>NC_137116.1:50927436-51444936 GCF_949357685.1 Gobio gobio | reverse complement strand
ATGCGCACTATTAAGCCATCAGATCAGCATGTTCTTTCTCTGTGATGGGTGGGTGTGTTTCCACATGGTGCATGAAGGATTTATACACTTGCACAAATGTTCTCATCCAAACTTACATCTGATGAGTATTACACCATAAGCCACAACAGAAATCTTTCTTCCGAGAATCATTTCGAACAGTTGAGTGTAATGTGTGAGGTAACTGTACTCTTCTGACCTACCTCTGTAGAAACACAATGGGATGTACACCGGAATACCCAGAGGGCAATGCATTGATACACACACCACACACACATATAGATGTATGTATGTGTGTGTAATGTGTCCTGGTAAACGTTATTTTATGGTGACAAAATGTCCACACAAACATGGCAATATCAGAAACCCATTTTTGTCCCCATGAAGAAAACTGCTTATAAATCATATTAAGTGATGCTTTTTGAAAATGTAAAAATGTTCTGTGATGGGTAAGTTTAGGGGATATAATATACAGTTTGTACAGTATAAACATCATGTCTATGGAATTTTATATTTAATTTTATATTTAAATTCATAAAATTATGTAATATAATTTACATTCTTATTAAATGTAAAGTTATTACATTATAAAATTATATATTTAAATGAAAGATAAATATATACATTTTATATTTAAACAATTGTATATTTTAATACTAATAATACTAATAATATTTACAAATTTATTAAATTAGTTTGTCTACTGGATATGATACAGAAATAAATGGTACATTTAAAAACTCATTTTATAAAATAAATGCATTATTCTTAATCAAATATTAAATTGTTTAGATATAAAAATTAGGGCTGTCAAAAGATTAATCGCGATTAATCGCATCCAAAATAAAAGTTTGTGTTTACATAATATGTGTGTGTGTACTCTGTTAAATATTATTTATATTTAAATACACACACAAGCATGTATATAAGAAAAAAAAATATTTTTATATATAAAACATTTATATTTATATATATTATAGATTATATAAATGTATATACAGTATATACATGCAAATATTTCTTAAATATATACATGAATGTGTGTGTATTTAAATATAAATAATAATTAACAGAGTACACACACATATATTATGTAAACACAAACTTTTATTTTGGATGCGATTAATCGCGATTAATCAGCCCTAATAAAAATGTATATAATTTACACTACCATTCGCTAAGTTTTTAAGATTTTGGTTAATAAGTCCCTTATGTTCACCAAGGCTGCATTTATTTATTTAAAAATACAGTAAAACATTAATACTGTGAAATAACTTTTGGTAATGTAAGTGTATATAGAATGCAAAACAATTATTTGAAAAGTCCTTGCATAAAATCACACAATTGTTGACAAAATAAAATGTTTAAATACTTTTAAAACTTTCTCTAAAACTATTGAGTCTATTAACATATAATGAAATATTTGTGATTTATATGTTGCTTGGAATAAATGTATTTTGTTGGAATACACAGCTACCTGGCTGAAAGATGATTGAGTGTGTTTTGTGTGTGCGTGTGTTTTTGTGTGTATAAGTGTGTGTGTGTGTGTGTGTGTGTGAGTCTGTTTTGCACTCTTGATGTTTTAGAGATTCACCCCTTCACTGTTGAGTCCTTTTTTTCTGCATCCTGTCTGATTTGTAGATTGTATGCACAAAAAAAACTAATTTCCCATTTATTTCCTATGGGGGTCATTTTGGACCCCAAGGTCCTGAGTGTGACTTTTCTTTGACTTTTCAAATCCTGTCCCCAATTTTTTGGGGTGTTCATATACCAAGTAACAATAAAGTCACCAAGTTTCGGACCATTCCGATGAAGCTACGATTTTTAAATTTTTTTTTATAAAACGCAAGATCCACTATAGTGGTAAAAATGTTCTATTGCGTGATAAAAATGCTCAATATGTCCACCAGATGGCACCGATCTCATTTAAAAAATTGCTTTCATGAGGCCTAGGCTTGACTCTAAAATCAAATACAGCTTTAATAAAAAAAAAAAAAAAAAAAAAAAAAAAAAAAAAAAAAAAAAAAAAAAAAAAAAAAAATATATATATATATATATATATATATATATATATATATATATATATATATATATATATATATATATATATATATATATATATATATATAATTTTTGTATTATATTCAATTGGAAAAAATGGGTCATAATTATTGCATAAATATTAATTATAAATCCTAAAATTGTCTCAAAACAGCAAAAAAGAAAATAAAAAATATTATTGAACAAAAATATATTTCATTGATTTTACTCAAATCTTTTTGACCCGAAGGTCCTGAGTGTGACCCATAAATGAAGATTTTTGTATGCAGAACTTTAAGGCTTTACATAATGTAAACGAATGAGTTATAACAAAATTCACCCCCCTCACAGTTGTCATGAAGGGCAAAATTTGCTATATAGACCAAAACCACAATTTGTTCCAGGCTGTAAACATGTTTTTTTCTCCTGTAAAGTTGGGCATTTTAACATGGGGCTCAATGAGATTCTGCTCCTTCTGGAGTCTGTCCCTAGCGGCCAGTTTAAGTTTAAGTCACTTCCGTATTGGCTTCAAGAGAAACTCCGGGAGGTTGCCGCTTGGACACAACTGACGCTGATTGTTCACGTGACCGTAACAACCAAATTTCATTCATACTATCCATATTCATACTATATAGCAGTGGTGGCTGGTCAATAGAGGGCGCTGGGGCGCTGCCCCCATCAAAATTCCAGAAATATACATGTATACAAAAATGATATAAAAATGAAATAAAAATAAAATAGTTTACTCATATGACGTGCCGGCTGTTAGTAAGAGCCTCAGCGTTTAATAAAAACTGGCTTTGATCGGTTAACTAATATGTTCTTCAATATGTTTCATGCGGTTTCATGCACGAGGGACGCCGGACAAATGGATGTCTATCTGAGTCCAAAAATATACGGGCAGCATGTGACCTGAAGCTGGTCTCTAATGCAGGTCGCTGCGTCCCTTGCGAATCAGAATTGGATGCGTGTTATTTTATCCAATCTGATTGGTTCTCGTCACCTGTCATTCAACTTTCCGCTCTTGGCCACTAAAGTGAAAGTGCACGGGTGACACAGTCACTCCGACTCCACCAAAACCTTGATCACTTTCGTAGAGATGGCAGCAGTTAAACCAAATTCTTTCACAAGGCGTTCGTTGGAAGATCCCGAACCGGACCAACACGATTTACAGATCCAGCAGCAGCAGACCATGACAGAGGATGAAGCTGCACTCGGAGCTCCACAAGCTTGTTATGAGAAACGTAGGTGGCTGGCTGGATGTGTTGTTAGCAATGTCCTTTATTGCTTTCCCTGTCTTTTATTTCAAAGTGTCTGTACTGAAGTTTTGTGGACAACAACGGGGGTAAGAGACCTCAAATATCTGACTGAACAATGCAAACATCATGACACTATTGAGATGACTGACTTTAATCAGAGAGCCATTGAGAAATCTGCTGGCCAGAAAGAAAGGAGAGCAAAATTTATGTTCAAATAGTCAACATGCTAGTCTGTTGTTGCTGTTTTTTTGTTTTGTTTTTCCTTTCCTCATTCAATTATATGTGGGAAATGAATGTGTAAAAAGATAAAAGTGAAGATACTGACCCGAAAAAAAAAAAGAAGAATTATCACCAGCCGCCACTGCAATATAGAACATACTCTTTTAGTCACAAAGTAAATTAAAATGTAGTACCTACTGAAACATTTGCTCTGCATTTAATCGCATTGCTGCTTAGTAGAAACAACTGAAAGAGATTTAAATTGTGGTTTTGCTTCCGATGGGATGCAGTGAGCCCAGTTTTCTGCTCTAGTGAAATCCATTCACACATATGATTGCTTTAAATATAGAACTCAGAAGAGGAGGTGGAGGATGCTTCGGTTTTTCCTTAGTTCCTCTACTCTTCCAGTCAGTGCTCTGCCGTTGTGACCTACTTCCTCTCTTCCATGACCCACTTCCTGCACTTCCACTCTGACCTACCGCTTGCTTCCCCCGGCGGTGCCAGTCTCAACCAGGCCACTTGTATAACTTGCTGCCAGTGAGCGCCGTTCAGTCTTAAGCTGAGACAGACACACACACACACACACACACTTTGAGCCGGATGGAGTCAGTGACTAACTGTCTCTCTTTAGTCTGTGGGTGGCACAGACGGAGACTACATGTCCTTGGCAGGGAGCTATTGTGTTCACACTCCTTATGGAAGGCGATATCAATGTGCCAGGCCTTGGGGTGGAGCAACATGGTACTCATTGAGGAGAAAGAATCTGCTTTAGTACAGATCATTTCATTGAGTTGATGAAATGAGCACAGTGAAGGTTTTTAGTGATTCCAGACATGTTATAGTTGGATTAGTTTGTGTTTATTATGTGGATTGTAAATGCCCATAAGTAACATCACGAGCCTCTATAATTACACGTGGTGCCGTGACCCTGGTGGGATAGAGGTGTAGGGGGGAGTGGAACAAATATAGGCCAAACCCGGGTCGGACGCTCTAAAAAGGAGGCTAAAGGCTGCAATCTCTAGCGTGAGTGTGAGCTAGTGTGAGCTAGAGCGTCTCTTGAGATCAGAGGAGTGAGGTTTACTCGCATTGCAACTACTAGCTGACCTCTGTTACACTTGAAAGACCTGTGCGTGTAAACCTCACTCCCCTGATCTCAAGAGGCACAGTATCGACTGATGCTAGAGGCTGCAGTCTTTAGCGTCCTTGTTAGAGCGCCACCTCCCACACCAGAGACCCCGGTTCGAGTCCCGCTCGGAGCGGGTCGAGTAGAACCGGTTACATTTGTTGCCGTGACCCGGGTGGGAGTGAGATTTAGGGGGGGTGAGTGTAACGTAGGCCAGTAGGAGCTGTGCCTGTAAACCTCACTCCTCTGTCCTCAAGAGGTGCACTAGAGGCTGCGGACTTTTACCTTGTTAGTGCGCCCACCTCCCACGGTTCAAATCCCTCTCAGAGTGGGTCGAGTTGGACCGGTTACATATGAAAAATGGATAGTTTTTGATTTGACCTCAGTTTTCACTAAGCTTTTCTCTGAATCTGAGCAGAGTTGAGTCAAATTTATCTGTCATAGGACAGAATATTGCATATGAAATCCAAACTCATGTATACATTTGCATATTTAGCCGTAGAACAGTGTGCTGTGTTTTATAGCTCAATAATCTCACTATATCAACAATTGTCTTTTTTTCCTTTCTTTATATCTCATTTAAATCTCCTGAGTTGTGAAAGAGCAACATCTGAGCAATAGCATTCTCCTCTGGGTGGGCTTTGAAGAGCTTATGTGGAGTTTTTCCTTATCATTTCCCTTCGGAGAAGAGTGACATACATGCTGCTGAAGCAGGATATTGTCTTTCAAGTCTTCCTGTCTCAGTCTGCTGACCGATGAGACAGAACCGACTGCATGCACTCGATAACCCGACTCTGGGAGTGTGTGGCACCGAGGAACCAACAACACACACACATGCATTTGAGCTCACTTGACTAAAAAACACAAACACAGGGGAATTAGGAGGAAAATAAAGCAGCATTCCAGAGATGCCATGGCTTCCTGAAGGACGCGGGCAGCGTGACCTTTCATCTGTTTGTTTCATGTGTAGAGTGTGTGTGTGTGTGTGTGTGTGTCTGAATGAACTCAAAGGAAGCATTTTAATGAGGGGGCAACTTTTCACCAGGGAGGGTCTGAAACACAAACACAGGAGCGGAGTGAACTCATTCACAGCATTTAACCCTCATTTCCACATCCATCATGGACACAAACATAACACTTATCAGCACTTTAAGACATTGTGAATGAACCCAGATGAACTCAGTGTGATGAGACTAATATTACTGTATGGATGTTGAGGAAGTTCTTCTCTTTAAAGGGCCCTTGTAGAATACAATAGCAAAATGTGAGCTATTTGAGTCTACGGGTTCTAGGAATCACGAGCAGCGTTTTATTTTCCATCTATAGTTCACAGGAAGTATCATTTCCAACTTTCCACTAAGGATGTTTGCATAATTGCTTTGTGTGTTCGTTCACGCATCTGCAGCTGTTGTTATTTTTAACCTTTTTTATTATTTATCATTCTAATGATAGAAGATCATTGTATTGCAAGTTTAATCTATTTTTAATATACTGTATCATCATAACATACATGTTTTAATGCACACAATTATCAAACCGCTATTTCATAATTTTTTTATTATTATTAAGAGAACAGATTTGGTAACACTTTACAATAAAGTTCCATTTATTAACATTAATTGAATACAATATCAACTAACATTGAAACATACTTGTGAAGCATTTATTAGTGTTTGTTGATATTAATATTAATTTTAATACGCTATCAAAATCAAGTTTAATCTGCTAATATTATTTAATGGATCATGAACTAACTGTATTTTTATGTACTCATACTTTAATAACGATTAATAAATACTGTAATAAATTGGTTGCTCATTGTTAATGTTAGTTAATGCATTAAATAATATGACCTTATGGCAACGTGTTACCACAAAAATAAAACCACAATAATACCACAATAATAAAAAGTAGCCTGTTACTGTATTAACAATCCCGTTTCTAATAGGTAAATGTATACCACTTTTGTGGTTTAACAGAGTGGTAAAGCTTTACTAATATCAGTTTTTCAATAGAGTAAAATAATTTAAAGGGGAAATTATTATGAGTTAATGTAAAGTTAGGATGTTTACGTGTTGGCTTTTACAATAGAACAATAAAGAAAGTTAATGTTCACAAAATATGAGGATGAAAAAAGTCTAATAGTTCTGCTAATAATAATAATTAGTAAGAGACGAATACAGCAATTACAGGCTTTATTAGAGGAACTTATTTCACTCTCACAGGAGTAGAGCGCCCTGGTTTATGGATGACTACTGACATCTAGTGTACAGATTGGGGAACTGCGAAATCACATTTTCATCCATACTTTGTAATGCATAATGGGTAAAATATTATTAATCACACATATAATTAATCACATTTATTTCATATGAAAACATTAATAAAGACATATTATGTGAATTGTGAAATATTTATACATCACAGACGATTTTGTTGCACTGCTTTTAATTTATGCCCATTAAAAATAATAATAATAATAGTATATAAATATAATGAGAATAATCATTTAGAATAATAGGAATTACAAACAAACATCAAAGGAGTGGCGATGCAAAGTTCTGAAACTTTAGGAGCAGGAGTTTGTGGAACTTTTGTAATGCAGACACAACCCTTCTTTTTTCTGTATTGCACTATTGTCCTCTTTATGTTCTACATTAAGTTATTGTAACACCATTACGAGCAAATATTATTACAGAGAATAAAGATAAAAAATATATAACTAAAATACGCGTCTCCGTCTAATAAAACTCAAACCCCATTGGTCAGCTCCTCTGCACCTGTTCTTCGTTTCAGCCAATCACAGCGCGACCTCACGCACCTCCAAGATGGCGACGTCCATCCAGAACCGCTGTAGGCACATTCTGTGTTGGCAAAATACTCGCAATAACTAATAAAGATAAAGTCCGCCGCACGCGGCAATACAACTAACCATATCGTTTTCACCGTTGGATATCTGCACATGTCGGTTAACGGCATGGTGTTCGGTTTCATGGCTGTTTTTGAGTGAAATTGGGCGTCCTCTCGCCATGGCCACCGACAACAGGATTCATTTCTGGAGGAGAAACCAAAAGGTTCCCGGGAGGTGAATTTAATCATTTATTTATTTTGTATAAAGTAGCTTTTAAGTGTGTTATTATATTCGCAGAAGTTATTTTATATTAACGTATCGGCCCTGATTAGCTGCTTTGTTTACTGGACACTATGGATGTGTGTCAACCCCTAGTGAGCTGTCTATTTTGACAGCATGCTTAGCATCCTACACATATGTTGCGTTTTTGGTCATCAAAGATGTTGAAAAGATCTAAAACATTTGTTTAGATTGCTTGGACATATTATGAAACCACTTCTCGTAGCGAAGTTAATATTGGTCAACATCAACCCTTACAAAAGTTCACTGTGGTTAACATAGTTTCCACCAGAATACCTTATTGTTGCTACTATGAAACTATGCTAACTTGGTTTTAGCTGCCATTGTCATCAAAAGCCTAAAAGCTTCTTGCACTTTATTAAGTCCAAATAAATTATGATAATAATATTACTAACTATACAATGCTATCTATGTACTATGCAATGGCAATTTATGTAAGGGTAACGTAAACTTCCTGCCAGTGCAGAGTTTTGGTTGCTTTCTAAACACTACTTAATTAAATGCTCTTAAAGCTGGCGTGTAGGTTGGACCTTTTTGTCTTTGCCTGGCCGTTTGTTTAGTCTGGACAGAGTTTGCTGAGTGTGCTTCTTTGCAGGTTGTTTGGATTTTCATGGTCACAGAAAGAATCAGTTCATCTGACTCTGTGTGAATGTGAGCTTGTGATGACTGGACAGTTTACTGTAGATCAGATTTTCTATTGGGCCGTTGTGTAATCTTGCTAAAGAGGAACTCTCATACAGAAGATGCGCTGCTGGTATTGCTGCTACTGTGGTGTACAGCTGTTGTTGAAATATTTGTATATGTTTCGTAATATTTGCATATGGAATTAATTTTCTGGGGCATTTAGTTTCTGCCTTTATGGGACTTTAAATGAAACAAATATATATTTTAGGGTAAAAAAAAATTTTCAGGGGCATGTGACATGAGATCTTCAAAATAGCTTTAAAATAAATAATGCATCCAGATAATGTAACTGATATTTTAGCAATTTGTGTTATTTTTGTTTTAGAAAGGTGACATTTATTTTTGGAAAAGATTCTTACCAAGGCTGCATTTATTTGATCAAAAATACAATCATGAACAGTTATATTGTTGAATATTATTCATTTAAAATAATAATTTTTCTATTTTAAAATACTTTAAAACTGTTTTTAAAAATACAACTGCCATTACTCCAGTCTTCAGTGTCACATGATCCTTCAGAAATCATTCTAATATGGTGATTTGCTGCTCAAGAAACATTTCCTATTATCATCAATGTTGAAAACAATTGTGCTGCTTAATATAAAACTGTTATATATATAAAATATAAGTATACATTTTTTTTCAGGATTCTTTGATTTAATCGAAAGTTCAAAATAACTTTTTATTTGAAATATAAATATTTTGTAACATTGTAATTCTCTTTACTGCCATTTATGATCTATTATCTTGATATGATTTGATATTATATATATATATATATATATATATATATATATATATATATATATATATATATATATATATTATATTATATTATCTTGATATGATCTTTATGATCAATTTAATGTGTCCTTGCTGAATAATAGTACCAATTCCTTAAAAAAAAAAAACTTCATGACCTTCAAGGCTCACTTTCATGGCCTCATGATTTCAGAAAGTTTCAATTGCTGTATTATGAGCAGAGGAGCACAATGAAGAGGATGTTAAACAGATGGAATTCCCCTCTGTGATGGGAAAGATGAACTGGCAGTGCCGAACCGGCTGTTATTGTTTGGGCGTGGCTGTGTTTCCAGACTGTTTGAGTTTCTTGTTCAGGTGAATCCGCAGCAGTTGGAGGACGCACAGTGGGTGTGGTCCTGCTGTAACATGAGTGGACGAGAGGTGTGGCCATTTTCCCACCATTTATCTCATTCAACAGAAGGGGCAGAGCATGCAAAACTGATATTAGATGCCTCCAGACAACCTTGGTGTCTTCTAAGTCAAATACCACAAGCCACAGTTGTATAGAGGCTAGGGGTGTTACGGTACCTACAGTCTGTACCAATACCAGTACAATTTTGTGGTTCTCTGTACCAATTTCAGTACCAGAACAAAAACTGTTGAATTAAAGGTGCACTATGTAACGTTTGGCACTCTAGCAGTTAATAAACAATACTGCATGCATCTCGGGGAAGAACATTGTAGCCGGAGCTACTTCTCTCGGTTTATGTATATGACGTATGTTCATGATGTCACGCGGGTACTCTGCAGCCGTTGGATCCCGCTTGGTCTAAAATAGTCTGAATATAAACACTTATTTTAAGCACGGTTTGGAAGATGGATTAATTATTTATTCACTCGTATACATTTTGTAAATAATTTTTTTGAACAATATATATGTATATATATATATATATATATATATATATATATATATATATATATATATATATATATATATATATATATATATATATATATATATATATATATATATATATATATATATATATATATATTAGGGCTGCACGATATTGGAAAAAAATTACATTGCAATATTTTTCCCAACGATATATATTGCGTTATTGAGAGCCATCAATCCAGGCTAAAGTCAATAATTACTATTCCATGATATTAATAATTTCACTAATAAGCAAGCTTCATTAGAAGGACAAAAAGGTCACTTTATATTTTATTCCAAAATTAGAACATTTCTGTAAACACAAAAGCAGAACACATTTAAACAGCAGCTTTACACCAACCCCCCTGATTGGTTTACAACAATATAACTTAAAATAAATATATTTTTTATAAAACAACTAATAAGCATTTTGGTTCACAATCTTTTGTTTTTAAGTCAACTTTTCTTAGCAAAAGTGCCAAAGTAAAACATTGTTGGTCATCATCATAATCATGGCACATATCTTTAGCGATATGAAACGTTATTGCGTCTGTTATTACTTTCTGTCGTTGAGAGCCTTTCTGGTAAGGTGTCACACTAGCAAAGGCATCACAAATATTTGTTTGTTTTGGTTGACATCCAGATTTGACTTTGTATTCGTCGTAAAGAGCTTTGTGGTGCCGTTTTAAGTGATCAGACAAATTGGTGGTGTTTCCTTGTTTTGTGGCCACAACTTTATGACACTTCTTGCAAAGTACCTCTTTTTGGTCAACATCCTCCTTTTTGTAGCCAAAATAGTCCCAAATAGATGATTTCGACTTTCTTTTTGGTACGAAATCCTTTTTTTGCGGCAGATCCTCTTCATCGTGCAGTTTTAGCAGTGAATGTTGGCTGTGGCTGATGTATATATATAAAAAAAATTGTGTACCTTTTAATTACTTCAAAAAATTCCTATTTTAACACTGTCAGTCATCACATTTTCCAAATCAGTCACGCATTTAAATATGGTTGTCAACCTAGAAACTTTGTAGTGTACTTAGCAGCATGAAAAACTAGAGTTGAATTCAGATTGTGAGTGAACAAGAAGAAGAGCATTCATTTATAATCACAAAGTCTCTCAATCTTTAAAGAGCAAGCTCACTGAATTCTGCTCTCTCGTGATAACTCCCGTTATAATAAAAAAGCTTTCTTAATTGTACATTGAATCTCTTATTTACATCATGTTTGCACTTTGTTGATTATAATGAAAGGATTCATAAGCATGCGGCTCGCGTTGGAACAAAACACGAAACCGTGTGCGTTTTCAGCGGTGTTAAATGGATTCTTACTTACTGACTGCTAGCACCTCTGATTGGCCATTGTGTTCACGCACTCAACAGATATGATTGTGATTGGCTACAATTCTCAACGTTTGTAAAAACGCACTGTAAATAGAAACCTTTGATGCTCAGGGGCCTGTTTCAGAAAGGAGGTTAAGTGAAAACTGTGAGGATGTTAACCCTGAAATGAGGGAAACTCTGGGTTTTCTGTTTCAGAATGCGAGTTATGTCACCCTAGAAAGCAGGGTTAGTCAAACCCGTTTCTAAAAGGGAGGTAACTTATACTCAGAGTCAGTTACCAGGGTAACTTACTCTGTGAACCTAACCTGGTCTGGAGCAGGTTTTCTTTGGTAAACCCAGAGTTTATTTCATTCTCCTCCCCCTTTTTAAAGCGCCAGCAGTATTAAAATACTTAATTAATTCTTTGAAACTGCACAAATGCTTTTTTTTTGTAGTATTTTGTCGTATTTCAAGTACAAATATCCAAAAATTATAAATTAAATCTAAAGTAAACAAAGTTTACTTAAAACAAGTTAAATTATCTGCCACTTGACAAAAATACAAAGTAAGAAAAGCATTCTTTGCAGTGCAGGTACATTCATTCATTGCTCATATTTCATCACTGTCAAAGTGACAAAAATGGCATACAGGATCCTGGCGTTCACTTCACAAACCTCTAGAAGTAACCTAATAATTAGAATTTCCTTTAGGATTTCCAGTGATTGGACTCATTGATGACACTCATATTCCCATCATCACACTTTCTGAAAACGGATTATTGTGTAGGATGGAAGGATGCTGCCAGATGGTAGTACGAGATAAATACCATAACCACCACCACCACAGCTGTTAAATACATTTATTTACAATTTTTATGGTCATCTTCATTTCCTACAAATACTTTATTCTTTTTCCTGTTGGATTTTAATATTCTTCCTCCATCTCCATCTGTCAGTGGTGCTGGTGTTTGGCTGGCCTGAGTAGAAGTCAAATGTTAATGTCATTACCCTAATTAATAAATGTAAATCAGAGAGCATAGACCCTTTTCACATTTCCGGGTTTCTCAGAGCGGAAGTCGTCATAGTTGGGTTACCTTTTATAGCGGTGAATGAGAGAATACATTAAATATATTTTTGTGCCCCCATTTGCTCAAATAGCAAAAGAAAAACGCCACAATAGTGATTCACAACTTTCAAAAAGAGGGAAAAAATAGAGTGAGATTGATAACGGAAGTGAAAAGAGATATTATTTTTTACCATCACTCCCATAGAAACACCCTCACAGCAGCGGTAACTTGTTTTTGTAATTTGATGCAAAAGTAATATAATACAAAGTATTAGTGTTATAAATGTACAAACATTTTTTTTAAACACTGCAGGGTTTACGATATTGATGACCGTTAAAACGGTCAAAGTCTGTGAAAAGGTTCTATGTGGGAAAAGCTGCTGCACACTGGACACTGAATGATATATATTTATTATGTCAAATGTTTGTAAAGTCATTAAACCTACACCCATTAACCTTTTGCTTAAAGCTTTACCTGATTGAATTATGTTTTTTATTTTTCATTTTTAGCTGCTGCCACATTCTTTTTTTGCCTTTTGGATACCATGAAAATTAAACTTAATTAAACTAATTAAGAATTAAACGGACATATTGACCCGGAAGTATGCAAACGTCTTTTTGTTGGGTGCTGTTGCCATGGTGAATCATAAATTTGGAGCTCCATTGATCGTGGCTTTTCCTAGACTACGTTTACATGGACAGCAGTAATCTAATTATTGACCTTATTCTGAATAAGACAATATTCTGATTAAGGTGTTTACATGAGTTGCTTTTTGAATATTCCATGTTCCCGTTTTACATGTTATAGAACATAGCTCGATTAATGGCACGTCATTACGTCAACATGCCATGCTACGCTGTCTGACATCCAATCATAGCGCGACTTTGGCGGGTCTGTTAATATTCAATTGACTCAGGCAACCCGCTGTAACTTTACCTGCGGGTGTCGCTGTTGGACAGTGTTACTTTATAAAAGTGAATGATTTTTATACTTTTTAATGTAATTTAAATTTTTGTTTTAATTTATTTATTTATTTTAATTTACGTTGTTTTATTTTTGTAATATTATATATTGTCTCAGTTTTTTTGAAGAGACACTGCCCCTCTTGCCTCCTTCTTGACAGTCAACATTTCTAATAATATCTTTGATTAATGATGAAAGCCACATGCGTTCACTGAATGACCCATATTAATTATAATTCAAATTCTGTTTTATGGCCACAATATTATTGATGATTGTTGAGAGGGGCACTTTTGATTAATTTTTAAAAAGGGCAGGGGCTCGAGCCCCCCGCACCTCTGCACTTGCCTGGTGTGTGTGTGTCCTGTCACAAAATGCGGCGAAAACTCCTACACGACGTTAATAGTTAGATTAAGGTGTGTACATGTCTGTAATGCTCTCCGATAATGCGACTAAAATAGGCATACTCCACATGTCTTAATTCGATTTGCGTTTAATTCGAGTATGACTTTAACCGGATTAAGGTCATTAGAAATCGCTGTTTACATGGTAGATTCTTAATCAGAGTATTGTCTTAATCAGGTTAATATCGGAGTATTGTTGTCCATGTAAACGTACTGATAGTTGGGGTGCATGTGCTTAACTCCGAGTCAGTCTACTCAGAGTTGATTGAACTACCTCAATTCAGCTGTTCTGAAACCCAAAACTCAAGAGTTTCCCATCTCCGGGTAAGTCAACTCAGAGTTCAAGTTTAAACTCCGAGTTGGTTGAACCACCTCATTGAAACGGGCCCACAGAGAGCATTGATATGAATGAGAGCGTTTGAACGCAGCGTTTATCAGCGGGAACCAAATTTACCCAGTACTTGGTACTACCGGTGCAGTAGTACGTCAACTGTTTTTTTTAGTACCGACTGGTAGGGGTGTGCGATAGCGAGAAAAAATATATCTGGATTTTATCAATAACACTAATTAGACAATATTTTGCTGAGTGTGTTTATTGTGTTGGTACCTTGGCAGGTTGAGGACTGCCGTGAACAGCTGACTAGTGATAGACCGATATATCGGCCCGATATTTACGATTTTTACGTGTATCGGCATCGGCCGATACAAGGCTGCTGCGTTGGCCGATATTTTTTTCCCTGCGTTATTTACAGACAGGCGTCCACAGGGCAGCTCTCACCATCTTCAAACTGTCTTGCTCTCCCTCCCTCACGCATATTAATCAAAATCAATTGAGAATTGACACAATGGTAAAAGGTCGAAAGAATGAAGTTTCACGTGGAGCATTGGGAGATTTTTTTCCTGAATTACCGCTGGTGTTGCTCTACAAGACATTAAGTTAAGTGCACCTACACTCTAAAAAATGCTGGGTTAAAAATAACCCAAGTTGGGTTGAAAATGGACTAACCCAGCGATTGGGTTGTTTTAACCCAGCAATTGGGTTGTTTTAAGCAAACATTTAACCCAACCGCTGGGTCAAAACAACCCAATTGCTGGGTTAGTCCATATTCAACCCAATTTGGGTTATTTTTAACCCAGCATTTTTTAGAGTGTAACCATTAAATCACTAGGTTTTAAATAGTTTTAAAATTAAGTATAGTACAGTCAGCGTACACTTTATTATGATGCTTGCTTTTTGATACTGTGTGCAATAGTGTAATAATTTTATTTATGCTTGAATATTTATTTTCAGAATTTATTTTCACCTCTGAACTCTTTTTTTTTCTTGTTCTACATCACCTGTTTTTACTATTTGTTAAATATATTTTTTTTTAGTTCAATAAATGTTCCTTTTTTAAATTGTAAATTTTAAATTGTTATCATCATGATCATTGTGTCATTTTTATGATGTAAATTGAGGAAGCAAAAGCATTATCGGCTCCAAATATCGGCTCAAGAAAATCGTCAGCCCGTATCGGTCATCGGCTAAGGCTGATGAAAAAAAATCGGTATCGGCACTAAAAAAAATCTGTATCGGTCGATCCCTACAGCTGACTCCTAAAGTATTTCATATTCTTCATATTCTGTGTGATCAGTTCGCAACAGTGACATTAAATGATCTTTTCCAATAAATATAAATATTTTTTGTACCTTTTATGGACATTTTTACCTTTTTATAAAGGCATTTTTTAACCTAATTAAATGTATGTGTCATCTTTTGTGCCAAATTCTTACATTTAATCAATACATTCAGTTAGAATATTAAGACACAATAGGGCTGTCACCAATCAAATGAAATCAGTATCAACAAAATTAATCTTTGCAAGGCAGAAGGAACATAGACTCTGCATCTAAAGTGACATATAGATGCATTTACACAGACGGTTTAATGCAGCTCAGAGGGGACATGAATGGGTTTAACCTGCAGTTACAAATGCATAAATAACGTTTTGGTGTTTTAGCGTTGAATATTGATATTTACGGAGCCTCTAAAGGGACATGATGAAGAAAAAAAAATTAGATGGGAGGACAATTATTTGGCCATGCTTTTGCGTTCTCTCGCAAATTTTTTGCGTTCCCCCGAGAAAATTGCCGTTCACTTGCAAAATGTTAGCGTTCCCCCAAGAAATGTTGCCTTCACTCTCAAAGAACGCAAAAGGATTTGTGATGGAACGCAAAGGTTTTGCGAGCAAATGCAAAGCTACTCAGGGGAAAGTTCTCAGGGAAACGTTAAACATTTGTAAGAGAACACAAATGCATTGACTTATTATTTTTCCTCCCATTTTATATTTTTGTCCCACCACTATATCCCCTAAATATTTTTAAATGATTTAAAACAGTGAAATTAAAACCGCCAGTAGGTCGTAGCAAGTCACTGTTAAAGGGTTAGTTCACCCAATTCACACACTGCACCTTTAAATGGTTTGTTCGTGAATGAATCAGCCATTTGAATGAGTTGGTGGTTGAAACTCAATGGCTCACTCATTAAAGGGTTAGTTCACCCAAAAATGAAAATTCTGTCATTAATTACTTACCTTCATGTCGTTCGACACCCGTAAGCAGGGATGGAAATTAACTTTTTTTTCCACCGGCCACTGTGGCTGGTGGATTTCAAAATCTACCAGCCACTCAATGTTTTTACCAGCCACTTTCTTGTTTTTAACCGATTAGTAATTAATACTACAAGTACAAGCTCTACAATACTGAAGCAGTTTATTTAATCTCAAGTCTCAATGAAATACTGACATTTTCTCTTTCTCTCTTATACACACACAAACTGATATACATTTCATTAAATGAGTAGGGCAGATAAATGGATGTGGCATTTGGATGATTCGTGGTCTTTTATGGCTTCCAGTTTTAGGTTTTTAGTCCCAACAATGAAACTATTAGTTTTGGCATCTTCTGAAGCGGGTTGCCACCTTCAGTGTGGCAAAATAAGGGACACCCATTCACGACAATATAAAATTGTCTATTATTTTACATTTGATTATTTAATTTATTCCAAAACAACTCTTTAGTAGCCTATTTGGTGCACTTTAAAGGGATCGTTCACCCAAAACTAAAACATTCTGTCACCATTTACTCTCCCTCATGATGTTTCAAACCTGTATGAGTTTCTATGTTCTGCTGAACACAAAAGAAGATATTTTTCAGAAAGTTTGTACCCAGGCTGCTTTGGGGGCACCATTGACTTCCATTGTAGGAATGAATCTTCCTGTGTGTTCAACATAACACATGTTTGCCTTTAAGCAGTCATTCTGAACCAGTAATCACTTTTTTGACAATTCTGAAATTAATTTTTATTTTATTTTTGTATTAATTTACTTAAATTATGACTATATTATTATGTAATTATTTGTCCCATTTTTATCTAAATATTCTTTTAATAAATGTCAAACTTTAATTAGGCTATAATCTATTAATTAACCTGTCTAAAATATACATAATAATTCTGTCTGCCAAGCTCTGATAATGTATGGAATATTATATAAATATATTATCCATTTAAAAAAACAATAGGCCTATACCTTTCGAAGCACGGATGTGTGCGTCACATAGAGCGGTCTGTCAGCGCTGCTGCTTTAAGTCTGTCAATCTGAGCCACTGAAATGCTTCTCTGCAAAGTGTGCAGTTCGCCTGAGGTTCATCACGAGTTACTGGACAGACCCATTGATATCTTTTTTTCTATTCAGCCCTATATCTGGAGATCTTTTTGCGTTCAAACGACGGACGCGACGCGAGCTCGATCGATATGTTTTTAAAAAACCACGCAAGTTTACAGCGCATGTTCTCGAGACTCCGCCGCTATGGCAACAAACCCGCTAAAACGCAACCGCGCGCAAATTAACTTCTCTACTACTTATTGTGAATTTGATTTGTAACGCCACATTTTTTTTGAAGGTGTGCCTCCTCTAAAAGTGTCCTCCGTCCAGGTGAAACAGTCGGCTATGCTATTTTTATTTACCCGCCACAGTGGCCGGTAGGTGAAGCGAGTTTACCCGCAACAACCCAAATCACCCGCATTTGGCTGGTGGCAGGTGCTAATTTCCATCCCTGCCCGTAAGTTCTCCGTTCATCTTCGGATCACAAATGAAGATATTTTTGTTGAAATCTGATGGCTCAGAAAGGCCTCCAATGGCAGCAAAGAAATTTACACTCACAAGACCCATAAAAGGTAATAAAGACGTCGTTACAAAGTCCATCTCACTACAGTGGTTCTACAATAACTTTATGAAGCGACGAGAATAGTTTTTGTGTGCAAAAAAAAAAAATCGACTTTATTCAACAAGTTTCTGCCTTCCGCCTAGGCCTTTGACGTGAACTCACGAAGCACACGACACATGCGCGTGAATGACGTAGAGCCGGCGTTCTGACACATGACCCGGAAGCGAGGAGCTTTGTTTACAAGCAGAGGAAGACGCTCCGTATCTAAGCAGTTGAATTCTACATAGATTGTGCTTTAGCTCTTGGCGTAGTGCTCAAAATGGGGCTAAAGTGTGTATTTCCTGGATGCCCGAACCGCCGGCTCTACATGATATTCTCGCGCATGCTTCGTGGTGCTTCGTGAGTTCACGAGTTCAGGCCTAGGCGGAAAACAGAAAGATTTTTTTTTTTTTGCGCACAAAAACTATTCTCGTCACTTGATAAAATTATTGTAGAACCACTGTAGTGAGATGGACTTTGTAACGACGTCTTTAGTGCCTTTTATGGGTCTTGTGAGTGAGTGTAAATTTCGTTGCTGCCAATGGAGGCCTTTCTGAGCCATCGGATTTCAACAAAAATATCTTCATTTGTGTTCCAAAGATGAACAAAGGTCTTACGGGTGTCGAACGACATGAGGGTGAGTAATTAATGACTGCAAAAAATGGCAATTTCACTGTAAGGGGACCCACGGTAGATAGAAATGGCTCATTCTAAGGTAATAAAACATAACGGTTCATTAAAGGGTTAGTTCACCCAAAAATGAAAATTCTGTCATTAATTACTTACCCTCATGTCGTTCGACACCCGTAAGACCTCCGTTCATCTTCGGAACAGAAATGAAGATATTTTAGTTGAAATCTGATGGCTCTGAAAGGCCTCCATTGGCACAATGGCACGGTTCACTCTCAAGACCCTTAAAAGGTACTAAAGACGTCGTTACAAAGTCCATCTCACTACAGTCTCACTACAGTCTCACTACACTACAGGGGCGGCAGTGGCTCAGTGGTTCATGTAGGTTGTCTACAAACCGGAAGGTTGGTGGTTCGATCCCCGGTTCCACCTGACCAAGTGCCGAGGTGTCCATGAGCAAGACACCAAACCCCAGCTGCTCCCGACGAGCTGGATGGCGCCTTGCATGGCTGACACCGCCGTCGGTGTGTGAATGGGTGAATGTGAGGCAAAATGTAAAAGCGCTTTGGATGGCCGTAGGTCTGTTAAAAGCGCTATATAAATGCAGTCCATTTACCATTTACCATTTACAGTGGTTCTACAATAACTTTATAAATCGGCGAGAATAGTTTTTGTGCGCAAAAAAACCCTAAATAACGACTTGCATAGTGATGACGATTTCAAAACAAGGCCTCATGAAGCTTTGAAGTGTTATGAATCAGTGAGTCGATTCAGCGGTTTGAATCGCCAAATTTCAGCAGTTTGGCGGTTTGACATGCGATCCGAATCATGATTCGACTCACTGATTCATAACGCTTCGAAGCTTCATGAGGCCTTGTTTTGAAATCGTCATCACTATGCAAGTCGTTATTTAGGGTTTTTTGCGCACAAAAACTATTCTCGCCGATTTATAAAGTTATTGTAGAACCACTGTAGTGAGATGGACTTTGTAATGACGTCTTTAGTGCCTTTTAAGGGTCTTGAGAGTGTAAAGTGCATTGTGCCAATGGAGGCCTTTCAGAGCCATCAGATTTCAACTAAAATATCTTCATTTGTGTTCTGAAGATGAACGGAGGTCTTACGGGTGTCGAACGACATGAGGGTAAGTAATTAATAACATAATTTTCATTTTTGGGTGAACTAACCCTTTAAGTAAGGTCTTTATACACCACTGAAAACATAGTTATGCATATTATATTGCATTTCTATCAACAGATCCTCATAAATACTACACACTGCACCTTTAACTCTATCTCTTAATTAGTGAGCCATTGAATCATTCATTCGAACGATTTAATCATTCAGTAATGAAACACTGGCATGTGTTGCTCAGAGACGCAACATTGTGACCTGTGGCTTTTTTTGGAACTATTTTCATTGGCAAAATAATTCATTAACTTCTTGTTTATTGAACTGTTGTATAAAATCAATGTCACATTTATAATCATGTTGATATTTGGAGAAAAAACAGCACTCTTTGTGTGATATATATAAGACATACACAGAGGTATTTTGCCCCCTTATATTTTTAAATAAATGTTAATAGACTAAATCACGTAGTGTATGCGTGCACCCTCTAGGTGCGTTTTTGTAAAGTGAGGGACATACTCTATAATGTCTGATCGCACCTCGTTAAAACAACAATTACGATATTATCGTAGACAATATATATCGCACATCCCTACCTACCGACAGGTACCGGTATATTTGACAACCCTAATTAAGGCACACAAAAAGGTCTTTAGACACAGAGTGTGTCTTCATGTCTGTTGATAGCTGAATTATGGACTTGTTTAATTCACTTTAATGAAATTCCCATTAAGGGGAGAATTAATAATTGCATTGGCAGTTCTCCCACTGTTAGCTTTTGTATGTAGATTATAATGTGGAAAAGTCATCTATGTGTGTAGCAGAAGGAACACCGCGAGTCTAAGATAACGCTGCCCTCCGGCAAGCAGCTCGTTTATTTAAACACACTCCTTGCTCACAGCCTAACATTGCATGCAAATGCATGCGGCTTGCTTACATATCTGGAAGTAATTTACCTTTTATTTTGTACTCATAAAAATTGATGAGCCATATTTCAGCTGCATTGTGTTTTTGCCAATTATGCGGTCCCATTTGCACATACTGCATTTAGTATTGTGTTGATTTCAACAGAAAAGGGCCTTGTAACAACCACACTGTTAATTTTCCTTTCAACAATATGACCACACCTATGGCCCTGTGTTGGCCGTAAAAATTCTGCTTAGCACTGCAGTGTTTGGACTTATCTTACCATTGTGCAGGATATTGCTCAGTAACTCACTATAGCCTCTAATATTGTAGAGATTTGTATTTATATGTTGTTGTAATGTGCAGGGCCCAGCAGTGTGCTTGACTTTTAATATGAGATGTATTTTTTGCTGTCGCCAAGGACTAGCAGGTCTATCCTACTGCTCAGAAATTGTTTTAAACTACCTCTCCAGATTTGAGTTTTCTCTGTGTGTTCCTGACTAGGGCTGGGGGATGTATTAAATATTCATATTTGGAATATAGAGTTTGTGAATGCCTGAAAAGTATATATTTCAGGCACGTATTCCGCCATATTGCGTGTTGCAGTTGCAGTCTTTGTATATCCATAGCCTTTGAGTCTTTGAATACCCATGGTATTATTTTCCAAAATGCCCAGAATGCAACATAGCACAGTCTGTGCACACTACTGTATCTCACAATGCAGTGTACTTAACTTGACCTTTCATTTCATTGTAACTCTTGGGATTTGTGATCCGTTTCCTTATTGCCAGAAGATAAGATGCTGCTTAAGATTGGATTTAAAAAAAAAAAGTAAATTAACCATTCAAAAGTTTTTGAAAGATCAGCAATGCTGCATTTATTTGACTAAAAAAATACAGTAAAAGCAGTAATATTGATAAATATTATTGCAAGTCAAAATAACTGTTTTCTATGTATTATGAAATATATTTTAAAATGTAATTTATTCCTGTGATGGTGAAAGGCTGAGAAAACTTACATAACGCCAAATTGTCTGGTGGAGAACAATTACTCACTGAGAGGACACTTTTTTCGCAGCCGACGTCCCACTGAGTGAATCAACTGAGAATGGCCTTCATTTGCATGTATTTACCTTTCCCCAAATATCCCCCATCTTACTCCTCTTCATGTTGAGAGATCACTTAGAATTCCCCCAAAATCTATTGGATTTAATGTCAAATTCTCACTCTACAGTATTATATGTGTTTGATATCGTTTGAAATGTCTCAGTGCGAATGGTACAAAATTCTCATCCCCACAAAAATATACAAGAAGTTAATAAGAGTTTTTAGAGCTTAGAGATATTTTACTCATGATGGTGGGTGTGGCTTTTGGAGCCATTTGGTCTCTTCTTCCAATCCAGACAAATGGGATCTCAATTCCATTTAAATTCCCTTTATCATGTATTTCCATTTGAAAAAGGTTTCGGTCTGGTCTGAGTTATTTAAAGCAATGTAGTAGTAGGTTCGGGGCGCAATACTATTAACAAGATTGGCCAGTAACACCGAAAACGCTCTGTGTTGCGTAATATTCAAAAAAGTCAGGAAATCTTTCACTCTTTAGGCTATTTCGGAATATTTGATGTTATGTATGAATTATCTTTGAATTGATTATGTAATTGGCATTATATATTTACCTGACTGTTAATGAATTACTCTGTAATTATTAACTATCTCCAGTACGGAACGATATAATTGCAACAACAGGTTAAAACGGAATGATTAAATGTGTGACTAACTATTAAATATAAATTACCAAACAACCAATTGGCATTCTATCCTAAATTCGACATTATGATAAATGGAGTCAGATAAAGAATATTTTTAATTAAATTCCATTTTGCCCAGCTGAAACACGAACGCGCAAGCGACCTTCAACCGCAACTCCTTACTGTTCAGTGGATCGAGATTTTAGCGTTCTTACAATGGTAAAGCTGATTTTTCAGCAGCATTACTCCAGTCTTCAGTCACATGATCATTCTGAAATCATTATAATATGATGATCTGGGGCTGTTTTCACAAAAAAATCTTAAGGCTAAAAGTAGCTCCTAACTTGCCGATTTAGGAGAAACTCTTAAAAATAATGGGTGTGTCCGTCCTAATTTTAGGACTCCTAAATTTTTGCTCTAAGAGTATTTCTCAAAGCATTTTAGTGCTAAAACTAGCTCCTAAATCAGTGAAATGCTAGGAGTAGTCAAGAGGACTCCTAAGTCACTAAGACCAAATCACAAACAATCCTGATGACTGTTGCGGACCTTTATCCCCCTTCTCTCTTCCACTTCGCTTCCTGTTTACTCACTGTCCTATCATAATAAAAAAGGAAAAAATGCCCAAAAAATAAAAAGTAGTGGCAGTTGTTCCACGAGTTCACACTTACAAATGACCGGATAGAGTAAAAGAGTAAAATAAGCATATTTGCCATGTTGTCCAAGAGGATCGAGGTCTCCGAGCCCAAACAGAGTATGCCTACTCCCCTGATTAGATAGTACTCCCCCCGAACTCATTTGTCATTTGTCGCTTGAATTCTGCAATTCTGCGAGAGAGAGGCTGACAATTAGCTGAAAATATACTTGTTTAATAAGTGACACTTAGCATACTTTTAAAAATCTATATTTTAATATGGCAACATTCTTTTTTTAATCTTTATTTTAATATGGCAACATTTTTATTTTTTTAAATCTTTATTCGAATATGGCAACATCAATTCAGTTCTACAATATTTCTATCACTGACTGAGACTCTTCCCCTATCAGCCAATCACTGTGGGCATAGTTAGTAAGTGTGATGACATCGTCCATAGCAACGAGGTCAACCCCGCCCTTACTCTTAGCTTAAGACTTATCTCTATTCCTTAGTAAAAGTTGGTCTCAGCAGCTTTGTGAATGGGTTTTAAGAGAAAACTCTTAGCTAAGAACTTTTACTGCTATTTAGGAGAACTCTTAGTGCTAAGATAAAATGTTTTGTGAATACGGCCCCTGGTGCTCAAGAAACATTTCTTATTATCAATGTTGAAAATGGTTGTGCTGCTTAATATTTTTGTGGGAACAGTTATATATTTTTTGAGGAAGATAGAAAGTTTAAAAGAAGAGCATTTTTAAAAAAAGAAAAAAAAACTCTTTGTCTCTTTCGATCAATTTCATGCGTCCTTGTGAATAAAAGTATTCATTTCTTTCTTTCAAATTAACTTTTGAATGGTAGTGTATGTAATGAGGTCATGTGAAAGCAATATAGCATGCTACTATTTGAAATCATTGCATAATGCATTCCTTTTCACATACTATTAAAAATTATAATATGCATTCAGTTTATATTGTGTGGTATGCAGTAAGCTAGTATTCCATTCTGAACATTGATATGCCATTAACCTAGTTTTACTACACTTTCTTATCTTGTTTTAATAGCATATGTGATTCAAACTTTTATTATCCTTGTATAATTTTGTAGCTTGACATTTCCAGTCCTCATTCTCTTTCATTACATATAATAGCCAGGATATTCCTCAGAAGTTTGCTTTTCTTCATTCCATTGAAGAAAGAAAATCATACGGGTTTGAAACAACATTAGATTGTAAACGCATCAAATATTGAGATGTATATCATTTATGGTCATAAGGCTGAAAGTTTTCAGGATCACCCAGCCCTTTTTTCTGACTCTTTATAGCACATGTCAGCTTTTCTTTCTCTTAGTTTACAGCCAGTATATGGAGCACAGCACCCTCCTCTGGACCCACGGAGACACCGTCCGTAAGTGCTGCTAGCTGTCGACCGTCTGCGTGCAAATCAACCTTTTCTTTTCAGTTATTTGTTCCTTTACTCTCATCATTCATGTTTTTTTGCATTTCAGTTGTGGTCCGAATCCGTTTGAACATGTTTATTGAGTGCAAAATTTGCTTTGACCTTTTGCAACTTTTGATTTTTGTTGTTTATTTGTCATGCATTTTCTTTTCTTACTCTAACCAATCTATATATTATAGATTGTGTGCAATATAGCTGCTTTAAAAGCTCTTTTTGTTTTAATGTTTTTTTTTTTGATATGCAGATTAAAAGAGACTCTGAAGGCCAGCAATGTGAACACCAAGTCCAAAAAACCTGCATCTTTCCATGAATTTGCCCGGAGCACCAATGATGCATGGGACATTGATGATGAAGAGGATGATGGTATATTCAGTCTTAAACAGTCCTCATCTTCCCCTGTCCAATCACGATCTACGCCTCAGACGCCCCGCCTCAAACTCTTCAAAGCCCCAGAGGACACAGAGCCACTGCCCCGCCTACCAGACAGGCAGGAACCAATCAGCACAAACCCTGATCATCCCCGATTGGATGTTGAAAGTGGTCCAACCAATGGCAGGGTGGTAAAATCATGTAGTGACGCCCAGCTTAATGTTAATGCAGGTATGCTGGTAGCTTTTTTTTTTTTTTTTTGTATTTAAAATCATCAAGTATTCTGAAAAGTATCATCATTACACACATATATATATATCGGTGCGTCTATATGTATATATCTATATATATCTATCTATATCTAAAATCTATCTCTCTTTCTATCTCTCTTTCTATATCTATCTATCTATCTATCTATCTATCTATCTATCTATCTATCTATCTATCTATCTATCTATCTATCTATCTATCTATCTATCTATCTATCTATCTATCTATCTATCTATCTATCTATCTATCTATCTATCTATCTATCTATCTATCTATCTATCTATCTATCTATCTATCTATCTATCTATCTATCTATCTATCTATCTATCTATCTATCTATCTATCTATCTATCTATCTATCTATCTATCTATCTATCTATCTATCTATCTATCTATCTATCTATCTATCTATCTATCTATCTATTTAACTGCTATTTATTTTCAGGTATAATAATTACACGCAAATAAAAACGCAAATGTTTGTATACAACTCAGTTGCACATAAGGTAGTTTTCTTAAACACTGGTCTTCATGGGCTAATTTATTGAAACATGCATATATAATTAACAGTAAATGAGCTCCTCTCTAGTGTTTATTTATTATAGCTAACTAATTAACTGTGAACATTGGATAACATTTCTGAGGTAAATGCAATGTTAAGTGACATAATGTTCACAAGCTGTTTTATTGAAACGTCGATTGAGCGATTTACATGACGGTAAGAAATTAAATGATTACATTTCGGTAAGTTGTACTATATCTCTCAACATACTTTTTGATGTTCATGCATTTTGTGCTATAGCTTGTATTAAAATGGAATAAAAGACATGTGATTTGAACTGCCACTTGAACTGAGGCGCTACAGTGATCTGTCACGTCACATTTAGGAGTTTCTTCACACACAGTGTGAGTTGCAGTTGCCTTTTATTGGCCGATACATCGGTGCATCTAAATATTTGTATCTTTCTGTCCTGTTTAGCTCGCAATACCCTGCAGAAACAGCAGTCACTTCCTGTGCGTCCCATCATTCCATTAGTTGCCCGCATTTCAGACCAAAATGCCTCAGGAGCTCCGCCCATGACGGTGAGAGAGAAGACTCGATTGGATAAATTCAAGCAGCTACTTGCCAGCCCCAACACAGACCTGGGTAAGGTTTAAAACAAACAATTAGTGAATTTTGCTAGCATTAAAAGTAAAAAAATGGACTGTTTTCAGTGGAGGTGGGGTGGGGGGGGAACTTTTAGGTTACCTGTGTAAGATATTAAAGTCCCTCCATTAGGACCATCTCAAAACGGAAAGCCACAAAACCGTCATATGTGTTCGCACCTCGTTCTCTCGCCTGTTTTTCAGCCTCTAGCTGAATCTCTTTGCCAGGTGAGACAGAGTGGGATGGCAGAATGGATGAAACCCGTCCATGATGTTATCCTACTCTTTCCTGAGTTCATGCTGAGAGGCCCTTCTGTTCTCCCCATGTTCTCCAACCAATCATCTCTTCGAGTGCACCTGCGAGCTGGCAGAACAAAAACAAGTTCTGCATGTGCCTTTACTCATTTGTGCCTCTGATGCTATAATGATGCTATCAAAGAGACTCACTCTTCTTTGCTTTATAGTTTCAGCCTCCGCAGGCTCTGAGCTTTCTGAGCGACAGGCTGAAATCACGGGGGAATGAGAACCATCAGTCATTGGAGGGGAAAATAATGCTTATGCACTTCTTTCACAGCGCCTTATGAAAAATGTGCTTGTGATATAGTTTGAGGGGGTTCCCTGCACAGTATTCTGGGTTCATAATAATGGCTTCTGAGATCTTTCATCATTCTGCTATCATATGAGGTTTGGCAGGTGTCCAAAACCATTAGTATTATAGGAGCGCTTGAATATCAGTTTCATGTTTGTTCTAACTCAAAAACGACCCAGGAGCGATCTCGCCAGATGTTGCTCAGCAAGTATTTAAGTTTTCATAGACGTTGTGAAAAGCAGTTTTACATTCGTTGATCACGATGACCCAGAGGGCTTGGCGGGAGTTCACAAAAACGATCCTCACAAAGTAGTCTAGGCTTCAGATGATATTTGGTCTAATGGCATCCACCTGTAATGTAATGTTGTTCTTTATAACAATGACAAAATAAGTAATTGAGAATAGTGGAGTCGCAAAGCTCCACTCAGAGAATGGACTAAAATTCACTATGATTCATCTATTTGTCATGACAACAATTATCTTTACTCTTTATTGTAAGATTTGGAAGTACAAAACCATAGATTTTTCATTCTTTGAATATCTGGTGCTTGCAAAGTCACACTTTAGCATATAACTTTTTGATACTTTGTGTGACATGTTAAAGGGGATCTATTATGCCCCTTTTTACAAGATGTAAAATACACTAAAACTTTGAGCAAAGGCGGCTGTGAACATTTATCTGCATTGTTTATCCTTTTGATCTTTCATTCAAAACATCACAAAATTCTATCCTTTCATTGAAGTAAAACAATTGAAAGTGGGTAGAAACTTTTATTCCCTTTATCACAATGAGTAAAACCAAAGAATATAGTTGCGATGTGCAGATAAAGATTGTTGAGCTTCACGTAGAAATTGACTGTAACTTTCCACCATCAGGGCAATAATTTAGAAGTTACAATCAACTAAAGATGTTATAAATCTGCCTGGAAGAGGATATGTGTCTATATCGTCCTAATAGCCGGCAACCATACCACCCTGTAGCCCAAGACTGGTTTCCCACTGAAGCTAAGCAGGGCTGAGCCTGGTCAGTACCTGGATGGGAGACCAACTGGCAAAACAAGGTTGCTGTTGGCAGAGGTGTTATTGAGGCCAGCAGGGGGTGCTCACTCTGTGGTCTGTGTGGGTCCTAACACCCGAGTATAGTGATGGGGAGACTGCACTGTCAATAAACACCGTCCTTCAGATGAGACGTTAAACCTCTGTGGTCATAAAAAATCCCAGCATGTCCTTCGTTAAAGAGTAGGGGTGTGACTCCGGCATCCTGGCCAAATTTGTCCATTGGCCTCTGTCCATCATGGCTTCCTAATCATCCACAAATATACGATTGGCTTCATCACACTGATTCCTCTCCACCAATCAGCTGGTGTGTGGTGGGCGTTCTGGCTCAATATTGCTGCCGTCACATCATCCAGGTGGTGCTGCACATTGGTGGTGGTTGAGGAGATTCCCCCCTTCCATGTAAAGCGCTTTGAGTGCCTAGAAAAGCGCTATATAAATGTAACAAATTATAATGCACGGCGAGGAGGAGAGTTTGAGTGGCCAAAGACTCTTCAAGGATCACAGATGGAGAATTGCAGAGATTAGTTGAGTTTTGGGGTCAGAGAGCCAAAGGGTTGTTTGGGAGGGTTTCAAGAAAAATCCTCCTTGCTCATCCGAAAAAACAAACTCCAGCATATTCAGTTGTCAGACATGACTGGAACTTCAAAAGGGACATTGTTCTGTGGTCAGATGAAACTAAAATAGAGCTCTTTGGTGCAAACAGGAATAAAAAGTACCCCGTGCCCAAGGTTAAATATACTGCTGGATCTTTAACGTTGTGGGCCTATTTTTTGCTGCAGGTCCTGGACAAACCTTTTCAGATATCATGGATTCATGCAAATACCAACAGATAAAAAAATCAAAACCTGACGGCCTCTGCTAGAAATCTTAGAATGGGCCGTGGTTGGATCTTCCCTCAGGACAATGATCCAAAACAAACATCAAAATTAACACACAAATGTGTCACTGAGCATAAAATGAACACAGAATACCCTAGCAACTGCATGAAAAAACAAATTATTTATTTATCTTATTATTTATTTATTTATTTATTTTATTTATCCAGAGTATTTCTTCAGTAGCTCCTGAATCTCTTAAGTAAAGGATCTTTTTGTTCATAGACCTAGAAGAGGCTTGTCTGGCCATCACCAGACCAAGTTCAATTTAAGATTGAACATTGGTCTGGGGAGTCTGCTCTGTATTTTACTGCACAAGAGGAGTGATCAACGAGCATAAATTAAATGACTCTGTACTAGGGATGCACCGAATCCAGGATTCGGGTTCGGATTCAGCCGAATATTGGGCTTTTTGACTAGGCTTGCACTACGCTGGTCGAATGTAATGACGGCGCCGTTGAAAGTGAAAATGAAACTCATGAATAGAAAACATGGCCTACTTTCAGTCAAAAGAAGGCGATTCAAGTCTAGCTACATGTTCAATTTGCAATGCCGATTTGTCTCTTGGTGGCAAGGACCCTAAACAACTGCCGCTGTTAAAACATTTGCGTATGAAACATCCGAAAGAATACGAGTTGTACATGAAGGAATCTACAGACAGCAGCCAAAATGTATTTTATTTTACCGTGCAAACAGCCGCATTCAGATCAGATAAAATATAAATAAAAATAATAAAATAATTAGGCCTACACTAAATGTTTTGTACTTAAATAATTACCAAATTAAGATGACGAACACCCTTAAAACAAATCAATTCAATGCATATATTTTTAAATACTTATTTAATAATAGATCTTGAATCAAGTTTATTTTACTTATTCATTGGCAAATGTTGTCTCTTAAATCTATTATCATTTGAGATTTATACTTTAAATAAGAAACAGCTGATGTGATAAGAAGTATAACTTCATTTCAAGAAATGTTCTCTAAACACTAGTGTTAATGTCTTATCAGTTTCCTTCTCAAGCAAATGTGTCTTGTTGTAATAATGTTTAGATATTTTATTGGAAATCATGACCCGGAGATTAAGAAAATGTTTTACTGTGCGTTAGGGAAAAACAGGAGAAAGGAATTGTGAAATACTGCAAGCCAAGCTTGAATTGTTCACGGCAACGATGCTTTTATCTGTTTATCTAAATGAGAACAGAACCGAACGATGATATCATTTTCTGCAGAACTGCTTTATAGATGAAATGAGCTAATTCAATAATTGAGGATCTTTACAATGGAACTGAATCAACACTGAGCTGACTTCATGACACTATATTCTTTTAGAGCTGCTGTACAGCCGAAATGAACTCTGTTCACATCATTGAATCAATTTCCTGTTACCACTGTAAAGCTGCTTTGAAACGATCTGTATTGTATAAAGCGCTATATAATAAAGGTGACTTGTGCTCTTCAAGCATCATGCCAACATCCCGAGGCTTGATCACCTGTGAATCGTCAACGTCCCAGCCATTACTTTTAAAATCAATGTGCAGTTAAGTCTTATTGGAGTTACCATAGATCAAGGTGGCATGGCAGTGAAAACCGTGAATATGTTTGCTAATTAACAATAATTGTTTATTGATTATGTTGATGGAACTGTAAGTTAAATGTCACCGGACCTGTGAAGGTAGATTTAAAGTATGTCTTGCATGATTTTCTACCACAGAATATGAACAAACTTTTGATGCATGCTTTTAAGTGTTCAATTGTTTGTTCCACTGAATTTTATTCCAACCCCCTCCTCCTGCCCCTGCAGGTGTTTTTTTACGTTGTACTTTCGGTTCAAACCGCAGTATGATTGCATCATCAGCTTGAATATGAGCTGCAGCCGCAGTTTCATTGTGCTATTGAAGTATTTGTCATTTTGGATTAACTTCACACTTTTTGTTCATACAGAGGAGTTACGGAAGCATAGCTGGTCAGGAATCCCTCGTGAGGTTCGACCAGTCACCTGGAGACTTTTATCGGTAAGCATTTACCAGTACTTTTTCATTTTCATTCCCATTAAAAAAACAAACAAACAAAAAACTAAAAGCTTGAGAGGAGACTAAAAGCTGTGGAAAAGAGGGAAGAATGGGACCAAAATATGTTGTGGGCCGTATTTGAATCTTCCAATTAGGGGTGTAATGATATTCAAACTGAACTGAAAAACTCTCATGGTGTACCGAACGTCTCCTGATGCCCTGGCCCACCCCTGGCCCATTGTGGAGATTGACCTCACTTTACCTTATGTCACGAAAAAAATTTCTTCCTTGACATTTGATTAAATAGTAATTTAGTGTTGTCAAAAGTACCGACCACGATACCAAGTCGGTACTGAAAAAAAAAAAAAGTGACATTTTGAGCGCTGTTGAGCGGAATTGTAAACACCTCTGACTGGCCATTGTGCTCATGGGCTCATCAAATATGTCTGTGATTGGCTACAACGTTCAGCGCTTCAAAAACATGTTGTAAATATACATCAATGACGCTTTTCCCAGAGCGCTTAAACAGATACACACGGGACCGTTTGAATGCAGGCGTCTATCAGCCTACCGGTCCGCTGGTCGACGCCTGCTTGTGCTTTCAGATGCTCCTGCTCCCGCTTTCAAACACTTCTGTGTAGGGCTGGGCGATAAAACGATAACGGTATGTATCGCGATAGACACGTAATCGATATGAATAAAAAATGCGTTCGATAAAACGTTGATAATTTTTATAGGTTTAGAGGTTGCGAAGCAAGTTTGGTTGCATGAACAAAGACACTCCCTCTCTGGTAACCAAGCAACGTAGGGAGTGACAGGCTAACAGCCAATCAGGTAACTGTATCTATTGGGTTGCGCAGTCTCGTGTTGGATTCATTCTTCAGTAAACAGAACCGGCGTGGAGTGACAAGTGGAAAATGAGCGCCGCAGCGGGCGAGGAAATTGTTGATAAAACAGGAAAACAATTCAGCTCGCCGGTATGGCAGTTTTTGGGATTTTATAAGTCTGACCGTAGTCAGACTAATGTCGTCTGCAAATTATGCAAGACTGTCATCCCTTCCAAGACTGGTAAAACCACAAACTTGTTTTACCAGCCTTGTTTATACTTTCGTCCGGCTCCGCAACACGAGCCTCCGCTGACAGCGCGCGCGCGCCTCGTTCGTTTGGGGACGTGTTTATACTCGACGCGCTCGCCGTTGTGCTATTCTTGACTTTGGCTGAATCCGAAATCGCCCCCTAAACCCTCAATCACTATTCCCTACTTTAATCCACTAATAAAGTTCACTTGAAGGAGTGAATGAAAACAAGTGCACGAATTCGGACAGCCGCTGTGTGTACATCGGCTGTACACTCGTTATTGTGGTGCAAAGTGGGATAGAATGAGTGCACTCAATAACGTCCACTATGGTTTCGGACACCTCTACAAATGGCTGTCCCCTCAAATAGTGCCCTATGTAGGGTATAGGGGGCGATTACGGATTCAGCCTTTGAAACTACATGGAGAGGTACTCTTAGGGCTGTACGATTAATCGAAAAATAACCGAAACCGACATTCAGAACCTCTAACCGACGTATTTTTCCCATGTCGTTATTTCGGTTTTCACGTGACTCCGCCCCGTCAGTCACATCAAGTGCAGTTTGCAGGCACACAGAGATGCAGGAGCAGTTATCTGTGTTTTTAGATACCCAGAATCACTATAGTTACTGCATGTTTTACACAGTTTATACAGGTCAGTTAATTGCTGTTCTTATAGCCTACGCGCTGACACACACACACACACAGACACACACACAGACGGCACGCGCAAGCCCCGAAGCCGCTTTCACTTTCGTGCTCATAAAGTTTGTCAAGTAAATGCGTTTAAAGGCTTGCCAGTTTCAACATTTAAATCAATTGTTAACTATTCAAAAACAACAATACGGAAAACTTCTCCGTTCAGTGCTCAGCTTTTTTCAGTGACAGAGAGCCGAGCCGTGTTGCGTCTCTGAAAACGCGCGCGCCCTGAAGGCAGATCTTTCACCTACATCCTTACAAAGCTTTGTCATTTGTATGTGGTTTAAGCCCTGCCAGTTTGAACATTTAAAGCGAGTTTCGACCATCAGATGTGTATTATGTTGAACTAATGCCTGATATATTTTGACAAACGAACACTCAGACAGAAGCTGTGACTAAAGTAAAGTCACTAAAGTAGCTTAGAAACTCAACCGTTATAGGCAAACATTTTAATACCTTTGAAGTAAGTACAAACCACAGCTTCATAATGAATAGAGACAGTAAAAGTAATTCACACACACAATCACTCTCTCATTAATGCATTCAAATAAATGTAATGTAGGCCTACAGTGTTCATTTATCTGTATCTGATGTACAACAAACAGAATCTGCTCCATAGACAATAACTGCTGAAAGTGAACCGTTTCCTTCAAGTATGCACAATGCACTTTTTCATTAGAAAAAAAAATTCCACCTTTAATAGTAGAAAATATTTACAGTACAAACCTTATCAGTGAACTTACTCAAAAACCTTATGAGGGCAAAAAAAAAAGAAGAAGCAAAATAATCATTCATTAATCATAATCGAGGTCAAATGTTCAATTAATCGAGGTTTTTATTTTTGGTCAAATCGTTACAGCCCTAGGTACTCTGCATCAGTGCCTTATTACAAAGCATCTAAACGGTAACGGTTACAAAGAAATAACGGAGGCACTGCACCATGTTAAGAGATAATGGTTAAGTGTTCATTGTGATTTTAGACTTGTGTTTATATTTTAATTATTTGAGTGTTTTCCATGGTTGTGTTTCCATTTCTGCCTTTGTTGAATACTGGGGATTATAATCAGAGGAAAGTTACGTTTAAAATAAAAAATGTTTAAATGCAAAATATTTTTCTCCTGGTCCTTATTAAATATGTCATAAAAATATCAATAATTATCGGTATCGACCGATATAAAACACATATATCGTGATACAGTTTTCAGCCATATCGCCCAGCCCTACTTCCGTGTGCTTTAAAACACTCCCAAGCGTTGATCATTGTAGCCAATCACAGGCACATCCAATGAGCGCATGAGCACGATGGCCAGTCAGAGGTGTTTATGATTCCAGCTCAACAGCGCTCAAAGCGTCACATTTAAAAAATGTCAGGACCGACTTGCTAACACGGTCTGTACTTTTGACAACACTATAGTAGTTAGGGGTGTAACTATTCGTCCCGCAAATTTTCGTGTGTCTTATGTGTACACAACTAATACAATGTTGTAGATTAACCACCAATATTTGCAATAACCTCCGCATTTTGTTACTTTTAATAAGAAACAGTGTCATCTTTCTTTCAAATTCTGTCTATTTTATCATGAAATTCAAACAATAAATGCAGTTTTGAAGCTTTATAATGTTTCATGACAGATCACTACTATAGTTGCCTCAGTTTAAGCGGCAGCGCGGAGCACGAGGGAACTCGATCATCTCTTCCTCTTTAAAACTAGTTACAGAATGAACATCTGAATGTATATTGAAAGATACAGTACAGCTTACTGAAACGTATCATATCTCGTGTAATCGCTCGATCAGTGTTTCAACGGCGGAAAGACATCAATAAAACAGCTTGTAAACAATATGTCAGGTAGCATTTACCTCAGGCAAGTCATTCAGTGTCCACAGCTGGTTATTTCGATAGAGAAATGAACTTTCGCTAAATATATGCACCTATATATTCATTATATTTTACTTAAAGATGTCATGATTATTTAATGTATGTTTAAAATATCTGTCATGTAAATGACCGCCACTGTGTAAATGATTATATTTCAGCAATGAATTGGAGTAAAAACATATAATTAAATGTACAATTTTTGCATACATATTATTTGAGTGTTGATTATTATATCAAAAAATTAATAGCAACTGAATTTAGGCTAATAGTTTGGGCTCTTTTGTTAAACTTTAATATTATAGTAATGTGCAACAAAGTTTACACCATTAGCAGAGGTCATTTTATTTATCCTTAAGAAACTTCTAATTATAATTGAATTAATTTAAAGACCGAGACACAATTTGTTTAGTAAACCACGGTTTAATAAAAAAAAAAACATTTTTATGTTTAGTTTTCATGACTTCAAAACAGAGGTACGTCAGTTTTGTGTACCGTTACACTCCTACTTCCAATATTTTTTGTATTATTATTAATAATATCTGTATATATGTTGTCTTCCTATTTGTTTATTAAACATGTTTTAAACTTACTTATCTGAAATGCAGCCAAATGGATATTCAATTCAATGAATAGTAGAAAATGATAAATTACTGTTTATTTAATTGCAGCAAATAAAAATCTATCTATTGTATCCAGCATCACAAACTGTGTGGTTTAGTTCTGCATAGGGTGTGCAATAATTTTTTACACTTTCCAGAGGGTATAAAACATCCGTGCCACTTTCAGTTTAATGTGTGTTATTGATTTGCAATATTGGCCTTGCTGAGCACTTAATGTCAGCAGAAATGTGACTGTCATCATAGGAGGGGTAGAGTGGGCTGGATGTGTGTGGATGTTTGGAGAACGCTTTACAAGCCTCATTTGCGTTTCTGGTGCGTACTTACACCGTCAATAACACACACCTCCGGGCTAAGCTGTACAAGCAAATCCCCACCCCGGGCCAGCTCCTCCAAGTGTTTGCTGCTTCATGCAATGTTTGCTGGGGGATTAGACTAAATAATTCCATATGTATAAAGACACTGAGGTGGATGCGTGCTGAACGAATGGTAGGGTGCCAAATGGAAGCATTTTGTCTCCGCTTCTCATATTCAAATAGTGATTTTAAAGAGCAACACTTGCGTTTTTTGTTTTTGTAGGCCCATGTCACATTTGATATGTCAGCGAATGTGAATGTTTCTTCGATCCAGGTTTTACAGCACAACAAAAACCTTACCAAGGTCCTCTCAGAATTGCATCGTAAAGCCGTTTTAAGATAATTTCGATTTTTACCATGGAATTTAATAGCGGTTATTACAGTTTTGAAGGGCTGATGATGGAGCGAATCCAAACGAGTTAAGTTTGTGCACTTATTATTCGCCTGAAGCTACAGGCGTGAGCTGAATTGAGAGTCAGAATCTGAATGTACGTTATCATTTGTGTTCAAGTGCTCTGCAATTCTGTGTGTGCTCATTAAAACAAGACTTGAGAAACAATGGGAGGGGAAGACACTTTAAAAACATCATTTTCAGACACATGATGGAGAGTCGTGAGAACGATCTAACTGACAGTTCCACACCTCCACGTCTGCTCTACAAATAGCCTGCACTTGTTTTCTGCTCTTTAGGGACTCGTCTGTAGCTACCAAGTATATACTAGCACAATTGTATCCTGCCTGTGTGTTAGTTTAGTAGCTACATGATTAGAAGTTTCTCCCTGAGTTGTGACTTTTTGAGGTCTGAGGTCTGTTTTGTGTATTCTCAAATGCGCTACTTAGTTAGTCGTGTTTGCCAAGGCAAGCATCATTATTATTATTGCTCATACCTAGAGTTAGGGGTTTGTTCAAATCCCTAACCCAAAGTATTAAAATGAAGCAATTACTCTATGCAGTGCGAATTACAAAGTTTTCTCTGTAGACAGTATAACAGGCAAAGTTTCGCCCACGCACACAATATAATGGACAGAAATCCATCAAAAACTGAGTTAAACTCTACTGTTCAAAAGTTTTTTTTATTTTTATAAATGATGCATTAAATTGATCAAAAGTGACAAAAACTTAAGATTTTGAGATTTCAAATAAATTCTGTTCTTTTGAATCTTATACTGTATATATCAAAGAATCCTGAAAAAAATCAGTTTTCACAAAAATATTACGCAGCACAACTGTTTTCAGCATTGATAATAATAATAATAAGAAGAAATCATTCTTGAGCATATTAGCATTATTTCAGTTATTTTAATTTTGTAATATTTCACAATATTGCTGTTTTTACTTGGCCTGACAAGCCAGACCCACATCAAGATGTTGGGTCTGGGAACTCACCATTGGCTGGGCTCAATCTGAGGGGCGGGATAAACGGTTCTTTCAAATTCCGTCTGCACGCAATTGGATAGCGCTACAACCAACCAGAGCAATGAAGAAGGTGAAGCGGAGCTAGTTGATAGATTAAACTTTTGCCGGTCGGCAAAACTCCGAACACATCTTCCTTTCTTAAGAATGACTTCAGTGCCGTTCTTTTCTCAAAGAAAAGCTTAACTCCAAGTCTTAGAGTCGCGGCCAAAGACGATTTGAAAGGCCGCTGTTCGCCAGCTTCTTTGTTTTCAAGTAGCACGAGGAACTGCCGCAACTCTGCCATCATTATGTTAAGCCCGCCCACCGACTATACATGACATGATTGGCCAGACTAGAGTTTGTTTTTTCCAGCTCGCAAGCCAACGGAGAGTTGCTAGACGCCCTGGCTGCAAATTATATCTGCTGCCTCTAGGGTGCATTTAGATTTCTAGGCTAGTTTTTACTGTATTTTAATCAAATAAATGCAGCTTCAGAGATCATGAGAATTTATTTTTTTAAACATTAAAAGACAACCCCATTACTTTTGTATATGTTGACTTGTAATCAGTGTGGAATGACCAAGCAAGTACCTACAGCTTCCCAGCAATGCGGTAAAAACCGTCTGGACACCTTCACAACCACATTAACATCTATATTGTTTTTTTTTCTTGCATGCGACTGAAGTATTGAAGTTAGTTCACCCAAAAATGAAAATTCTGTCATTAATTGCTCACCCTCGTGTCGTTCCCAACCCGTAAAGGCCTTTGCACACCGAGTCTGAAATTCGCATGCGAAATTTACGCACGTCAAAAAATAAATTCGACCTCACGATATGTCAATCACGCTTGCACACTGCCTTCGAAACAGGAACAGGTTCGATTTTATGCGTTTTTCGCATCCGTTTTCCCATCTACAGTGCTGATGCCCAACCTAAAACTGCTGGCAATGGTGGTGAATGAATCGCCAGTGCTCCTCAGATACATACAATTAGGCTATATATATATAATATGTGGCTCCAGTATCGCTAGCAAAGCATCAAACGGAGCCACTGACATTCTAAAGTAAACTTTGAATCGGTCTGGATAATCCCGCAGCTCCTTGATAAGGAGGTGGAAGACGGCATTTTGTGTTGTCTTGCGTTTTTTTCCCCGTAACGCATTCATTAATACGCATCGGACTCAGTGTGCAAGGTCTCTGTGCATGACGAATTTTTCGGATCACGAATACGAAAAAACGCATGCGAAAATTTCGGACTCAGTGTGCAAAGGACTTAAGACCTTCGTTCATCTTCAGAACACAAATTAAGATGTTTTTGAAGAAATCCGAGAGCTCTCAGTCCCCTCCATAGACAGCTATTTAAAGCACTTTCAAGGTCCAGAAAGGTAGAAAAGACATCGTTAAAATAGCCCATGTGACTCCAGTGGTTCAACCTTAATTTTATTTTAGTTATATTTTTAGTTTTTTGCACACAAAAAGTGTTCTTGTCGCTTCATAACATTAAGGTTGAACCACTGGTGTCACATGGGCGATGGCTACCTTTCTGGACCTTGAAAGTTTAAATCTATGGAGGGGTCTGAGAGCTCTCGGATTTCTTCAAAAACATCTTAATTTGTGTTCTGAAGATGAACGAAGGTCTTACGGTTCGGGAACGACATGAGGGTGAGCAATTAATGACAGAATTTTCATTTTTGGTTGAACTAACCCTTTCATATCTTTAGTTTGCATTATTTATAGATTATATTTTGGTTACAAGGCAAGATAGGCTTACTGTAGAAGACATGGAGAAAGTAGGTATACAGCAGTTGTTTTATAAAAACTATTAAATCTGCATTTCCTCTCTCCCTGTGATTTGTCTCAGGGTTATCTTCCAGCCAATAGGGAACGCAGGGATCTGGTTCTCCAGAGAAAGAGGGAGGAATATTTCGGCTTCATCGAGCAGTATTACCACTCCAGAACAGATGACAACCACAGAGACACATACAGACAGGTAAAACTCAATGCATGAAAATGGGAAGAGATGGTTGAAACTGACCATTCAGGTTGCATAATTTCCATGAGTTTCCAACTCCTTTATCAGTCCACTGGAAAAGACAGTGTTGCTTACAAAACTAACATAAAAATTGAAACAGTGTTGCATAAGTAAGATAGAAAAATTAAACACAATTCTGGTATTATTCTGAAGAACATTTAAATATTCAAAGATTTAAATGCTTTGTTTTCGAGATCAGTAGGTAATGGAGATGTTTAACATTTTGGAGTTCATTGTGTACATTATTATTATATCTAATGTCTCCGTACCACATCATTGTGTCAATAACTACAGACAATATTTTGTACTCATCCCCTGGTGCATTTAAACAGGAAATGCATTGTCTGTGCTAATAGACAGCATGTCAGGCAGCATTTCATTGAAAGCAACCCAGAATATTTGTTTAAATCCAGGTTGAGTTGATTGGGACAACATAATACACAGGTGTATGCTCACTGTCACCCTTTCCCAAGATGTCAATTTCAGTGGAAAAGGATCTTGTGGAATGAAACATTTTTAAGATTACAGAAATGACTGTATCAGGGTTCCCACTTGTCCTCGAAAACCTTGAAAACCTGGAAAATTGATGACAAATTTTCCAGTCCTGGAAAACACATGGCAAATTAGAGAAAATGTAAGATGTCCTGGAAAATCTTGTTGTTGTCTGGGAAAATTCTTTACAAAAAAGTTATTTCTTTAGCCGAGTATAAAGAGTTTATCACTGGCCCAAACATTTAGCGCTAGTTGCAGAAAGCACATGTTCAGGAATGCTGAGTTTGATACGTATGAGTAGTATTTTGAATAATGATGTTTAGTCTTGCTAATGCTATTAACTGCTCAAATGTATGCAGTGAATGTTAACTCGTAAGCTGCTACCTAATCACATAATTTTGATATAAAGTCAGAATTGCAAGATATAGTCAGAATTGCGTGATATAAACTCGCAAGTCTTTTTCTTCTTTTTTGCGCAGTTGCAAGTTTATATCTAGCAATTCTTTTCTCAGAATTGTGAGATCTAAACTGCAATTGCAAGTTATAGAGTCAAATTCTGAGGAAAAAAGAATTGCGACAATTTTCACGTTTATATCACAAATATGTAAACTCGCAATTGCGAGAAAGTCAGAATAGCGAGATAAAAAGTCACAATTACCTTTTCTTTCTATTCTGTGGTGTAAACAAGCTTCCATAGTCATAATGTATGATTAAGAGCTCATATTGAAAAATGCTAGATTGTAAAGTAATGGCAATAAACTGTACGGCTTTTAAAGATTTAGAAAGCAATATTTGGCATGATCCTTGTCTTTTATTCCTGCCGTAGTAAAATTGAAAATGTCCTGGAAAAGTACTGGAAAATGGTTGCTGAAAAAGAGTGGGAACCCTGTGTATGTCTTTAGTTTATTTGTTAAATATCAGTTCATTTTGCTATTACGGGGCTATTTTAAGTGTCCATACATCCCTCAAAAACACATCTGGTTTGTTTCTTGTGAATGTGGGCGTAAAGAAGCTTAATTTTACAGGGCTTCCTTAAAGGGAAGTAAAGACCATCCAGCAGTGTTGTGGTACTCGAACTTGGACTCGGTCTCAAGACCATATTTTAAAGGTCTTGGTCTTGTCATGGACTTGTGTGCATTTGGACTCGGTATTGACTCGTACTCAAACATATTAGGAATTGGACTTATTCCCGAGTCCACTCGAGTCCCATTCAAAATATTTCATGATTATTACTGTACGTTAATATTTCTTTAAATTGATATTTGATTGACACGTCCAATGATTGATGATTTTCTTGTGCGCAACTGTGCATGACTTGAGACTAACGTGAGTGCAAAGACTGCCAGGTTCTCTCCCATACCCGTGATCCGCCCGCTCTCGATTCTAGTTTACACTGTGTCCATCTGCCATCAACCTGTAGTGATCCCACTTTCCAGAAAGTCACATTGCTACATTATTTCTCTACTATTGTCTTTTTTTTATTGGTTTTGGTATTTAAATGGCATATTGCAGGTTAGAGACTCCAGTGAGTCAATGTATAGAAAAATAATGTAGGAACTAGATTTTCTTTAAAATATACTTTAAAAGACGCTATTAAGGCTTTTGGAGTCGTTTTTGTGAGAACTTTACTTCCGCATCTAAAAATGCCAAAACCGGACGTGACATAACGAGAGGGAGTGCGGTGAAATTCAACGATAGGAAAACAATGGATCGCAATGACAACTCGGACGCTGAGGACATTATAAATGTTTATTAATACTCATATGGCAGACCACAGCCATACAATTATGACACGCAATTAGGGACAGACCAGGATTAGACAGAACAACGATTACAGGAGACAAATTGAGTTGTTGTGTGAGTAGAAACAGTGGAGAACAGCGGCAGGTGTCTCGGAGAGAGACCAGTGTTAGCTAGATAAAGCTAGCTAAAGATATGAACACTGTGCTCAGATTACAACACTGTACTGATTATTATCATGTATCAGGCGGTAGCAAAGCTGGTAACGTTATTGTCATCTAGTATTGAGACTTACCAATAACAGAAACTTATAGGCTTTGACCATCAGGAAAAATTACGCTTGTTAATATCCGTCCACACTAAACGTTATGTGATATAACGTTAGCGGTTTCTCATCACGACTGATTTGGTAACTTACTCAGCAAATGTTTAAAAAAACAAGACTCACGGTGCACAGTTCACGTTTTCTCCGAGCTGCATCTCTGACGGATCCGGGATCGTCACATCTCCCGCCGGCGGCGAAACCACAGACACTATAGTGTTATTGTGTTTATCCTTTATTCATTAATTCTGTATTAAGGGGTTTATTTTGTGCCGGTTCGCCGCTAGTGTGAGGATGTATATGACATTATGAGTATGTATTTGAGTGAACTTGAATGTACATACATGGCATGAATAAAACATTTACATTGCCAGCACATAATTCAGAACTTTTTTTCAAAAAAGTGTGAGACTGTATTCATTTGTGTTAATGTACATACTTTGTATTATCACGACGACAAAGAAGCATCGCATGTGGATGTTATTCATCCTTTAGGCAAGCTACTGGCTGCGTGACACGCGCGGCTCGAGCCCTCTCGTGACGTAATATGACGCGATGTTGAAAAAAAAGCGCTTTTTCCAAGCGGCCAACGAAATGGCAACTTTATCTACTAAATTTGTGCTCTTATGTCTTTTTAAAACATTTTAAATCCTGCATTACCTTTTAATATGGTATTTTCATACAAGATTATGTATTAATCTTGAAAAAAAATTAAACCTGCAATATTAGATTAGATTAGATTAGATTCAACTTTATTGTCATTACACAAGTACAAGTACAAGGCAACGAAATGCATTTTAGGTCTAACCAGAAGTGCAATAGCAGCAAGTGCAGGATATACAATGGATGCGTAAGTGCAGGACATGGATATGTACTGAATATGTATAAATATGTATAAATAGAGAGACGTTATTACTATAAACAGAACTGAATTTACAGGTGAATATGTACAGTGAATAAATATACAGATGGCTATTACTATAAACAGAATTTACAGGTGAATATGTACTATGAATACAATATACAGATGGCTATTACTATAAACAGAATTTTACAGATAGAGGTATACAATAATATGTTAGGCTAATATGAGGAATAGCAGTGGATTAGGGTAGTGCAATAAATTATGGACAGAGCTATCCGGAAAAAAAAATTAAGTGTAAAGTGCAGTGGAAAGTGGTGCCCTTTAACATATGAAAATAAAATGTAAATAAATAAAAAAAATAAAACAACATTAGATACAATTAGTAGCAGATGATAGAATAATTGAAGTCATAATAATAAAGATATGTAAATAAATAATAACTCTAGAAATGATATTGGGGGAAAAAAAACATAGAGAGGAGTACTACAGTTATGGTCAAAAGCATGGTCGTATGCTACATTATTTCTCAACGGTGTTATTTTAATATATTTTCTGTTTACAAAGTAGGAAAAAAGTGTCACAGAGAAAAACAAATCTTGTCTAATTAAATAATAAAATGAATACAGATACGATGACTGCCGAGAGTCTCAACACTGAACATCTTCCCCCAAAAATGTCTAACAGAAGGCCGCCTGCCCTCTCTCCCTCCGGCACATTCACACTTTTGCATTAAAAAGATAGCAATTTGTTTGTAGTCACTCTTGTGCATGCCCTCCGTAACTAAAAAGTTAATCGAATTGGGTTCTAATGTTGTTTGTGGATTTTCTCTGGTCTCGACTCGGACTCAACCCTCTCTGGTCTCTGTCTCGACTCGGACTCAACCCTCTCTGGTCTCGGTCTCCACCCGGACTCAACCCTCTCTGGTCTCTGTCTCCACCCGGACTCAACCCTCTCTGGTCTCGGTCTCGACTCGGACTCAACCCTCTCTGGTCTCTGTCTCCACCCGGACTCAACCCTCTCTGGTCTCTGTCTCGACTCGGACTCAACCCTCTCTGGTCTCTGTCTCGACTCGGACTCAACCCTCTCTGGTCTCGGTCTCCACCCGGACTCAACCCTCTCTGGTCTCTGTCTCGACTCGGACTCAACCCTCTCTGGTCTCTGTCTCGACTCGGACTCAACCCTCTCTGGTCTCTGTCTCGACTCGGACTCAACCCTCTCTGGTCTCGGTCTCCACCCGGACTCAACCCTCTCTGGTCTCGGTCTCCACTCGGACTCAACCCTCTCTGGTCTCTGTCTCCACCCGGACTCAACCCTCTCTGGTCTCTGTCTCCACCCGGACTCAACCCTCTCTGGTCTCTGTCTCGACTCGGACTCAACCCTCTCTGGTCTCTGTCTCGACTCGGACTCAACCCTCTCTGGTCTCGGTCTCCACCCGGACTCAACCCTCTCTGGTCTCGGTCTCCACCCGGACTCAACCCTCTCTGGTCTCGGTCTCCACTCGGACTCAACCCTCTCTGGTCTCTGTCTCCACCCGGACTCAACCCTCTCTGGTCTCTGTCTCCACCCGGACTCAACCCTCTCTGGTCTCTGTCTCCACTCGGACTCAACCCTCTCTGGTCTCTGTCTCCACTCGGACTCAACCCTCTCTGGTCTCTGTCTCGACTCGGACTCAACCCTCTCTGGTGTCTGTCTCGACTCGGACTCAACCCTCTCTGGTCTCGGTCTCGACTCGGACTCAACCCTCTCTGGTCTCGGTCTCGACTCGGACTCAACCCTCTCTGGTCTCGGTCTCCACTCGGACTCAACCCTCTCTGGTCTCGGTCTCGACTCGGACTCAACCCTCTCTGGTCTCTGTCTCGACTCGGACTCAACCCTCTCTGGTCTCAACCCTCTCTGAGCTCGGTCTCCACTCGGACTCGACCCTCTCTGGTCTCGGTCTCCACCCGGACTCAACCCTCTCTGGTCTCTGTCTCGACTCGGACTCAACCCTCTCTGGTCTCGGTCTCCACCCGGACTCAACCCTCTCTGGTCTCGGTCTCGACTCGGACTCAACCCTCTCTGGTCTCGGTCTCCACTCGGACTCAACCCTCTCTGGTCTCGGTCTCAACTCGGACTCAACCCTCTCTGGTCTCGGTCTCGACTCGGACTCAACCTTCTCTGGTCTCGGTCTCGACTCAGACTCAACCCTCTCTGGTCTCGGTCTCCACTCGGACTCAACCCTCTCTGGTCTCGGTCTCGACTCGGACTCAACCCTCTCTGGTCTCGGTCTCCACCCGGACTCAACCCTCTCTGGTCTCGGTCTCCACTCGGACTCAACCCTCTCTGGTCTCTGTCTCCACCCGGACTCAACCCTCTCTGGTCTCTGTCTCCACCCGGACTCAACCCTCTCTGGTCTCTGTCTCGACTCGGACTCAACCCTCTCTGGTCTCTGTCTCGACTCGGACTCAACCCTCTCTGGTCTCGGTCTCCACCCGGACTCAACCCTCTCTGGTCTCGGTCTCCACCCGGACTCAACCCTCTCTGGTCTCGGTCTCCACTCGGACTCAACCCTCTCTGGTCTCTGTCTCCACCCGGACTCAACCCTCTCTGGTCTCTGTCTCCACCCGGACTCAACCCTCTCTGGTCTCTGTCTCCACTCGGACTCAACCCTCTCTGGTCTCTGTCTCCACTCGGACTCAACCCTCTCTGGTCTCTGTCTCGACTCGGACTCAACCCTCTCTGGTGTCTGTCTCGACTCGGACTCAACCCTCTCTGGTCTCGGTCTCGACTCGGACTCAACCCTCTCTGGTCTCGGTCTCGACTCGGACTCAACCCTCTCTGGTCTCGGTCTCCACTCGGACTCAACCCTCTCTGGTCTCGGTCTCGACTCGGACTCAACCCTCTCTGGTCTCTGTCTCGACTCGGACTCAACCCTCTCTGGTCTCAACCCTCTCTGAGCTCGGTCTCCACTCGGACTCGACCCTCTCTGGTCTCGGTCTCCACCCGGACTCAACCCTCTCTGGTCTCTGTCTCGACTCGGACTCAACCCTCTCTGGTCTCGGTCTCCACCCGGACTCAACCCTCTCTGGTCTCGGTCTCGACTCGGACTCAACCCTCTCTGGTCTCGGTCTCCACTCGGACTCAACCCTCTCTGGTCTCGGTCTCAACTCGGACTCAACCCTCTCTGGTCTCGGTCTCGACTCGGACTCAACCTTCTCTGGTCTCGGTCTCGACTCAGACTCAACCCTCTCTGGTCTCGGTCTCCACTCGGACTCAACCCTCTCTGGTCTCGGTCTCGACTCGGACTCAACCCTCTCTGGTCTCGGTCTCCACCCGGACTCAGCCCTCTCTGAGCTCTGTCTCGACTCGGACTCAACCCTCTCTGAGCTCTGTCTCGACTCAGACTCAACCCTCTCTGAACTCGGTCTCGACTCGGACTCAGCCCTCTCTGGTCTCTGTCTCGACTCGGACTCAACCTTCTCTGGTCTCGGTCTCGACTCGGACTCAACCCTCTCTGAGCTCGGTCTCGACTCGGACTCAACCCTCTCTGAACTCGGTCTCGACTCGGACTCAACCCTCTCTGGTCTCGGTCTCGACTCGGACTCAACCCTCTCTGAACTCGGTCTAGACTCGGACTCAACCCTCTCTGGTCTCGGTCTCCACTCGGACTCAACCCTCTCTGGTCTCTGTCTCGACTCGGACTCAACCTTCTCTGGTCTCGGTCTCGACTCGGACTCAACCCTCTCTGAGCTCGGTCTCGACTCGGACTCAACCCTCTCTGAACTCGGTCTCGACTCGGACTCAACCCTCTCTGGTCTCGGTCTCGACTCGGACTCAACCCTCTCTGAACTCGGTCTAGACTCGGACTCAACCCTCTCTGGTCTCGGTCTCCACTCGGACTCAACCCTCTCTGAGCTCTGTCTCGACTCGGACTCAACCCTCTCTGAGCTCGGTCTCGACTCGGACTCAACCCTCTCTGAACTCTGTCTCGACTCGGACTCGAATGACCTGTTCTCGACTACAACACTGCCATCCAGAAATGAAAATTCTGGATGGGCTTTACTTCCCTTTAAGGAAGCCCTATAAATTTAAGCTTGTTTACAGAGATAGGTTTTTTTTTTTCATAATTCTTTGTTTAAATAGAAATTTCAGAAGAACAGCATTTATTTGAAATAGAAGTCTTTTGTAGCAATGTAAATGTCTTTACTGTCACTTTTGATAAATGCATACTTTCTAAATAAAAGTATTAATTTCTTTAAAGAGAAAAGAAATGGAGTAGATTGGCACATCCCTGCTAATTATTTATAATTTGTGATTGAGTCCATTACTAGAACAATCCCTCTGGAGCAACCTGGGGTTAAGTGTCTTACTCAGAGGAACAATACCGCTTCACAGATCAATCCTACAAGCCCATGGGTTTTGTATATAATTCCTGCATAGATTTCATCTTAAAGTTCTGAAAGAAACCGATTAATCGAACCAATCCAGTTCTCTAGTTCAACTCACTGATTCATTTGCAGAGATGGAGATTATCAAGGAATAGTGTTGAAAAATTTCAGTCTGTTCCTCACACAAAGCTATCAAATGACTTCAGAAAACTCATAGTACACAAGTCATATAAACTATATTTAGGAGACTTTTTACTTAGAAGCTTAAAAACATATTATGTTTGATTTAAGGATGGTTTTTGGCTGAACTAGCCCTTTAACCACTTGGCTACACCAGATGCCACTCTGTTGAGGAACCCCATCATCTCTGCAGTCAAGGTTACACCTGCTTCCAGAAAGCTATAGTAGTAATACACCCAGATTTTCTACTGCGTGTTATTAATGGGGGAGGGGGTCCGAGATCAATATTCTTATGGGCTGTAAAACTCAGGTTAATGGTGCAGGACTGGTAGTCGATTGCTATGCGCTGCCTTCTCTCCTCTCTTGTCCGGTTCCTCTGGGCTTGCTGGCTCCCAGCCCCTCATTTCGTCTACTGCAATACAAATCGGACACAGACCTTTAAAAGGATTTATGTGGTCGTACAGAACCGTTGGACTGGCCCCTGGCTGTCTAGGCAGAATCACTAAATGACCTTTTAGTGTGGTCACAGTCTGAGAGGGCGAGGAATGGCGGTGAATACGAGGGAACTGGACTTCGGTGGCCTTTGAGTGACCTGCATTACTACAAAGCCATTTCGTCAAACATATGATGGAAGTAGAAACCGAGAGAGGGAAGAAAATAAGAGGGAGCCAGATGAAAGAGAAGGGTCGCCACCTGTGTGTGCAACGGACGCGGCGCTGTCCATTTTCAAAGTGATTTCATGCAGGTTTTGTGTACAGCTTGTTATGAAACCAGATCAATAGCGTGTGCAGTTTGGACCCTGATGGTTTTCCTCCATTTACTGGAAGGGAAAAAAGGCACATGTAACTCAATTTAGTGCTCTTGGGGCATATTGATTTAATCTTTTATTTTTTTCCAGGTCACCTGTGCTTGTGACACTCTTAAATCGGTAACTGGTTTGTGGGGGTGTTCATTGGAGTTTACCTGAAATATACCTGTGTGTGTCTTTCCATAGATTCACATCGATATCCCGAGGACGAATCCTTTGATTCCTTTGTTCCAGCAGCCTCTGGTGCAGGAGGTAGGTGGTAGTCTGTGGCACCAACACCTGAGTCTCGTTGCACACCGCACCTGTGCTGTGTCAGACCCTTCAGGGTCATACAGGCGGAGGCGGTCCGATGTCTAACAGCAGGCACTACACACTCAATGTAATCACATAGATAAGAGAGTGAGCCACAAACAATCATATCCATGTCACATTTTACCTTAAAATAAAACAAATAAAATTAAGCCTATTTTTAGGACTCTTGTTTTTATGTTGCATTCTTACAATTGTTTGGAAGACAATTAAGACCAATTTCCCCCAATTTACCATTGCTATAATGGATCCATAATATATACGATTATAATACAAATTTTTGCATTATAGAAGGACATTTAAGCACATTTTCTTCTAATACTCATGTCTTGTTGCAGAATATAATTTGTTTAAGGCTTCTGAAAGGCTTCATGAGAAAATATTCTTGATCAGTGTATATATATTTTTTGTTTATATTCATATGCTGTGTCCCAGTTCGCATACTATCCATCCTAAATAGTTTTCGAAAATAGAGTTAGTGTCTCTCAAATCGTAGTATGTTGAAAATATTTCTGGTCAGGATTCGAAGTGCAGATTGACGCACACTCTAATGTGGCAGCTAATATTCCCCACAACCCATTGCAAGTTGGACGAGGATTAGATTAGAACTACAAACGCGGATAAAAAAGTGTTAAAAACTACAAACATGACAGATGTTCGAGTCCGACGGTTAAGTAGAGGGGTTTAGATTAAGGGGCTTGAGTGATCAATTATCAGTATTTAACCTGACGAAAAGATATGTATTTAATGTTATCCACTTTATATTTCACCTGCAGCAGCATTATGAACTTTTGTAATTATTATACGTTTGGCCATTAACTTTTAAATGCATCATTATATTTAAACTGCAAACACATGAGGATAGCCTCTGCATTAAACACCCACGACTGGCAGATCAATGTGCTACTACATTTCTCTCCGATACGGTAGGAAATTAAACTGAATGTGGAGGATTTGAACTGTGACGATGATTGACAGGGCAGTTTAAATGGTGAAGGGATGCACGTAACTAATGCCGCCTTCACGTGCTATCAGAAATTTGATAATTACCACTTCTGAAGTCGTGATTACAAGCTCATCGCATTCAAATTTTGAAATGGGAGGGCGTTCATGTGCAATTTTTACCTAGGTAACTCTTATTTACCGAGAGCATGTGAAGACAGCATAAGCAACAGAGTCCGTTATAGATGACGAAGTAGTATGTCCTAAAGCTTGCATACTCTTCTGCTTCACACTCAAAAGTATGTACTTTTTCTTCACAAAAAGAGTACATGCTTTTAGGTCGTAGTGTAAGTAGGCGAATTGGGATGCAGCAATAGTTTTTGTTTTTAGCTTTTGTTTGGAAGAAAATTAAGACTCATTTCCCCCAGATTACCATTACCATAATGCAGTACCCATAATATATACTATTATAATACTTTTTTTTGCATTATGGAAGGACATTTAAGCACACTTTCTTCTAATTCTCATGTAAATAATGTCTTGTTGCAGAATATAATTTGTCAAAATTTTGACTTTTGGTTTGAAAGGTCCTACCAGACTCTCGTACATTTCATTTGTACAGAGAGTTTGGCCACTCTCCATTGACAAGCGTTACCTTCCTTGAAGGCGGGTACTCTGTTGAAGGTTAAAACTATTGGATCTGCCCAGAGCGAAGTAGTATGTCCCAAAGCTTGCATACTCTTCTGCTACACACTCAAAAGTATGTACTTTTTCTTCACAAAAAGAGTACATACTTTTAGGTCATAGTATAAGTAGGTGAATTGGGACGCAGCAATAGTTTTTGTATTTAGTTTTAGTTATCAAAAGACAAAAACTAGTCCTTAAAATGTCTATTTAATCATCATTTGATCATTTATTATATTGTATTATATCATGTTATATTATATTATATATTATGTTGTTATATTATATTAATTTACTTAATAAAATACCATATATTTTTACTAATATTATCAAAATGATAATTTTATCATATTCAAATGTTTCTGTATAAATGTTTTGTTTTGTGAAGCGGTTTAGTTTACCATTGTGTTAATACCTCTTTTAGCTCAAACCCATCATATTTTTGGCAAAAAAAAAAGTATTGTCCTGACACATAATCTTTGTCTTGCTTTAATCGATCAAAAAGACATCATTTAAACAACTTTTTTTCAGCAAATCCGCTATTGATATGAACTGTTCTGTATGGTTGCAGCCAGCTGATGTTTGTGTCATTGAATGCTTACCAGCAGGGGGTGCTGTGGTGTTTTTAACTTGTTAGAGGAGTGTGCAACACTTGTAACCCATAAACAAGGAACAGAGCACTTGAAATGCAGCTGCGTTTGGAAACTCAAGCATCCAAATGAGTTTACCTGTTGGTCTGTTAAGAGTGAATTAAGCAACATTAATTGCCAAAAGTCTACACAACAATCTGCACAGTTCTAATGAGAAATGATTTTTGTGATTTATTGAAAGCGATTGTCTTGTTTTTCAGGTGTTTGAGCGGATTCTGTTCATCTGGGCCATCCGTCACCCCGCTAGTGGATACGTGCAGGGCATAAACGACCTGGTCACACCTTTTTTTGTGGTCTTCCTCTCTGAATTCGTAGGTGAGCATCTAATAACCTTCCACTTGAATCAGTTGGTCCGCTTGACTTATTCACCTTTTTTATATTTGTCCTTTTTATTTGAGCACATCAGTTCTGTTTGATCTGCTAATAGCGTGTTGACGTGTATCATATGCCAGAGTCAGATTAAGAGAGGGCAGTATCTGACAGGTGATGGTGGAAAATGGTTATATGTAAACAAAATCCTGTGAAAATGTCAGACACGAAAATACAGAATATCAATTATCTTTTAAAGAAACTCTGAAAGATGGACAGTGAGTGAGAGCGAGACAGACAGACAAACAAATGGTGAAAGATGGACAGAGTGACAGACGGGAAGAAAGGGAAATGGGAAGAAGACAGAGAGAGAAAGAGAGAGAGAGAGACAAATGGTGAAAGAGCGAGACAGATGGAAAGAGTGACAGACCGAAATAAAGGGAAATGGCAGGAAGAGACCGAGACAATCTGATGGACAGAAGGAAAGATAGACAGAGAGGAAAAACCGGGACAGACAGACAGGAGAGAGGGAGACCGGAAAGATGGATAAATTAATAGAATGATCATTCGTTATATCTATCATTCGATCTATCGCTTTCTATATATCATGCAGCTGTTCTATCCATATATCGCTCTATTGTCTTAGAACAGTAGATTAGATAGATAGATAGATAGATAGATAGATAGATAGATAGATAGATAGATAGATAGATAGATAGATAGATAGATAGATAGATAGATAGATAGATAGATAGATAGATAGATAGATAGATAGATAGATAGATAGATATGCATTAGATATAGGTATGCATACAGACGGACAAAGGGACAGATGGAGAAAGACGGATAAAGTCAGACAGACTGGGAGGGAAATAGACTCTCCTGCTCTTGTCCTCATTGCTATTCTCCCTCCACCCGGCTGCCTTCCCCTCCCTTCCTTATTTATTTCCTGTCCTCTCATGTGAAGGTTAATTACTTATGGATAGTTAAGGATTACAGAAGAACAATAGGAGGCTCATTGATCTCTCTGGTGTGCCGCTGCTGCAATGTCACCAGTGCAAACACCGGGACATACCCACAGATTACCTGGATCACCAATCGATTTCTCTTTTTCTCCCCTGTCTGTCTCTCTCTTTGGCCCTCTACCTCGCCCACCACCCTCTCTGTCTTTTCCTCATCCCTCTGTTTCTCCACAAAGCTCATTTAGCGAAAAGCAGATTTTTCATGCCGGCGCTTTCGTGTCATTCTGCAGGGCCTTTCTATCTCTAATTTGTTTGCGGGCCATGTGAATATGTGTGTGCGTTAGGGATTCGCCTTGTGTGTGTGTGTGTGTGTGTGTGAGCGAGCGACTCAATGCCGCAGGTTGAATGAGCCGCATTGATCGGCTGGATTTAAGTGTTTACAGAGACTTGCGAGGGTGCCGAGCACACGGTGGGGGGCTCGACCCGCCGATCGATGCATCTGAACGAACTTCATGATCCCAACACGCTGCCAGGGGGAGATAAAAGAGCGAGGTTAGCGCCCTCCCTCCGCCACAAGTTTCACCCCCGCCATCGGGACTGCGGGGCAAATGCGCCTGGGTTCGCAGGAGCTAAATGCTTCGCCTGCTCTCAAACGCAGCGTTTTGCCAACTTTCGCTGCGCTGTTTCTCTTGGCTGGCATGCCTCAGTGGCTTTCTAGGGCTCCTATGCGAGCTTTTTAGCTTTCTGCTGAGACCGTCCTCTGAGAACGCAAGAGAGGGAGACGGCAGAGGAGAATATTGGCGCTTCACATTTAGCTCAATATCAGCGAGTAGCATTTTAAAGAGTAGCCGGCAGGAAGGAGAGTCGAGGCGCCCTTCGGTTTAAAGTATCGGTATTGATGCGCCGAAGAATTTGAAGTGGAGAGAGATGATGCAGAGAGAGAGAGAATAATCTCAAAGGGTAAATCATCACATTTACCCTGACAGACAAAGAGGACAGCGGGGAAATCTCCTCTGTAAAGCATAAATGCCCTGTCTTCGTCTCTCTCACTCTCACTCACACTCTCTCACACACACACACACACACACACACACACACACACACACACACACGCATTGGTTTTTTATTACTGAAGAGGGTGTGTGATATTCTCACCTTATTATTTATTGCCTTCCTGGTTTTATGGACTGTTATTTGTGCCGTCGCTGTGCATATCTCGGATTAGATAGATGGTCTGAGTGAGAAAAGTTTTTGGTTTGGTGGTGGTGGTGTTGCTGAATCTGAGCAACAAGGGTAAAAATCACTAATGCACAGCTTTCGAAGCTTGAAAATGTTCATGGAAAATTTTTATTTATTAATAAAATCACATTAATATAGTTTATAAACTGTAGGCTGAGAGTAAATCACTCACATATGTGACTAAATTTCACGCTAGGCGACTAAAAAATGTGACCCTGGACCACAAATCCTAGCCTGACGTCGTCATACTCGGATTCTTGTCAGAATATGAGTCTGCTCCTGCACCATTGGGCTGTGATTATGGAAAGGAAAGAAAATGCCTCTGCACTCAATTGGATAGACCTACAACCAATCAGAGCAACGGAGCGACGCATAGTTGTCCACAGAACTCAACTGGACGCACGCTGGAAGAAGAAGAAGAAGAAGAGTGTAAACGATCTTTCCCGGTGTTGTAAAAAAGAATTTAAAGTCCCTGTAAAGGCAATTCTGAGATTTGTTTCTAAACACATTATAAATGTTAGAAATGTATTGCTGAAACAAATTACAAAGACTGTGAACTATGTAGTACTGAATTCAGAAGTTAGACCATTAAACAGTTTTTCACCGTTGCTGTGTTCAGGATTTTCTGGGCGGGGCTAAAACGGTGGCTTGATGACGCACTGGAGCCACCGAGCCTGGCTCCTCCCCTAACACGATCATAACTACAGCAAATTCGCATCAGTTCGATCGGGAGTTACTGTTAGTACTGTTAGTTACTATAGTCAACAACTTACATAACAGCTTACAAAACAAAAACGATGAAGAAGTGGATTAATTTTGTGAACAGCAACCTTGATGGAGCGCTGAGGATCATCACCGACACCCACCTCTGCAGTGACTTTACACCGGATCGTTTTACAAACTTTCACCGGAGACATCTGGGATTCACTGATAATCCGCTGCAGAACCGACTATCCCCCGCCCAGGCCTTCATCCTCCCGTCCCGCCGACATCTGGTGCGTTGTGATCATAGACGCTCGTGTCTTGTGTCTTGTGTCTTGTGTCTTGTGTCTTGTGTGCTACTGCCGCTTTCCCGCGAGTGGGCGTGGTTTCGGCGCCGACAGCGGACACACCCCCAGCGTTTGAGAGCAGAGAATGCTGCTCATTTTTTCAGGTTTTTGATAAGCTATTTTATGTATTTATGTACAAATTTGGCTGGGTGGTTAATAACACATTTATCTGTGGTGTGAGGAACTCAGAACACATGTTTAGTTTTGACTTTACAGGGACTTTAAGGATACACAGAGTACGGAGGTGAATGTATATATACGAGCAAGTTCTCCGTTTAGGATTAGAACGAACTCAACCCAAGCGCTCTTTGGTGACGTGAAAGCTTACGTTACTGTTGGTTATCTGTCCATCATCGTATAAAGCCCGCCCTGACAATTTCATTGGTCCGAACAGCTCTGGTTCGAGCATAGTTGCTCCACAACAGATCAAGTCAGACCGAACTTCCCGACCTGAAATGTTGTGGGCGGGGCTACGTTCGGTTGGCATCCAGGCTCCACAAAAGCAGTCATAAGGGTACATTTTTGGAAATTGAATAAATAAGCTTTCCATTGATGTATGTTTTGTTAGGATAAATAGACAATATTTGGCAGAGATGCAACTATTTGTAAATATGGAATCTGAGGGTGTTGTCCAAATTAAGTCCTTAGCATAGCATATTACTACTAATAATACCTTTTTTATATATTTACGGTAGGAAATTTACAAAATATCTTCATGGAACATGATCTTTACTTAATATCCTAATGATTTTTGGCATAAAAGAAAAATCTATAATTTTGACTCATACAATGTATTGTAGGCCATTGCCACAAATCTACCCGTGCGACTTATTACTGGTTTTGTTGTCCAGGGTCACAAATGTCTTTAATTAGCCAATGGGTAGTAAATTGTACGATTTCAGTCGCCTGTGATTGAGTTTGAGGCTGGTTGTGAATGCCCTCTGTCACTTTCTCTCTCACGCACTCAACGTGAGAGAAAGAGTGAGGCATTTACACAAAATTGATACGCTAGATCTAAATTCAGGGCTCGACAAGTGTGCTTGATGGGCAATAGTTAACAGAACCGCATCATCATGAACGTTTTTTTGAAGCCTTGCCAATTTAAACATTCAAGAAGCGAAAGATAACTTGCCCACGTCAGAGAGAAAGCCCAGAAAGCCGCATCTGACAGCACACGAATAATGAATTTTGAGCTCTTTTGTTTTGCGTCTTCTTGCACTTGAATGGACAATTTCACACACAATTTCCAAAATGGCCATCTTGGCGGGTATCCAAGTAAATGGGCTGTCTTAAAGGGGTTATGAACTGCATTGTTTCTTGTTTTATAATGTTTCATCAGGTGCACTTATGTTAACATCAAAAATGGTCATAATTTATAAATAAAAGGCATTTTTCCCACCCTGATTTTAGCCCTCTGCGCTGAATGCTCTGTTTTAAGGGGCGTGTCTGCTGTGAGGCGTCAGTGTAAACGCCCACTGCTGTGATTGGCTAACGTCTTTGCATATGAAATAGTATTACATGTGGAACCCTCTCTCATACTTTTAGCACGGTTTAACTATTACAGCGCTCAAGGTTAACTAATCATGAAAAATATGATTATAGCATTATATTTAGGAAAGGTTGCAGTGATGAGCATTGTAGCTGATCACAGACATGAATGCAGTGATCTCGTCATTGCAACTACATTTTTGCTCACTAATGAATGCATTCATCATAGCTAACAGTGCAAACATGATGTATATAAGAGATTTGTTAATTATAACCAAACACTATAGATAAAAGAGACTTCGTTATAATGGTTTTGGCGCGAGTCCAGAACTCTGGCCAGTCGCTGATAAACTCACGCTGTTTGATTGACAGCTCCAGCGATTGTAAAGGGAGCGTTCTTTGATTGCTTTCTATAATTTAATCAGAGTTTAAATAACAGATTGTTTTCATCCTACTAAGAGAAACAATGTGAAGTTGACCATTTACTGACACATAGACACAGAACATCTGACTGTACATGAATCATTACATTCAGTAATCACTGGTCACAGATCAGGCATTAGAGTTAACACGGTTACTTGCATGTTGTCGCATTGCTGTCGCGTCCATATTGTAAAAGTCTGTTTGCAAAGCCTGCGCCGAAATTGCGACTGATTTACCAAAGAATCCACAGTGAAATTTCCCGAATACAAATAAATAATGCTCAACTGAGACATTCATTGTTGAAAACCACATTACTAGCATTAGGATCCTTTGGAAGGTAATGTTATTTGTAGTCCAGTGATCCTGTATTGCTCTTCTCTATTCGTCATCTCACTAACACTCCAGTGGCAGGGGTGCGGGAAGATGTTTTGGGCTGGGGGTGCTGTTTTTTGTTTAGTTTTTTTAGGTCACCACATTTTTATAAGAAACTATAATATTGAATATTAATATATATAATATTGAATATATATAACACGAAATTGAATATATAGAACATGAAAGCACAACAAATATATCAATGAGAATACTTGTTTAAACAGCATACACACCGGGACATTTGACTGCACGTCACATTTTTCACAATGTTGATTCGTCTTGCAACTGTAATGCAATGGACTGTGGCCTACATTTAACCTTTAAATAAAAGGTTTACTGAGCTGTTTACAATGTCATATACAATAAAAGAGCCTGCACAGCGACAGGAAATAAAGATTTTCGTAAAAAACCTGCCTACCATACCAGAGCATGTGAACGAAGCAAAGTGGAGCTTCACTCATGAACCGCTCACCGGTAAAATGTTGTGCGCTCAAATCCCGCTCCGACATGATGTTTCTCTGTGCTGTAGCCTACTATTCTTGTAGCCATTAAAGCAGGGGTGGCGAACTCCGGTCCTGGAGGGCCACTGTCCTGCATAGTTTTGCTTCAACCCTAATCAAACACACCTGAACAAGCTAATCATGGTCTGAAGGGTTACTAGAAAGCTACAGGCAGGAGAGTTTGATCAGGGTTGGAGCTGAACTCTGCAGGACAGTGGCCCTCCAGGACCGGAGTTCGCCACCCCTGCATTAAAGGGATAGTTTACCCAAAAACGAAAATTTGATGTTTATCTGCTCACCCCCAAGGCATCCAAGATGTAGGTGTCTTTGTTTCTTCAGTAGAACACAAATTAAGATTTTTAACTCCAACCGTTGCTGTGTGCCAGTTGTATAATGCATGTCAATTGAGTCTAATTCTATTAGAGTAAAAAAAACATGGAAAGACAACTTCAAATTAAACCCCGCGGCTCGTGACGACACATTGATGTCTTAAGACACGAAACGATCGGTTTCTGAGAGAAACCGAACGGTATTTATGCAAATAAATCACCTCATATCAGACGAACGCTTCAGCTCTCCAGACCGCCATCACTTCCCGTAGGTGAGGTCAAAATTCCGGCCGGGTCATAGATATATACATAGATACCTCATTAGTGCCTGCGTGGATCGCTCGAATGAGGTATCCACGTATACATATCAATGACCCGGCCTATTATACCTGCTGCGCTGTGTTTCTAATGTTAATCAAACAACAAAAGACTTCACTCAATGCTCTTGACTGAATAACTTTTGTTACTTCGATAAGGATTCATCTATATTTAATTTATACAGTGAAGACTATGCAGTGTCATTTTACATTTGATTACTTTATTCAAATTCTGTACCTAATCTACCTAATCTGTACCTAGTTACTGTTAGATCGACCTGAAATGCCTGAAAAGCATCGTTTAAGTTGTTCAGGGAATAAGTTATTCACTGAAAATCTCCAGTGGTTGCGACAGGATCATTAAATCAGTGAATTGAGTGGTATTAATTTGTGATTTATGAATGGATTATTCAGACCAATTTTTGATCCGATGTGGGTGGATGTCAAGATTCATTTCAGTATCTTGGTCTTTGTAAAACAATTTTATATGGCATCAAAGGCTTTGAATATGGTGCATGAGTCATATTTACCACTTTTATTAGACTTTTATGTTGATTTTGCATCTTTTTTTTAAGCTTAAGAGCTCCAGTCTTGTTTTTTTTTACTGAAGAAAGATAGTCATACGAGTTTGGAATGAGAAAATTATGTTTTTTGGGTGAACCGCTCCTTTCATAAAGAATTCAATTGATGTGCGGTCACCAGGTGTGCGTCTGTCGGCATATTTTATAAACCGCTTTGAACATGGCTCATCCAATCCGCTTTTAGAGTCTGAGCTACATAATATGGATCATTTAATGCTCAACCTGAGACATGGAGGAATGACCTGAATGAGCTGTGATTTGTTTCACGAGTTGCAGACTTCGCTCATGATTATTGAATGATCCCTCAGGTCGCTCATACTCATACATGGCACAATAACCCCCTTTTTTCCCCACAGGGTCAGAGAACAGGGTGGCAAAGCCGCTCTTTGTGCCACAAACAGGATTTCTCCTGCATTTTGTAAAGCCGCTTTATTTAGCAGCGCTGTGTGTCTGTGTGTGTGTGTGTGTGTGTGTGTGTCCAACGCTTTGGAGTGATGTGGAAACGTGGAGAGCTAAATGGATCAGGAATCTCTCCAGTGCTGTGGCCAGTGACATATGGCCTGGCCCATGACCGGCAGGGCACTCCATGCTTCATTTGTGGTCAAAGAGGGCTATTTACTTTGCTTTTCCAGCTTTTTTCCCCCCTGCCAGCTCTTGCCTGTCGTTCGCCATCCGTCTTTTTTTGCTTGAATCCCATCCGGGCTCTCACTCGGCCCCCATCAGCTGTTCTTCCTGCTGCAATGCAGAGGTTTTCTGACAGTTTCCTCTCTCTGAGAGTTTCAGCTGAAAGGTTTTTGCCATTCCTCTACCTGCAACCCCTCTTATTCAAATCTATGGGCCACATTCATGAAACACGAATTTCTTGGTAAATTGTAAAACCGTTTATGTGAATTTAATCAGTTTTTAATGATTAAAAGACTTTATTCTAATTGTCAATTTGATCAATTTTTAAAATTATTTTTATGTCTCAAATAATATATTACATTTTTATAATAATTGTTTTCAAGTTTTCTTTGGATATTAAAACAAGCAATTTATTTTTAATTTGCAACCTCATTTTTGTTTTCCAGCTAGATGATGTTGTTGTTGTTGTTGTTTTCAACAGCAATGTTTATCACATAAAACCACATGCTTAAAGGGATAGTTCACCCCCAAATTTTAATTCTGTCATAATTTACTCACCCTCAAGTTGTTTCACACCTGTATGAGTTTGTTTCTTCTGCTGGACACAAAAGAAGATATTTTGAAGAATGTTGGTACAGCAGATGATGGACCCCATTGACTTCCATAGTATGGAGGAAAAAAAATACTATGGAAGTCAATGGGGTCCATCAACTGTTGTTGTCATCATCTTTTGTGTCCAGCACAAGAAAGAAATTCAAACAGGTTTGAAACAACTTGAGCGTGAGTAAATTATTACAATATTTGAATTTTTTTCTTCCTTTAAGTTTGCAATGCATAAAGTACATGATCAACAAAAATAAGGCGTAGTTAATAAGTGTGTTAATAAATTATTAAAAGTTAAAATTAAATGGCGGAATTACACACTCAATTTTAAATAATTAATATTTAAAGGAATAGTTCACCCAAAAATGAACATTGTTAATTTGCTAATCATCCTGTACAAAAAATATACACTACCATTAAAATTGTGTTCTTTATTAAACTCATAAAAGACAAAATAATTATGGGAATACTGGATTCTAAATAACAAAGAAATGCCACAGTTTATCAAGACCTTGAAGCAGATATGAGGGAGAAACACCCAGAAACACCTCATACACGGCCGCTCTCAGGTATAAAGGGGTTTCCTTGCCATTAATGCTTGGATAATACGTGTAAGTCTCCTTCGATTAAAAATAATGGCTAGTGCGGTGACTGCAATATATGTAAACCTACCAACATCCGTCGCCATGATTTTTTGGAATGACTTATTGCGAGAGGAAAACATTTTTTGTTTTAGTCGCATAACATCGGTTAATGGAAACGCGTAATTTCGCAATAGTTTTTTATTGACATTTAGAAAAGTTTTGCGCAAATCTGTAACGGAAACTCAGCTAATGGTGAAACGTGTGGTGTAATATCTTTGTGAAAACTTTGATGTATCAGGATTTTTTAAAGGAGTAGAATTACATTTTCATGATAATTAACTCACCCCCGCATCATCCAAGATGTTAATGTTTTTTTTAAGAAATTAAGGTTTTTGAGGAAAACGTTCCAGGATTTTTCTCCATATAGTGGACTTCAATGGGGTACAACAGTTTGCAGGTCCAATTTGCCGTTTCAATGCAGCTTCAAATGTAAAATAATAAAATAATTCCGTTCGGTTAGAGAACAGACAATACAAATAAAAACTGAACGTGTCTGCTTAATAAAGCATGATCTGACCGTGAGTCTCAGTAGAAGTCATTGATCAGATGATCGCGGAAGATTTGGTTTCAAAGCGAAACGTAAAAGCGCCTATTCAAGGGAGTTTGTCATTTTTGTTGTTGTGTTTTTCATTAAAAATAATAGGCTAATGAACCCATAATTCAAGCAACCCGCCACTGAATTGGCGCTAATTCAAAACTGAAAGTAAATGTGCACGGCCGCACAGAGCGCGCATTGTTTACTTTCGTCTGGCTCCACAGCGTGAGCCTCCGCTCAGCTGACTGCGCATGGCCTCGTCCGCTTGGCGCTCTGCGATTACGTAATTTTTGCCGCGCGCACCCTCGCGCTCGTGGGGATGCGTCGAGTATAAACAAGGGTTTACGGACGAACTGTCATTCATTCATGGCGTACCCATGGCCTCATAGAGAATGGGAACGTGACGTCAGCAACGCAATGCATTCATGGACTTTAGGACACTACACTACATTATAGAATGAGTAGTAGTGGAGGTAGACTTTAAAACTTGTATTATACAGTTAAAAACACATTAGAATGGTGAACGCTTGCTGTGCTATGAAATGCCATAGCCGCTCTTACAACCTGCGTGGAAAACATATCTCAAATCAAGCGCAATATTTCAGTTTACCAGCTTGGAAATAACAAAAGTAAGTGAAAGTAATGCTGCCTTCACGTGCTATCGGAAATTGGACAATTCCCACTTCTAAAGTCGTGATTACGAGCTCATCCCATTCATATTTCGTCTGAGACAAATTTAGCAAATCCTAAAGAGATTGAGATTTCTTTGTAGCCACCATTTCAGTCCCGCGTGTAATGCAGCTCACTGACACCGAACGCGTCATTGATCGATGATACAAAACTCTGGACGAGTTTTGACTATCGTACAGTCTGACATTAATGACAACTTAGATCTTGCAGTGTGACATGGCTTACAGCAGGGATCATGTTCGTAGAGTCAGACAAGGAACATATTATAAAGGACTATTATATGTCGTAAAGGACTATTATAAATGTGCACCTGGCTTAAGCGGAGAATTTTACATTTTGAAATTTAAAAAAATCACAGCTTCATTGAAATGGTTCGAAACTTGGTGACTTTTATGACACTTGGAATGTGAACACACAAAAAATTGAGTGGTAGTAAAAAAAAAAAAAAGTCACACTCATGGTCTTCGGTCAAAAATGACCGACCATAGGAAATGAATGGAAAATTGACAAAAATACAGCGAATTTTTGTGTGCACAATCTACAAATCGGACACAATACTGAAAAAAAAGTACACAGCAGTGAAGGGACGACACTGTAAAACATCAAGAAAGTGATATAGACATGTCCACTCACAAACAGACACACGCACACACACACACACACTTATGAACCACTGTGTCTGTAACACAGAGCAAAGTTTTGTCATAATTTAGAAATAGCTCACAGCAGTGAAGGGGTGAAACTCTAAAACAGGGGTTTTCAAACTTTATGATGCCAAGGACCCCCAAATATGATTAACCTTTATGGGGGACCCCCTACCTTAAATCCATCTATATATTTTTGTGTATGAAAAAAACATTGTAAAGTGTTAGATAAATAGTAAGTATGACATTATAAATACACATTGTTTCCAAACTTAAATTGGCCATACTTAAAGGGTTAGTTCACCCAAAAATGAAAATTCTGTCATTAATTACTTACCCTCATGTTGTTCGACACCCGTCAGACCTCCGTTCATCTTCGGAACAGAAATGAAGATATTTTAGTTGAAATCTGATGGCTCTGAAAGGCCTCCATTGGCACAATGGCACGTTACACTCTCAAGACCCTTAAAAGGTACTAAAGACGTCGTTACAAAGTCCATCTCACTACAGTGGTTCTACAATAACTTTATGAATCGGCGACAATAGTTTTTGTGCGCAAAAAAACCCTAAATAACGACTTATATAGTGATGACGATTTCAAAACACAGCCTCATGAAGCTTCGAAGCGTTATGAATCAGCGAGCCAGCCGAATGATGATTCGGATCGCGTGTCAAACCGCCAAACTGCTGAAATTTGGCGATTCAAACTGCTGATTCGACTCACTGATTCATAACGCTTCGAAGCTTCATGAGGCCGTGTTTTGAAATCGTCATCACTATGTAAGTCTTTATTTAGGGGTTTTTTGTGCACAAAAACTATTGTCGCCGATTCATAAAGTTATTGTAGAACCACTGTAGTGAGATGGACTTTGTAACGACGTCTTTAGTACCTTTTAAGGGTCTTGAGAGTGTAACGTGCCATTGAGCCAATGGAGGCCTTTCAGAGCCATCAGATTTCAACTAAAATATCTTCATTTGTGTTCCGAAGATGAACGGGCGTCTGACGGGTGTCGAACGACATGAGGGTAAGTAATTAATGACAGAATTTTCATTTTTGGGTGAACTAACCCTTTAATGTTGGATGTATAAAACTGAAGAACATTTTCAATAAAAAAATATGTATAAGCAACTTTCACAATAAGGGCCCTATCTTGCACCCAGCGCAATTGACTTTGTACACCGACGCATGTGTCATTCCTATTTTGCACCCGCGCAAAGCGCGCTTTTCCCTCCACAGAAGCACGTCGCTAAACTAGTGAATGAACTTGCGCTACCTGGGCGGTTCAGCGCAAAAAAGGAGGCGTGTTCCGGCGCAAACAATCCCTGGTGCTATTTTGCTGTTCCATTAAATAATTGCGCCACTGACCAGAAAAAACCTAGTCTAAAGTCAGTGGCGCGTTGCGCGTTGTTCATTATGCTATTTTAAGGGCGCATGCTTGACCATAATGTATAGCGTGCACAACGCGCATACACTTTGCTCATGTAACCTACACAGATGCAACAGTTATTTTTGCAAATCATAAATTGTTACACTAAAAAAATATTAACACATGAGATGACGGAAATCATTGTGGTGTGCCACGAAGATGTGAAAAAATAGGCATAAATCTAGCTTACAAATGATTCAGGCTAATTGTAATAATTAAGGATAAGACCTGTTTGCCCAATAGTGGCAAGACATATATGTATATAAGGACATCTGACAAATTGGTTTGTCCGTCAAGAACCAGGAAAAAAAATCGACTGAAAAACTGAAAAAACTGAAAGACTGAAAAAAAAAAGACTGTGAAATCACCTTTACCATAATGTACAACATTACAACTTCACTTCTCTGTCTTTCACTGCTCTTACAAGCACATCAGTCTCCTCGGCTGTGAACCGCTCCTGGCGTGCGCCTGGTAAATACGCCATAATAATAGCAATCCATAATGGAACTTGCGCACCTGCTTTTAAAGGGAATGTTGGATGACGCTCGGATTGGTTTATTCACGTTACGCCCAAACCACACCTATGAATAATGAAGCTACTTCAGACCAACCCATTTTAGATTTGCGCCGGGCGCAAGAGCCATTTATCCCGCCGGGAAAATAGCAACAGCGCTGAGACCCGCCCACAAAGTTACTTGCGCTTCGCGCGTTGACACTTGCGTTTCAGATCGTTAAAATAGGGCCCTAAATGTATGAAAGCAGTTTACCTAGTGTGTTAAGAATACCACCTTACAACCCCAGTGAGCAAGATAAAGGGGACTATAGTGAGAAAAACTCACTAGAAAGATATAAAGCAAACATATACAATTCTGGAAAGTATGTATACGGCAAGAAAGGTTAGAAACAGTTAGAATGTTTGGTATACTTTATCCATTTTTGTTTTGTCTTTTTATTCTCTGAAATTTTCTGGGGACCCCTTAGAACCTTCTGGAGGACCCCAGTTTGAAAACCCCTGCTCTAAAACATCAAGAATGTGATATAAACACACACACACACACACACACCTATGGACCACTGTGTGAAAGTTTTGAGAATATGTCAAGTCTATTCAATAATTCAGTCATAATTCAGAAAAAGCTCACAGCAGTGAAGGGCCACCAGTGTGACTCCCAAGTAAAGACCGCACAAGGGTGCATCTTTGCTGAATACGAGCATTACTTTCTTTAAAAAAATCTTACTGACCCCAAACTTTTGCACAGTAGTGTGCTTCGTTTTATTGTCTAGTAAAGTATGCAAATAGGGTTTAGCCGGAAGCTGTTCACCGTCAGGTTGATTTTGTCTCTAGCAGACCTCAGCTGCAGTGGTCCATATGGTCTTCAGCACGCGTTGATTTGCATCTTCAGTCGAGTATCTACAGTCGTTGGAGAGCATGTATTGTTCATTGCGTCTTCCACCTTGGATCTGACCTTCTTCTTATCTATATTTCAGCTCTGATGTACCGCAATAAGTCGGGTGATTGACTGAATTGCTTTGGCGATGCGCAAGCTGCATGCAAACATGCCTAGAGCGCGCTCTCTCTCTCTTTCTCTTTACTCAGTGCTTCATCAAAATAGCTCCTTGTCCTTCCTTCCCCTCCCTTCCTTATTAAGAAAAGAGGGAGAGAGAGAAAGAGATCAAGAGATGGAGGACTACATTAGTTGTGCGGTGGGTGGGTTGCTGAGTGGAGTGGCACACAGAAGTCTTTTCCAGCCAGGTCTGGCTCTCTGGGGTATAATGTGTGTATCAGCATCATTTAGCACACACTGTTTAAAGAGTCGGGAAAGGTCATGGCTGCGAGGGGAAGCCTGCGGAGGGAGGGAGGGATGGAGAGGGGCGAGTTGATGAATGTGTTGAATAAAGAACGCAGTTTGCCGGCTAATGATCTAATGGCTTCGTGTTGTCTGTGCATACGATGTGCGACACACACCAGAACTGCTGTCGCCCGCAAGAAAACACAGACTCCTGAGAGCACCTGCAGCATGTGTGCTGGTTTCTTCTGCTGGTGACCCAACATCAATGTGTGTGTGTGTGTGTGTGTGTGTGTTTTGTGTGTTCTTTTCCATAGAGGAAGATGTGGAAAATTTTGCAATGGCAAGCTTACCACTGGATACACAGCGAAACATCGAAGCCGACAGCTTTTGGTGCATGAGCAAACTGCTGGATGGGATACAGGTATTTGGTCCTCTGGAGGTTTATGATGGTGGATGTCTTAGCCTTCTTTCTTCATCAATGTCCACTCTAAACTAGCTTTTCATTCTCTTGATTTATTTGGAAATATATATTTTAATGTTTTGCTTTGCACAAACAGTGTATACTTCCTATCCTAATTTCATTTGACCATTTTGTCTTCTTCTTGCTCTTCTTTCTCGTCTTACTCTTCCTCCTGTTGTTCTTCCTCTTCTTCTTCCTCCTCTTCTTGTTCTTCCTTTTCTTCCACTTGTTGTTCTTCCTCTTCTTTCTCCTCTTCTTCTATCTCTTTTTCTTCTTCTTTCTCTCCTCCCTCCTCGTCCCCCATTTGTTGTTGTTCTTCTTTTTCTTCTTTTTCTTCCTCTTCTTGTTCTTGTTCTTCTTCCTCATCTTCTTCCTCCTCCTCTTGTTCTTCTTCCTACTTTTCCTCCTCTTCTTGTTCTTCTTCCTCCTCTTCTTCCTCCTCTTATTGTTCTTCTTCCTCTTCCTCCTCCTCTTTTTACATCTGATTATTTTTCTTCCTCCTCCTCTTCCTCCTCTTTTTCCATCTGATTATTTTTCGTCCTCCTCCTCTTCCTCCTCTTTTTCCATCTGATTATTTTTCTTCCTCCTCCTCTTCCTCCTCTTTTTCCATCTGATTATTTTTCGTCCTCCTCCTCCTCTTTATATAATATTATTATAAAGTTATGATTAAAGGAGTATGATGAAGAAATAAAGAAGAGGAGGAATAAGAAAGATGAAGATGACAGCATGAATGATGATATTTCTTGTTCTTGTTCTTCTTTCTCTTGTTCCTCCTCTTCTTCTTCCTTATCGTCCTCTTCTTGTTCTTCTTCCTCTCCTCCCTCCTCACCCCCCTGTTGTTCTTTTTCTTCATCTTCTTGTTCTTCCTTTTCTTCCACATGTTGTTGTTCTTCCTCTTCTTCTTCCTCCTCTTCTTGTTCTTCTTCCTCTCCTCCCTCCTCACCCCCATTGTTCTTCTTCCTCATCTTCTTGTTCTTCCTTTTCTTCCACTTGTTTTTCTTCCTCTTCTTCTCCTCCTCTTCTTGTTCTTCCTTTTCTTCCACTTGTTGTTCTTCCTCTTTTTCTTCTTCTTTCTCTCCTCCCTCCTCTTCCCCCATTTGTTGTTGTTCTTCTTTTTCTTCCTCTTCTTGTTCTTCTTCTTCCTCCTCCTCTTCCTCTTCTTCCTATTTTTCCTCCTCTTCTTGTTCTTCTTCCTCCTCTTATTGTTCTTCTTCCTCTTCCTCCTCCTCCTCTTTTTACATCTGATTATTTTTCTTCCTCCTCCTCTTCCTCCTATTTTTCCATCTGATTATTTTTCTTCCTTCTCTTCCTCCTCTTCTTGTTCTTCTTCCTCTCCTCCCTCCTCGCCCTCCTCTTGTTGTTCTTTTTCTTCCTCTTGTTCTTTCTCTTGTCCCTCCTCTTTTTCTTCCTTATCCTCGCCTTTTTGTTCTTCTTCCTCTCCTCCCTCCTCGCCCTCCTCTTGTTCTTCTTGTTCTTCCTCTTCTTCCTCTTGTTCTTTCTCTGGTTCCTCCTCCTCTTCTTCTTCCTTATCATCCTCTTGTTCTTCTTCCTCATCTTTTACTATTTTTTTTCTTTCCTTATCCTCTTCCTCATCCCCTTCTTCTTGTTCTTTCTCTTGTTCTTTGTCCTCTATTTATATTTATAGTTCTTCTTTCTCTTTTCTTCTTTTTCTCATCCCTCCTCTTGTTCTTCTTCTTCCTCATTTTTTCTAATAATAATACAAATACTTCTAATATAATATTTCTATTGTTACTGTTAATATTTTCTATAGTTTTTACATAAACGTATGTAAATGTGTATATATTTTTTTATACAAATATCATCATTCATGCTGTCATCTTCATCTTTCTTATTCCTCCTCCTCTTTTACTTCTTCATCTTTCTTATTCCTCCTCCTCTTTTACTTCTTCATCTTTCTTATTCCTCCTCCTCTTTTACTTCTTCATCTTTCTTATTCCTCCTTTTCTTTATTTCTTCATCATACTCCTTTAATCATAACTTTATAATAATAATAACAATAACAACAGCCTTTATATTGTTTTTACTATTTTATTAAAAGGAGGCAAAAATCTTCATAATAAATGTGTTAATATTTAATGCATTTTGAATATAAATTTTATATATATATTTAATTTCATTCGTATCACAATTGTCTTATTCCTTTTCTTATTCTTATATCTCTTTCCTAATAACGTTTCTAATAATAATTAATATTATTACCTATTTTATATGATTTTATATTTTTAAAAAGCAGAATTCAAATCACATACTTCCATCATGCGCCAGCCAAGTTACTGCATTTAAGATGTAACGGTAATTTCTCCAGGCATTCTTGGTGCATCTGCAGTTCCCTTAGGACAGTAACTCTTCTCTGTCTTTATATTACAACTAAACCCTGTAGTGGTCATCCTGTCCTTTTGCTCTTTTCCAAAAGCCAGAGACAAGTTGAATACAATTCAATAAAAAGACTCTGACGGGCTGAAAAAAAAGGCACATACGTTGTTGTGCTTAAGCCCCAGAGCACCAAGACACTTACCAGCTTAGGAGAGAGAGAGACATAAAATACTTGGAGAGGAAGTTGAAGCTAGGACTTTTAAGCTAGGGGGATTCAGATCCTTTGCTGGCATTCCCTTGAGAAAGACCCTGTGTTAGAGTGAGACGAGCATTTCGGGGCACTCATCTGCAGGCGGGAGCAAGGGTCAGATTCAGGCCGCGGTCAGGTTGTCCCGTGGGCCGCCCTGTGTTGTGCTCATTGGCTGAGTGGAGCCGAGCTGAAGGGCAGAGCACACACGCACGGATCAGAACACAGAATGTGTCTTCCCATGCAGTCGTGCCCCTGGGCTAAAACACGAGCCGCAGCACAGCAGACGGCCACTGGCACTTGATGACCCACAAGGGAAGAGGAACGGAGATGGAGAGCTGGAAACTACATTAGTAACAAAATAACGATATCTATGATGCTATAGCACCCCCGTTTCCCTCAGTTAATCAGCTGGTACCGAGCCACGGATCTTTAACAGACGCATTTCAATTCGACATTATTGCACAGTTAGCCGGACGAATGTTCTGCATGTCGCAAGCTGTTCCATCTTAAATATTTCATTTATTGTAGGATTTTTCTTTTTTCTTTCTATTACACTGCCGTTCAAAAGTGTTTGATCGGTAAGATTTGTAATGTTTTTAGATGTCTCTTATGCTCACCAAGGCTGCATTTATTTGATTAAAAATACGAAAAAAAACTGTAATATTGTGAAATTATTCCTATTTGAATATATTTTAAAATGTACTTTATTTCTGTGATGCAAAGCTGAATTTTGAAAACATTTGTGTAAAACATTTTTTTTGTCTTTACTGTCACTTTTAATCTATTTAATGCATCCTTGCTGAATAAATGTATTAATTACAAAAAGTTTGTATTAACTTTTCCCCCTCAAAAAAATTCTTAATGACCCAAAACTTTTGAAAGGTGGTACAATTTTGCTAAAGCTTTCCATTTCAGATAAATACTGTTCTTTTGAACTTTCTATTCATCCGAGAATCCTAAAAAAATGACTTTTCAACGTTGATAGTAATCATAAATGTTTCTTGAGCAGCAAATCATCATATTAGAAGGATTTCTGAAGGATCACGTGACACTGAAGACTGGAGGATTTCGGCTTTGCATCACAGAAATACATTACATTTTAAAATATATTCAAATAGAAAACAGTATATTTCACAATATTACATATTTTTGTATTTTTAATAAAATAAATGCAGCCTTGGTGAGCATAAGAGACTCCTTCTAAAACAATAAATCTTCCCGATCAAAAACTTTTGAACGGCAGTGTATATTATTCTTTCCAGTTATTTTTGAAGGGCTTTTAAAAGCGTATCATTTATTTTATTTCAATTACCACGCAGAATAAAAATGGTCTTTCCATAATACTACCCACAATGCTTTTCAAGTGTAGGTCAAGGTGGCGCATGAAGTGCTGATACAAGTCATGTGATAGAGCTTTATTGAGATGATAAAATAATGATTCCATGTTCTAAATACTGCCTTTGTTTTTCTCCATCAGGACAACTACACATTCGCCCAGCCTGGCATTCAGACTAAAGTGAAGGCGCTGGAAGAGCTCGTCAGCAGAATAGACGGTAAGATCATGCTCACAAACATCTTTTCACTCTGCGTAGAATCAAAGGAATAGTTCACGCAAAAGAAATATGATTCTTTGCTCAACCAAGTTCTTTTAAGCTAAATTATAATTGAATTAATTTAACCTCTTAAACTCTGCAGACCCTGTACAGGGTCCGGAATGACATCATCAAGTACACTCACCTAAAGGATTATTAGGAACACCTGTTCAATTTCTCATTAATGCAATTATCTAATCAACCAATCACATGGCAGTTGCTTCAATGCATTTAGGGGTGTGGTCCTGGTCAAGACAATCTCCTGAACTCCAAACTGAATGTCAGAATGGGAAAGAAGGTGATTTAAACAATTTTGAGCGTGGCATGGTTGTTGGTGCCAGATGGGCTGGTCTGAGTATTTCACAATCTGCTCAGTTACTGGGATTTTCACGCACAACCATTTCTAGGGTTTACAAAGAATGGTGTGAAAAGGGAAAAACATCCAGTATGCGCAGTCCTGTGGCGAAATGATGCTAGAGGTCAGAGGAGAATGGGCCGACTGATTCAAGCTGATAGAGAGCAACTTTGACTGAAATAACCACTCGTTACAACCGAGGTATGAAGCAAAGCATTTGTGAAGCCACAACACGCAAACCTTGAGGCGGATGGGCTACAACAGCAGAAGACCCCACCGGGTACCACTCATCTCCACTACAAATAGGAAAAGAGGCTACAATTGGTGTAATGGTGTGGGGGATGTTTTCTTGGCACACTTTAGGCCCCTTAGTGCCCAATTGGGCATCATTTAAATGCCACGGCCTACCTGAGCATTGTTTCTGACCATGGCCATCCCTTTATGACCACCATGTCCCCATCCTCTGATGGCTACTTTCCAGCAGGACTTCCACCATGTCACAAAGCTCGAATCATTTCAAATTGGTTTCTTGAACATGACAATGAGTTCATTGGACTAAAATGGCCTCCACAGTCACCAGATCTCAACCCAATAGAGCATCTTTGGGATGTGGTGAACGGGAGCTTCGTGCCCTGGATGTGCATCCCACAAAACTCCGTCAACTGCAAGATGCTCTCCTATCAATATGTGCCAACATTTCTAAAGAATGCTTTCAGCACCTTGTTGAATCAATGCCACGTAGAATTAAGGCAGTTCTGAAGGCGAAAGGGGGTCAAACACAGTATTAGTATGGTGTTCCTAATAATCCTTTAGGTGAGTGTATATACTTTAAAATGTAAATGTCTGTGGAGGAGCTCTGATGTGGTACCATTAGAAAGTTTAGAGTCTCTACTTTCTGGAGACATGCATCACTTTGGTATTTGTTTTACACAAAGTAACTTCTTTACACTAAATTACTCCGGGACCATTTCCGCCTGGATTTGGCCTACCCAAATTGAAAAGCTTCCCATACCCACATACAGTGGTCTCTAAATACCCAATTTGGTTTAATTTTACTGAAACCCTTTGAAGTCACATAAAAAGTGATAAACATTCAAGCATATGTTGTCTGAGCCCCCCCCCCCCCCCCCCCCCCCCCCCAAAAGGCACTTTTTGATTTTTTTGGTTATGAGCTCATTTTTGACAGTATGTAACTCAGACCCTGTGTGCAAACCGTTTGGCTGTTTCCACTAGATTCAATAAAATACTGAAAAAATGATTTTGTCTCTATCATGTTGTATGCCAGATTTATTCAAATGGATCTGAATGGAGGAATATTACCTTTTTTTGAAATCCCCAAAATGGTCCAGAGCATAATAATAATTTGATTCTAAATTCAATTTCTTTCCATTTTCACATTTCTCGTTCTCAGAATGAGTAAATTATTACAAAATGATAATATTTGAGTTAAATGGTCTTGAGCATTGTTTGAGGCAGTTGTTCCTGCTGTGGTTGTACCTTAAGTTCGGTTACCTTTTAAAGCTGCTTGAAAGCTAGAAATCACAGTTTTGCTCTGACTTTGACGTGTTAACAAAGCTGTACTCATAGATTTAGTCAGTTGTTTTAGTTGGATCAGATTAGTCCGATTTTTGTCAGTTGTCGTAGCTGTTGTTCTGTTGAGGAGCGTAAAACTTGCTGTCGTCAAAGCTGCTTCGGGCCCAATCCTGTGTCACTTGTGCTTCTTGAGACAAATCCGTTTTTTTTTTAACGCCCTCAGAAGCTTCAGCACAAATAACAGTCATGACTGCCAGAAACAAAATGACAGTGTCTGGAGTCCCTTAAATGATCCCATCTATTTCACCCTTTGCCCTCCAGAATGAGGTGAACTAGTTGTTTGGAACCATAAATAGCAGTGCAAATGTTCAAAACAACGAGTTGTTTTTCTGCCAGGGTGCGATCTTGTTCATCGCCTCGGAAAAGACTGTTTTCCCAAGGTGTTGGCCGTTTCTGTTTCTTGGAATCACATGTTTCCGTTACGCCACTAGTCCGCTCTGTTTTTTTTTTTTTTTTTTCTGTCAGAGTGTTTATACCATCTGGACGCCTCCTCCCCTGTTCAGAGTGTTTGGTGTGATAAGCTGAACAGCCCACACTGAAACTCTTGGTGAGAGCCGCCGCGCGCCTCTTTCCATCCATCAGCATCCACGAGCACCATGAGCAATAGCAGACCCCACAGTCTCGCCGGGGAGCACAGAAGAGAAATCAATTCCCCATAAGCCCCTGCGATTAGGGTGTGAAGGCAAATGGAAGTGAGTTGAGAGGAGAGACGAATGGAGCGATTGAGCAAAGGGAAAACAAATAGCACTTTTCACAGGGCGAGAGAGTCGGGGAAATACACTAGCAAGCATTTTGTAGACATTCCCAAGTTTTTTTTTTACACTGAAATGAGGAAATGACAAATAAGCTTAGATGCTGCTCATAACTAGTCATGTGTGAATAATAACACGGCTGGTTCTGAATCGATGGTAACCGTCGGCCTTCCGTCTAACATGTTATGCAACATATAATTTATCACGTTATTGAGCATATTTAGCAGTCCTTTTGGCTGGTATTGAATGTGCTGACAGCTATTAGTTATTTTATAAATCTGAAATGATAGTATAATATAGTATATAGTATAAACAATCTTATAAAATCATATAGTGTATGTACAGAGGTGGCCAAAATTAGTCGTCTTATTGGGCCTAGATTTATTTTTTCAAGACTACAATGACCCGACACATTCTTCTAACTATTGGCGGAACTACCTGAGGAAGGAATCTGCTGGAACATTGAAAACGATGTCCTGGCCCCCTCAAAGTCCGGACCTCAACCCCATCGAGCACATTTTGGGGCGAGTTGGAAATAACACAGATCTCTTCATCATAAGTGGGTGGGATATATTAGGCAGCAAGTGAACATTTTGTCCTCAAAGTTGATGTGTTAGAAGCTGAAAAAATGGGCAAACGTAAAGATTTGAGCGAGTTTGACAAGGGCCAAATTGTGATGGCTAGACGACTGGGTCGGAGCATCTCCAAAACTGCAGCTCTTGTGGGGTGTTCCCGGTCTGCAGTGGTCAGTCTCTATCAAAAGTGCTCCAAGGAAGGAACAGTGGTGAACCGGCGACAGGGTCATGGGCGACCAAGGCTCATTGTTGCACGTGGGGAGTGAAGGCTGGCCCGTGTGGTCCGATCAAACAGACGAGCTACGGGAGCTCAGATTGCTCAGGAAGTTAAAGCTGGTTCTGATAGAAAGGTGTCAGAATACACAGAGCATCACAGTTTGTTGGGTATGGGGCGGCAAAGCCGCAGACCAGTCAGGCTGCCCATGCTGACCCCTGTTCTTTTTAACTTTTTATTTATCAAAGAATCCTGAATTTTTTTTTATTACAGGTTATAAAAAATGTTAAGCAGCACAACTGTTTCCAACATTAGAATTAAATCAGCATATTACAATAATTTCTGAAGGATCATGTCATGTGACACTGAAGACTTATGATTGAAAATTCAGCTTTGCGTCACAGAAATAAATAATATTTTATAGCATATCAAAATAAAAAACCTTTATTTTAAATTGTAATAATATTTCACAATATAAAAAAAAATTCTGTATTTTTGATCAATAAATGTAGGCTTGATGAGCATAAGCTAACATTAAAAAATTATATTTCCAAACCATTTATATATATTTTCCTCATGCAGAACCTTTTTATTTTTCTGCAATTTTTCTGCTTTAATTGCAATTTTTCTGCTTTAATTGAACTATTAATGGCTAAAATAATTGGGATAATAATGGTTAAAATAATTGGGATGCTGTCTGATGCATTGGCTGTTGGTGTTTTATTTTTTTTGTGCACTGCACCTTGCACGTTTTCACTTTGCAAATGTAAAAATATAAATGTTTTTACTAGACTTTTTGATCTTTTATCTTTATTCATTATGAGGACAGTGATTTTGATTTTATATATATATATATAATATATAATGTGTGTTTGTTTTATTGAAACAATTGTGAATAAAGCAGCATTAAGGCCTTTTCAGACCATGATTTTATTCAATATTGGCAAAACATGTACAACTAAATTTGTAATGAAGTGGTACATGTCTGTCCTCTTTTACCACTGAGACCAACGTATCAATCTATGACGGCCTTTTTTTACGGTTTTCTGGAAATCCATGTCAGTTTTTTTATGGTATTTTTAAAAAATAATGACAAAATGAAATGGTTTAAATTGTGATTGTAAATACTTTCATTTTGTTTACTGGGATCACAATCATTATGAACAAACCTTTTGTTGGGATTGCAAGAGAAGAGAATTTGTGATAATGTTCAAACCTCACACCAATGACTCACACCATTAGCTGAATCCATTATGATGCAACCCTTATGTAACATTGCACAGATCATTCATTATTTAAACCCTTTTTTTTAATGATATTTTTGCTTTTATTTGTGGCAGAAAGGGTTTTCATTTTTCTTCTGATAGGTCCGACTTTAGTTCTCTGCACTTTCTGAGAGCTGTCACATTTTCTCTATCAATATCTATCAGGACTCGAGTCAATATGTCCGCTTTCGAAAGCCATTCTTATTCTGTTCAAAGGCCGAACGAGAGCTTATCAGAAAAATCCCTCTCTCAATGAGCTAAGCACCAGGCCTCCTTTTCCTTTTCACCCTAACATTCTCTCTCTTTCTCACCATTCAATCGAATATAATTACACACGTTAGGAGTCTATAATGTTAATTCAGTGAAACAGGTGTGGGGAGAATTCAACAATAGCGGTGATCTTAGTTCAGGGCCAGAGTGCTTCTTTAAACAAAGGGGCTCTATAGATGGGTTACAAAAGCTACTCCCAGTGCAGCACTTTGCAGAAACTACCAGCAAATGGATATAAACCCCCTGTGCTTTCTTTTCTCTGCCCACAGAGGATGTCCACATACACTTTCAGAAGTGTGAGGTGGAGTATCTGCAGTTTGCTTTCCGCTGGATGAATAATCTGCTGATGAGGGAGCTACCGCTGCGCTGTACCATTCGCCTGTGGGACACGTACCAGGTACTGCTGCACCAAGACCAGCCTGTGAATTAGAATGAAAACATGTCAGAAAAGCCTTTACATGCACTTCTATGTCAATTTTGCCTTTTATCTGATCATTTTATCCAAAGTGACTTGGAGTGGCCTGGAGTTGAGTGTCTTGATCAAAAACAATGGTGATAGTTCATTGATCTGGTTCAGTGTTTGAACCTACAACCTTTTGGTTACCAGCCCAGAACTTAAACCACTAGTAGGGGTATAAATATTTGAGTTGAGAATTAGGGTGTGTTTGGTCCGGACCCCCCCCAAAAAAAAGAGTCCTGGTCTGCTTCGCGTTCACAGTGGCATTTTAACACTGAACCTAAAGATACTGATCCTTAAGAGCCCAGGGATATGTTCACAACCAGATTGGTCTGCTTTTATTGAGTATATTTTGTGACGGAACTTACCGAGCATTCAAAACAATGCTGTGTGCTGGGCTAAATGCGTTCGTTGTATGTACGTAGCTTAGGGCTGTACGATTAATCGAAAAATAACCGAAACCGACATTCAGAACCTCTAACTGACATATTTTTCCCATGTCTGTTATTTCGGTTTTCACGTGACTCCGCCCCGTCAGTCACATCAAGTGCAGTTTGCAGGCACACACAGAGATGCAGGAGCAGTTATCTGTGTTTATAGATGTCCAGAATCACTATAGTAACTGCATGTTTTACACAGTTTATACAGGCAAGTTAATTGCTGTTCTTATAGCCTACGCGCTGACACACACACACACTGAGACGGCACGCGCAAGCCCCGAAGCCAGATCGCTTTCACTTTCGTGCTCATAAAGTTTGTCAAGTATGCGTTTAAAGGCTTGCCAGTTTCAACATTTAACGCGATTGTGCACTATTCAAAAACAACAATACGGAAAACTTCTCCGTTCAGTGCTCAGCTTCTTTCTGTGACAGAGAGCCGAGCCGAGCCGTGTCACGTCTCTGACAACTCGCGCGCCCTGAAGGCAGACCTCTATCAAGTGCGTCCTCACAAAGTTTGTCATTTGTAAGTGGTTTAAGCCCTGCCAGTTTGAACATTAAAGCGAGTTTCGACCATCAGATGTGTATTATGTTGAACTAATGCCTGGTATATTGTGACAAACGAACACTCAGACAGAAGCTCGCACGTCACGTGAAGATCGCGCGCAGAGAGCAGTGCAGAAACGCAGTGTCAACGCTGTCCTGTGACTAAAGTAAAGTCACTAAAGTAGCTTAGAAACTCAACCGTTATAGGCATACATTTTAATACCTTTGCAGTAAGTACAAACCACAGCTTAATAATGAATTGAGATGGTATGAGTAATTCACACACACAATCACTCTCTCATTAATGCATTCAAATAAATGTAATGTAGGCCTATGTGCTAATGTATTTGTATCTGATGTACAACAAGCAGAAATCTGCCCCATAGACAATAACTGCTGAAAGAGAACCGTTTCCTTCAAGTACTTTAAAATCACAAAGAAATGCACTTTTCATTAGAAAAAAAAAATCCACCTTTAATAGTAGAAAATATTTACAGTACAAACATTATCAGTGAGCTTACTCAAAAACCTTATGAGGGCAAAAAAAAAAAAGCTAAATAATCGTTCATTAATCGTAATCGAGGTCAAATGTTCAATTAATCAAGGTTTTTATTTTTGGTCAAATCGTTACAGCCCTAACGTAGCTACATATAATGGTATTTTGAACTCGTAAAGAGCTTATAAAATGTGTAAAAGAGTCAAAACAGCGACAGGAATCCCTCCGTCACACACAAACCAAGATCTGCTGGGTGGAGACGCGGTTCTGACGCCTGTACCGAACTGTGATGGGCAACATGTCATGACTATGATGAGAAAAAACAGGTATGCCTGAGCATTCTGTCCTTTTTAGGGTCGCATCTTGTGACATGTCGCGTTTTTGGTTTGTTTAGTTGTCTTTGGTCCTTGTTTCATTCGTATTTCAGTCGAACCGCACCAGAATATGTTTGGAAGCTGACCGAGACCCATCTTTTCAGTGGTCTTAGTCCGCTTGTTTGCTTTCACACTTGGGTCGATTGCCTGGTCCGAACCTGGGTTCGATTGCTCCCCCCTCCCACGGCTGAAATGTGTTCAGATTACATTATTTGGGTTCGAACCACCGTGCGTTTGCATCATCAACGCAGCAGCTGTTTACCCCATTGCTTGGTAACGACGGCACAGGAATAGGTGGCAAAATGCATAATGTTACTCACCTCACTTACATATTTTTGTTTTTGAACCGTTGGTTTTGTTTCCAAAGCTTCAGTACGTCACGGCATTTGCTAGCCTGACGTCGTCATACTCAATTCTAGTCAGAATATGAGTCTGATACTGCTCTGTTGGGCTGTGATTATGGGGCGTTTTTCAACCTAACCAGGAATGACCTCAATTGGATAGACCTACAACCAATCAGAGCAACGGAGCGACGCATAACGTTAGTTGTCGAATGTCAACAGAACTCAACTGCACTGTGTTGCCAAGTCCGCGGGTTGAAGCGACCCCAATTATGTGCGAATGCGAATTTTAGCTGCCAGCCCTGCCAAAATAACACATATTTTACCCCCCAAATGCCATTTTCTTTCCAGAGAACCCCCCCGGAAAGCTATTGGGGTTGTTTTTGGCTAGTTGTGAGTAGCAATTGGGTGGGTTTTGTTGTAAAAACTTGGCAACCCTGTCTGCACGCACGCTGGAATAAGTAATGTTAGAAGAAAAAGATGAGTGTACACAATCTTTGCCGGTGTTGTAAAAAGAATTTAAGGAGACACAGAGTACTTACCAACACGATCATCATTTATGAGAGAAATAGTAAAGGTGAATGCATATACGAACAAGTTCTCCGTTTAGGATTAGAACAAATTCAACCCAAGCGCGTTTGGTGACGTGGATGATTACGTTACTGTTTATCATCTGTCCATCATCGTCTGAAGCCCGCCCTGACAATTTCATTGGTCCGAACAGTTTCTGGTCGGGCATAATTACTCCTCTAGACTGAACTGCCCGAGTTAAAATGTTGTGGGCGGGGCTAAGTTCGGCTGGCATTCAGGATAGGCATTTGCGTCTATCTGCCGCAAATGTACCACAAATGCTCTAAAGAACGTTGAAGGCAAGCAGAAATGAGATCTACAGCTCTCTGCTTACAGTACTTCAGTCACGCTCGCCAGGAAAGTGAGTGAAACACACACAAACACACATTTTTATCAAATCATGTCATTAATAAGCGGTTCACTTCCGTGATTTAGTACGATTACGTTCATATCAGCAGCGAACCGTACCGGAGTTCACATGAACCGTACCCCAGACCACCCTTTAAGCGGACTCGGGTACAGTTCATGGGTGCACACCCGAGTTCGAAAGACAGCATTCGCATCATCCAAACGAACCAAACTCTGATGTCAATCGAACCCAGGTGCACTCCAAAGGTGTTAGTGTGAAATCACCCTTATTCAAATCACACCAGGGTTCATTTTAAACGAACCAAGACCCTCAGAACACCCCCATTTTTTCAGTTCGGTTACTATAATTTTCATATATATACTGACAACACGACACACGTGTAACCGGAGCAGAGGTATAGCGCTGGTTTTGCTTTTTCTAGAAATGTATAGTTTGCCCCTACTTTTTAGGAAAAGAATTATGATACCACCTAATTAATATTACAACACATATACATATTTATTGGGCTGCTGTCACTTTAAGACCTGATGCTGCCGCACATGATGCGTCTCTGACACGCATCCCATTTTCTCATTTAACTAATTTAAAAGACTTAAATGAGTTAGTGCTTACGAGGATACTTGTTGTCACATCATTTTGTGTGTTTTTGTCCGTTCAAGCTCAGTCGGAAGCGGCTTTCTGTCCGCACAAGTGTGTGTGTGTCACACAGACAGGAGATTCACAGACACGCTCCAGTGTCTTGTCATACTTGAATGGTTTAAAAGGATGACGGGAAAATCGCATTGAATATTTTTAACGTGTTAAACTGAAAAAAACGTGTTAATTTTGACATTCCTACTTTTTACATCCCAAGTCACCCCTATGTCACCTCCCTTATGGGGTTTGCAGGAAGAATGCAGACCATGAATGATAGCTGATCTTCAAATAATTGTTTTAAACGCATCAGAGGTTATGGGTGACGTCCTTGAAGACCATATGCTGCTCATACATTTTTTTTCTTGTTAAAATGGCACAGGGGTGCGAACTACTCATATTCCTGTCATTCATTAATATTCCTTTGAAGAGTTTCCTTCCACTGGTTTCCTTTCGTGTCCTGTCTGCATGTCCTCTCTGAGACTTCCTTTTGATATATCTCCTTGCTCATTTCTTTGTCCTTTACATCTGCCTCCATCTATCTGCCGCTCCATCTCTCATGCATGGCTTTTTGACGTAGATCTATTCCCACAAGGTGGGTTTTATTGGATAAAGGGGGAATAGTTGTCAGTACAATCCAAGAGAGGAAATGGGGAGTGCTGAACTATTATCCACACTTGCATGTTTTGAATCAGCATTGTTGCCAAACATTGTTGATAGTTATGTTGGATCATCAGCCCCTTAAAGCAAACTTAAAGACAACATATTCCTTTAAACAAGACCTATCATTAACTTTTAAAAAAAGTCTTGTTTTTGTTTTTGGGGTCTACTAGAATACCTTTAATGCTTGAATGTGAAAAAAAAACATAATTTTTCATACATATTACATTGTTACTGCACCTCATTTCCCATGTGTTGTGATTGGTCAACCACTTCAAGAATGTTCAGAAATTTCACCTTTATACCATAACCGTGAGTTTCAACACACTTCTAGTGACTTTTTGTGCTTCATAACTTTGCAGACATTTTTCATTCTCTAACAGCTGAACGTTGACAGTGTAAAACAGCATAATAGGTCCTCTTTAACATACACTATATTGCCAAAAGTATTGGGACACCCCTTCAATCACTAAATTCAGGTGTTCCAATCACTTCCATGACCACAGGTGTATAAAATCAAGCACCTAGGCATTCCGACTGCTTCATTTGTGAAAGAATGGGTCGCTCTCTGGAGCTCCAAACTTTCAGATTAGCTCAAGAACAGTGTGTAGAGAGCTTCATGGAATGGGTTTCCATGGCTGAGCAGCTCATCCAAGCCTTAGTGGGGTAAAGCACGCCACCACTGGACTCTAGAGCAGAGGAGACCTGTTCTCTGGAGTGACGAATCACGCTTCTCTGTCTGGCAATTCGATGGATGAGTCTGGGTTTGGTAGTTGCCAGGAGAACGGTCTTGCCTGACTGCATTATGCCAAGTGTAAAGTTTGGTGGAGGGGGGATTATGGTGTGGGGGTTGTTTTTCAGGGGTTGGGCTTGGCCCCTTAGTTCCAGTGAAAGGAACTCTTAATGCTTCAGCATACCAAGACATTTTGGACAATTTCATGCTCCCAACTTGGTTGGAACCGTTTGGGGAAGGCCCCTTTCTGTTCCAACATGTCTGTGCACCAGTGCGCAAAGCGTTCGTCCATAAAGACATGGATGAGCGAGTTTGGTGTGGAGCAGGGGTCTCCAAACTTGGTCCTGGAGGGCTTCTGTCCTGCAGAGTTTAGCTCCAACCCAAATTAAACACACCTGAAACAGCTAATCAGTGTCTTATTAGGACCTTGTAAGGGCGTTTTCACACCTACCTTGTTTGGTCCGGATTTTCGGACTTTTCAGTTTGGTCCGAATCAAAATTGCAGGTGTGAAACCTCCCCCGTACCACGGTCCGGACCAAACAGACGAAATTTGGTCCGACAAAAAGAGGTAGTCTCGGTCCGGATCAAACTGAACAAAGGTTCGGTTCGTTTCTAGTGTGAAAGCATTTTCTGTATGGTTCGGACTTTCAGACCATTTACAGGAAGTTCCTGTTTATGTTTAAATATTATAACGTTATTTTAAATTCAATCTAGGCTACATTGATTATGAAAAGTGAAAATATGCGCAATATGTCAGTAGACAGAAAGTCAGAAATAATTTTGAACGAAATTTTGTATGATTTTGCTTAGAAAGCATTTCTTTAATGGGAATTTCGTTTGGTATAAATTGTATCTTAATTTTAATCAACGTTTAATCAGATAATTGCCTGGATTTAATAAATAAGAAGCAAATAGTCTATAGCAGACAATAATCACGGGAGCGATCACATGCTTTACACATGAACTGGAGCGGGTCTCAAATAAACCGAAACTCAGCAGCTACTTGCCTCACAAACATGAGAAATATGTGTATATAAAGCTTGAAATGTCCACTTTTAAACGTAACGAATAAAAAAATTGTCAAGCAATGCGCACTGTTCAATAGTGGCAACGACGATATGCGTCCGTTCATTCAACTTGTCAAAGACGCTGACGTCAGACGCACGTCTGTTTACAAACCAATCAATGTCCAGATGCCGCCCACATAGATGATGACGACAGGACGCAAGTGCGTCATGTAAAGTTCTTTAGTGCGCTCACATAATTGCAATGTGAAACCAAACCAAAACTAACCGAATATATAAAAAGTATCAAAACATGAACTTCGGTTCGGACCTTGGTGCGGACTTTCAGGTGTGAAAACGCCCTAAGACACTGCTTAGCTGGTTCAGGTGTGTTTATTTGGAGTATGAGCTAAAATCTGCAGGACAGCAGCCCTCCAGGACCAAGTTTGGAGATCCCTGGTGTGGAGGATTTTGACTGGCCTGCACAGAGTCCTGACCTCAACCCGAAAGAGCAGAGACTGCGAGCCAGGCCTTCTCGTCCAACATCAGTGCCTGGCCTCACAAATGCGCTTCTAGAAGAATGGTCAAAAATTCCCATAAACACACTCCTAAACCTTGTGGAAAGCCTTCCCTGAAGAGTTGAAGCTGTTATAACCGCAGAGGGTGGGACAACTCCATATTAAACCATATTAAGAATGGGATATCATTAAAGTTGTGCATGTAAATGGAGGCGGTCCCTAAACTTTTGGCAATATGGTGTATTTTGACACATTTTTCTTAACCACATGTGTAAAATCTTAAGGAAAAAAAAAATACTGAGTTTTCCTTTAAACTCTGCTTGACATGCTCAGGTTTCCTCCAGTTATTTTTTATCTGTTCTTTCTCAATTCCTTTTCTTTCTTTATTTCCTCAGGCGTTTCACAGTGTGGTCAGGGTTGGGGCGAGCAGTAAAGGTGGCATTGACCCACCTCGCTGAGGTAGAGGAGGGAAGTGTAAATGAGGCCAGCATAAAACGCAGAAAGAAGCTGAGCCATGATGCATGTGTTTTCAAGGTTAAACTACGCTTTAAACCATCACTTGTAACCTGCCATGCCTCTTCAAATGTAATGAAAGAGAGACATGCAGATCATTTGTTTAATAAAGAAATGTGATATTTTACTCTTAGAACAAATCCTTCGAAACAGCCGGACATGAAGCCTCACTCACAATGCATTTAACTTTTGTAATGTGAGATGTGTACAGCGCTGTGAAAAAGTGTTTGTCCCCATCCTGATTTATTTTGCTTTTGTGTGGATATCTCATACTAAATTGTTTCAGAAATGAAAACAAAGGCAACCTGAGTAAACACAAAATACAGCCATTAAATGATAATGTTATTTATTGAAGCAAAAAAAGTTATTCAATACCAACTGGGCCTGTGTGAAAATGTATTTTTCCCTGTAGTTACAAATTCCCAAATCTATAAAACAGCATTCATAATGGGGTTCAGCTGGACTGGACGTGACCAGACCTGATTATTGTCAGCTTTGTTAAATTTTTATCTGTGATTTGTTAAATGTTTGACTTTGTAGATTTGACGTCTGATAAAAATATTACAGATTCACTGTCCGGCCAACAAAAAGGTAGTGGAGTGTGTAGCTTTATTGTTACGTTTATGTGTCTTCCTACATGGTTGTTTATTTCCATCAAGAGGTGCATCAATTTTTGGTCAAGATCTTCTATCGACAATGCAAGAGTCCAGGGCCCGGTTGCATGAAACCTCTTAAGTGATTGTATCCCTAAGGGGGGGGGGGATCCCTGAGGCAAGGGATTTCTTTAAAGGGTTAGTTCACCCAAAAATGAAAATTCTGTCATTAATGACTTATCCTCATGTCGTTCGACACCCGTCAGACCTCCGTTCATCTTCGGAACACAAATGAAGATATTTTAGTTGAAATCTGATGGCTCTGAAAGGCCTCCATTGGCTCAATGCACGGTTCACTCTCAAGACCCTTAAAAGGTACTAAAGACGTCGTTACAAAGTCCATCTCACTACAGTGGTTCTAAAATAACTTTGGAATAATTAATTCTAGTGCCCAGTGAATGAAAAAAAAAAATGAAAACTTTGGTGTTGAATGTTTATTTAATTTAATCAATATTAGGATTGGGTACTCAGAATTGTGCGTGACTGTAGCATGTTTCCATCTCTGCCTCATATGAGGACATGAACGCACGAACGTCATCTCCAGAGCCACTTCATGAGCATTTATGATTTTACCGTTTCATTTGAGAAAAACTACCGTCGTATCATAAACACACAGAAACTTAAAATTCACGGCAACCCATCAAAATAAAAGTTTGGCTAACTTGACAAATAAATTACAGTTGTACAGTAGATTTTAGATACGTCTCAATGTACTAATAATACTTACACTAATGTAATAATAATAAATTATCAAAACTTTATTTTTTATTTAAAAAAAAAATACTTTAAATTTTTTCTTCATGTTTTAATTTGAACCATATAAAGCTCAGTTGTGCAGCACTTTGTTTGACAAAAAGTTGAATTAAATGAAAAGATAAATTAAATGAATGTCTTATGTCTTCATTTGATTACCAGAAAATACATAACACATCATTTGTTGGAAATCTTTTCATAGAAATGAAATTAAAAAGAAAAAATAATAATATGGTTGTTTTTATGAATTAAATTAAGTAGCTAGTAGCCTACTATTTACTAGTAAATATTACAGTAATCAAACATCACAGACAATGGCAGACAGCGACCAGGGCAGCTTTGGCATAATGTCAATAACACTTTTATAAATGACTTACAGGTTCTTTACAGTTATTTATGTAAACATCCCAAAAGTACCGAAAAAAGGTACCGTTGGATACCGGTACCGAATTTCAGGTACCGGTACCGATACCGGTTAAAATGTGAATGGTACCCAACCCTAATCAATATACACAGTGGCACGTCATACTTTCAACAGGCTTATTTTAAAGGAGGGGTGAAATGCTGTTTCATGCATACTGAGTTTTTTACACTGTTAAAGACTTGGATTCCCATGCTAAACATGGACAAAAGTTTCAAAAATGAAGTTGGACGTTTGATGGAGTATTTCTGTGCCAAAAATACTCCTTCCGGTTTCTCACAAGTTTTGGAAAGTTTTTTTCGAGTATGGGTATATGTGACGTCAGATAGGGCGGAATGTCCTTATACAGGTTCTAAGGGCACTTCTCCCGGAAGGGCGCGCGCGCACCCGTAGACCAGAGCGAGAGAGCAAAAGCAGTACACCCATCAAAACGCTTTGTTGCGCTGCAGTCACAGGACTTAACGACATCAACAATGTCACCAAAGATGTGGGTTTTTGGTTGTCAGGGCAGGATGGAGTTTGTTTTTCCGGACAGAGTTGTGCAAGTGTTTTGTTTGTTCCCTGCATTTCGGTGACGATTGTTTTATAAACAAGGCCTTGTTCGATGCCGGATTTGTAGCTTGTCTAATGCTGAAAGATGGCGCGGTCCCACCGATTAAGGTTCACGGTCGTGACTCGTGTTTTGGAAGCAGGCGGTGAGTAAAACTGCCTTTGTGTTGTTAGCTATCGACTCGTTCATTCAAATGCACTACTATTCCATTGTTTTTCTATGTTAACACGCACTAGTCTGACGTGCAAAACCGTTACGCTTGCTACTGCTAACATTAAATCACATATAATAGTACATAAACCAAATTATATCTTCATAAACCATGAGTAAACGCACACAAATGTTGTTAAACTCGCGCATGACAAGCCGCTAAGCAAATATATAACGTTACAGTACACACCACTGAGTTGTCGTTGCTGCTCCTGTTCAATTTCAGCCTCCGGTACAGATTCTGGATCATTTATGTGTGGTTGAATCTGATTGATAGTCATGGTTTATTTAAGATAACGTTTTCTAAGGATGTCACAGCTTTCAGACGATCTCAATGCAATAGCTGCGCTTGCTCGTGACTCGCTCTGTTTTTTCCCGGAAAGACTCAGTACAGCGTATCTTTCTTTTATAAATATAATAAAACTAAAGACTTTTCAGAGATATGAAGGATGCAATACTACTCTATAGGTACTCAAGATTGACATGAGATTGACTGAAACTGAGTGTTTTTGGTTATTGGTAAAAATGCACATCTGTACTTTCTTTCTCAATTAACATGAAGTCATCCATCGCATTTGTGTTCATCAGATGACTTAAGGGACCTATTTTGATCCCTTCATTTAAGGGCTAAATGGTTACTAAGGACTTTGTTGCAACGCATAACAGAACTTAAGGGAACTCTCAAGTAATTAAGGGAAAATACTTAAGATTCCTAAAGTGGACCCTTAGGTTTTTTTTCTGCATGCTGCACATTCTTGCAACCCATGTTTCACTAAGGGTACCCTTAACCTTACAACTAAGGGTTTTCTTAACTTAATGGCTTTCATGCAACCGGGCCCAGCACTCTGTAAAGTCTCCTCCAGCACATCCCAAAAACTTTCAATGAATTTAAGGTCTGGACTCAGAGATGCCAATTCATGTGTGAAAATGATTCTTCATGCTCCCTCCCAACCATTCTTTCACAGTTTGAGCCTGATGAATCTTGACATTGTCATCCTGGAATATGGCCATGATCTGTCTTCCTACATGGTTGTTTAAGAAATGAAAAGCTACACACTCCATCAATTAGAGTTAGAAGAACTGCTGCCAAATATATACCATGCTATAAACATGATAATCACTGCAATAATGATTCAATTATAGACTCTCATACATTTGCCTATTTAAATCCAAACAGCGACACTTTTTGGGCCAGGCGGTGTATGATCTCCATATCAATAGGTCTTGGATATTTGTGTTCAATAGATCTGTTTTAAAAATGTTAAACAAAACGATAAAAGGATATGTAACGTATAAAGCAGCTCGATGCCGCATTGACAAGGGGTGCCTAGAAAGCAAACTTAAGCGCAACTTTACAGAACTGGCTCATGAATATTAATGAGATTACACGAGAGGGCAGTTCAGGTTATGTAGCGGCATCTGCAAGATTCAATTGATATTCATGAGCTCAGCCAGCATTATTTATCGTGACATCACAATGCATACATCCTGTTTCAAAACTTTTGTGTGTGTGTTTTTTTTTTTGTTGCTTTTGGATAACATGGATTGATGAAGCGTGCACACCTAGGGAAGCAGATTGGGTACATTTTGATTTCTTGGTGCCATCTAGTATTAATTACAGGTCCTTCTGTATTAATCTTCCATTGTTAAAATGACACTTTGGGCTTTTCCGATAACACAGACACATGTTGCATGTTTGGCGAACCAGAGTAAGTTGATTAGATGAGAGGGTTTTATCCACTCGTATGAAGCTAAAGGCAGAGAAAAGAGTCTCAACTTCTCCTGGGCTCCTTTATCAGGTTCCACCTGTAATTGCACGTTTGGCACAAAGACTCACTCCTCAAGATCAATTAGAGGTGCACAAAGAGCTCAGGCCAGAAAGAAAGAGATGTGGGTGAGCGAAACGAAGGAGGAGAGAGAGAAAGGGCTGTGAAGACAAAAAGGAAAGTCGTGCTAATGTCTGACTGATGTTCTGAAGCATCTGCATCTCACGTCCACTCCATTAGTGAGATGGGTTCTGTTGAGAGGTGGAGGAGCGAACACTTGGCGGTGAATAACCCCAGGTCGGATGCGTTCCTAGGAAAGAGACTTAATCATGAACGCTTCTTTCTTTTGCTTTTGTTGCCTAGTCTTCACTCATCTTAAGGCTCCCTATCTCCTTTGTCTCTTGAGGCATTCTTTCTGTCTCTTTCTTATCCCCTAAAAAAACAAACAAGTACTCTGTCAGCAGTATAGTACAGCGATTGTGTCAGTTGGCGATACTATGGTACTTGTAGTACACTTAGGCTCGGTTTCACAGACAAGGCTTAGATTAAGGAGAGTAAGGACAGTTCAATTAGGACATTTAAAGGATTAGTTCCCTTTAAAATGAAAATGACCCCATGATTTACTCACCCTCAATCCATCCTAGGTGTATATGACTTTCTTCTTTCTGATGAACACAGAGTTATATTAATAAATATCCTGGCCTTTTCAAGTTTTATAATGAACAAGGCCCAGGAGTTTGTGCATCCATCCATTATAAACATACTCCACACGGCTCCAGGGGGTTAATAAAGGCCATCTCAATCAAATTGATGGGTTTGTGTATCCATATTTAAAACTTTATAAAGTAAAATATCTAGCTTTCGCCAGACCACCCTCCGTATTCAACTTTTGAAGAAAGTGTAACTCCTCTTGCAGTTCAAAAAGCTTACGCTACCCTAGTTACTTTTTTTCTGTAATGATGTTTTTGGCACATTATGTGTTTTTGACACAAAGTATTTTATAAATTATGAATACATTTATTTTTTATTTTTCAGGAATGAACTGAAACTCTGAATTTTCCGTTATTTGTAAGAAAACGCTTCCCGGCCAAACATGGAATGTTTTCACTGTTATATGCTAGGGGGCGCTATTACGCTTCTTCTGAATGAGTACAGAATCTCCTGATCAAAACACAGGCAAGGAAGACGCAAAAAAACCAAACGATCGTATTTGAGATGCATACACTGTAAAAAAAAATAAAAACGGAAAATGTACTGGTAATTTTCTGCCAGGAAATTATCCAGTAATTTTACGAAAATTTCCGTTAACCTTTAAAAAAAAATAATAATGCTAAGTGTAATTCAAAATACAGGTAAAAAACCTGCAAAAAACCAATACGCAAAATTCCTTTTTTTATTTGTTCAGTAAATTGTGCCCAATTTTTACGGACTTTCTTTACAGTGCATGTAAAATAACGTGATCAACATTAAACATCATATAAATCAAAACTGCCTAATGTTACTGAATGAAATGTCGACTCAGGACGAGCTCTAGGACTGTGCAAGCATTAGAGGTGTTGATGGACTCGCTCTACTCCATCTGTGTTTGATCATCGCTCTGAATCTGATCTGGATGTAGTCTTTGACAAAAATGTGATTTTTCTCAGCTTTTTGTTCAAAATGTTGCTTTCTTTATGAAACTTACCCACATTCAAGTATTGATAAAAAGGAATGCATGAAGCTAGAATAAAACAGTTTTTTTTTTGTTTAAAAGCAGAGGGTGGTATATTGCATGTTCAGATATTCATACAACTAAATATTCTTTGGGCCATCACATTTTTGTGAAAATGATCAAAAACCCTGGCGGTGGCTGGAAACTTTTTTTTAAAACGCTGACGGGGAGTTAAAGGGTTAAAAAAAATTAAAGACATTCTTTTTCAAATTAATGCTGTTCTTTTCAACTTTCTATTCATCAAATAAACTATGTAAGCAACTGTTCTCAACATTAATAAGGTATGTCACTCAAGCAGCATATCAGAATTATTAGAATAATTTCTGAAAGACCATGTGAGATTGAAGACTAATTTGAAAATGAGTATTTACTGTATGTATATAACTTTTCTTTTCTGTTTTGATTAAAAAAATATTTTAGATAAGTTGTTTTCTTGGAATTTTCCATTTAGAAACTGCATGTTGTCTCAACAGTGTTACTTTTTCACACAGTACAAAATCTTTCGTTGTTGATATACAGTAAATTTGTTTTACTAAGTTAAATTTCTGAGAAATAATAATTGGCAAGTGATATTTGAACCAGGTGACTTCACACACTTAAAGCAAGAAACACTTTTGGACCAACACATCTCATAATTTGATAACTGATACTAGAGTCAATTGTAGTTATTGCAATTTCTTTGTCTTGATAATATCCTCTTTTTCCTCCTTCCTCATTCTCCTCCTCCTTTCCCCCTCTCTTCTCACTTCAAGAGGGACCAACAGAAACAAAGCAAACAAAGCTATTTATAACCGCTCGCTGCCTCTCAAGTGGCTGAATGTACCACACTGTACACAACACAAGTAGAGGGGGATGCTGGAGAGAGAAGAGGACGAATGAGGAGCGGAGAGCCGGAATGGGTGGTGTCTTCTTTAGATATGTTTGGGAATAACTAACGCGACCTAATTCCCAGTACAATAAATTAGATAGATGGTAAAACTACATTAGGAGCTCTGTGTGTAGGCGCTCTTCTGTAGCTGAATAATTTAACGAATAATATTTAAAAACTCTTATTACTCATCATGGAAGTAAACAGCTCTTTTTATTTCTGGATAAAGGAATGTGCAGTCGTTGGAGCAGTAACTAAGCAGCAGCAAATCCTGTTCAAATAAAGACAGAAGCAAATAAAGTCTATACAGCAATCATTTATATTGACCCTGTCCAAAAATGAAAAACAAAAAAGCACCATAAAATCGTAAAAGGGGCTCATATGACTATTATTTTAATATTATTTATACACCATTTATTCATATTTTGAATAAGCTTTTATTTTAATATTTTCTGTTTTCATTTTAATTAGTTTTAAATTAGGTGTCAAGCAATTAAAGCTTTTAATCGATTTAATTACACGATGTGGCGATTCATTATGGAATTAATCTCATATCAAATTTAGCTGAGAAATTAGCCCCGAAAGATCATTTAAAGTCATGACTGTGTTAAATGAGAAAAACATCATATAGACATTACAAAAAGTACTTTTTATTTGATTTTCAACATACTTTTTATTACACACAAACTTTTCGGCTTCAACGTCCGGGTGAGTAAATGACAGAATTTAAATTTTTGAGTGAGCTATACCTTTAATGGGTTTTTATTAATATTAATAGCTCTGTGACCGTTTTGGGGGATTTCCACCTGGATTTGGCCTCTCCAAATTTAAAAGCTTCCCATACCCACATACAGTGGTCTCTAAATACACAATTTTGGTGTCCTTTTACAGGAAACTCTTTGAAGTTACATAAAACTTCATTATGAATTCATGAATTCATTTTTGACAGTGTATAACTCAGGCCCTGTGTGCTCTAGCACCCTGCAGACAGTTTTGGCTTTTTCCACTAGATGGCAGCAAATACTGAAAAAAAATTTTTTTTGTTGTGTCTTGTTGTATGCAAGATATAAAATTGATCTGAAGGGAGGAATATTACATTTTTTATATGTAATTTCCGCCTACCCAGATCTCTCCAATATACAAGTCTCCCAATATATAGTGGTATAAATGCAATATCCCAGTGTCACAAAATTATTTTTTCCAGTGTTTGCTGACAGAACCGAGTTCTGGCTCAGTCCCACCTAAAAAATTAATTTATAACCAAACAATCAAAAAGTGCCTCTTTTTGGGGGGGTTTATTACCGCTCAGACAACATATACTTAAATGTTTATCACTTTTAGCAGTTTTTTATGTGACTTAAAAAAATTTTTTTAAAATGAAGCCAAAATTATGTATTTAGAGACCACTGTATGTGGGTATGGGAAGATTTTAAATTTGGGTAGGCAAAATCCAGTCGGAAATGGTCCCAGAGTAATTTAGTGTAAAGAAGTTACTTTGTGTAAAACAAATGCCAAAGTGATGCATGTCTCCAGAAAGTAGAGACTCTACGCTTTCAAATGGTACCACATATGAGGTCAGAGCTCCTCCACAGACATTTAAAAATGTTAATATATACTTGATGATGTCCTTATCAGGGTCGTTGGAGTTTAAAAGGTTAATAAAATTATAAATAAGGAAATAAGAAACTAAAACTGCCAGTAAATGAGTAAGTAATTAAGTCATTCATTCATTCGATTAGTTCCAATGGCTAATTCATCCAGGAATGAAGTAAATGGCTCTCTTTATGAATGGGCCATTGAATCATTGGTTCACCCGAATGATTCGCTCAAAACAGATTCATTCAGAAATGAAACGCTGCTCTGGCTGTATAGGTAATATTTTCATTGGTAAAATTGAGCAAAAGCAGACAATATTGTGTCTAAAATATAATACAATATTAATTTATTCTGTTATATTTATACAATATTCTGTTGTATAAAATCAATCGCACTTGTGCTATTCAGGACAAAACATCACTCGTGTGATATTGCTTTACTATATCATGAGATAAATATGAGACGACAACTCATACAGGGGCATTTTTGCCCTGATATCTTGTATTTTAGGGGCATTTTAACTGCACTCTATAAGCTACATCACACCTGTTGCTCTGCTTCATGTTCGCCACCAATCGACTGAATGAAATGTGAGATGATCTACGTAAGTCGGGGACGGGGGCATTGATAATTTGAACACGATATATTCCCCAATAACTTACTTAAATGGACACGTAAAATCTACAGCCCTATTTTAAATATTTCTATTTAGCTTTAATTTATTCCGTTTTAGTCATTTTATTACTTATACTATATATATTAATAATAGTAATAATAGTTTTAGTTAAAGGGTTAGTTCACCCAAAAATGAAAATTCTGTCATTAATTACTTGCCCTCATGTCGTTCGACACCCGTAAGACCTCCGTTCATCTTCGGAACACAAATGAAGATATTTTAGTTGAAAGCTGATGGCTGAGAAAGGCTTCAGATAGGCCTCCATTGGCATTCAATACATTTACACTCCCAAGACCCATAAAAGGCACTAAAAACGTCGTTACAAAGTCCATCTCACCACAGTGACTCTACAATAATTTTACGAAGCGACGACAATAGTTTTTGTGCGTTAAAAAAAATCTAAATAACGACTTTATTCAACCTCTTCTTGTCTTCCGTGTGTGCCTCCACGACGCATGCGCGAGAATATGACGTAGCGCCGGGGTTCGGGAATCCATGAAATGCACACTTTAACCCCATTTTGAGAACTACGCCGAGACCTAAAGCACGATCAATGTAGAATTCAACACAGAGTTTCCGCTAGAAAAAAATGGTGCCGGTCAAAGTGACCGGCAGAGGTTTCGCTTTCCGGACATTTTGATGATATGCCGGTCAAATATCGCCTCTTAATTATTCAAGTTGAGAAAAACTGAAAGCAGTTTATGTAACTTAAAAAAAATGACATAATCAGGCTGTATATGCAACATGTTTATTAGCCTAACTTTCAAATAGACGAAAAAAAAAAACATGAACGTCCGATTGGCGTCAATCAACCAATTTTGTTTACTTTGGTTGCACATTTCATAGTTTAACAAACCAACCCCCTTCCTCACATAAAATATCCGAATATAGCATTGTTGTTACACAAGCAAATTTAATTATAAACTCAGTATGTCTCATTTAGTTGGTAACATTTAAATTGGCCACCGTGTGAAATGACTCCTTGTCAAATGAACTTGAACAAACAAATGACATTCTCAAATTATTCGACCCTCTTGTGAATCCGTTGCGTCGTCCTGCCTTTTCGCAGCGCGAACAGAAAATGTTTTCGTTACCATCAACTACCTGACATCTTAGCCATGGGAACTTGTCAGTCCATTCCGACCGATACGCCCTACACTTCGGCTTTTTCTCCGGTGGTGGCGGAGCTGTCTGGCTCTGGACATCTGTGGCTTCAGGCGTTCCTGATTCAGTATCCTCCTTCGTGTCTGGCCTTTGAAATAAACTTTTAAGGCTAGTCTGCCTGGGCCTGGCCATATTTAAAACGTCTCTCTATAGTTCGTGGTTTAGGTCTATATTATAGCCGTTAGGCGTGCGCTTTATTTGAAATGCAACATGCGATGTTGTTTAAAAACTTTCAAACGGTCGATTCAGATTGTGTTAGGGGGGCGGGGCCGGGATTATTAGGCAGTTTTAATCTGACAATTTGACCGAAAAGATTTAATTTTGTCGGACATTAAATTTTTTTCCCGGCCAATGTCCGGTAATTACCGGACAACGGAAACCCTGATTCAACAGCTTAGACACGCGCGTCTTCCTCTGCTTGTAATCAAATTGCCTCTGGGTCATGTGTCCGAACGCCGGATCTGCGTCATATTCTCGCGCATGCGTCGTGGAGGCACACACGGAAGACAAGAACAAGTTGGATAAAGGTGTTATTTAGATTTTTTTCTGCGCACAAAAACTATTGTCGTCGCTTCGTAAAATTATTGTAGAGCCACTGTGGTGAGATGGACTTTGTAACAACTTTTTAAGTGCCTTTTATGGGTCTTGGGAGTGTAAATGTACTGAATGCCAATGGAGGCCTATCTGAAGCCTTTCTCAGCCATCAGCTTTACACTAAAATATCTTCATTTGTGTTCCGAAGATGAACAGAGGTCTTACGGGTTTCGAACGACATGAGGGTGAGTAATTAATGACAGAATTTTCATTTTTGGGTGAACTAACCCTTTAACAATAAAAATGCTGGTGAAGTACATCATTGTTGAAAACTGCACTCAAATCTCATTTATGTTCCTATTAAAAAATGGCCTGTTTTGATATCATTGATACTCAAAATATGGTGAATAATGACTTGCATTTCTATCTAGTCTTAGTGCCACCGCTGCTACTGCTCTCAAATGCTAGTCTGGAGCTCTATGACATAAAAAGGCTATATATAGCGCATATGGCACATACTTTTGTGACACGTTCATGTTGTTTCTTCATTAACTGCTGTTGCAAGAGGAAAAAAAATGTGTGAAGATTTAATAAAGTCCATTGGAAAAAGTAAAAACAGCTTTTAAGATGGTCATGTAGACAAAACCCACGCTTTAGATGCTTATATGGGTTTGGAGCAACACAAGGGTGAATAATTTTTAATTTGGATGAACTATTGCTTTAAAGCTCAAGACTGGTAACTGGAAGGTTGCTGGTTCAATCCCTGCAAGGAGCAAACCTCGAGCAATCATTATTTTGCCCTTTGAGAAAGCCACTTAACCCCGGGGGTTGTCTCTGTAATAAGTGTGCTGTATGTCACTTTGGATAATCATCTGCTTAATGACTGCTTACTTATGCATCTGCTCTTGATCCTCAGGCGGAGTCAGAGGGATTCTCACATTTCCACCTCTACGTGTGCGCCGCTTTCCTCATCAAATGGCGTAAAGAGATCCTCTCCATGGTGGACTTTCAGGTACCGATATGCCTCCATGTGTCATGTGTGTCACGGCCGCTGGGCTCCTTGAATAAGCGTCCGTCGTTTACATGTAACCGTCTGCGTGTCTGCCGAGCGCTTTCCACACATTCATGCATCACTTGAAAGCGCCCCGGCCGTCACTTACCCCAAGACTATCAGAATAATTGGCCCTCCAATGGAGCAGCCTCTGCTGTAACCGAATTTCACAGACCAGCGGATTCACCACACCTCAGCGCCCGCGAAACGAGAGCGCTCTGTTATTCGCCTTCATTCTCGCTCTTTCACCCTCTCTTTCGAAGGATCTCCGTGCCTCAGCTCCATCTCTGATTCTCTCGTTTATTATTTGCCTCATTGTCAGGCCGGGTTTGATGAACAGCTATTTGAGCATGCGTTTATACTCGGGCTGTCAATGCATTAAAATAATCACATTTAATCATCTATGGACTGATGATCATGTTCACATGATTGCTTTCACAAATTTGTTGATTTGATTTGATTGTTAAAAACGGCTACTACTCATAATAAAATATTTATAAATATTGGTAGTTGTTGAGAAAATCTGTGATTGCGATCGAATATTTAATACTAAAATGATTAATCTTAATTAAAATTAAATAAAGAAATAAGAATAACAATACATTATTTTTAATATATTTTATTTTATTAATATAAATATTTGTCTAAAATATTTTAAAAATCTCACATGATCGCAGTCACAGATTGCCTTACTTGATTTTAAATAATAATATATAACATACATATTCATATTAATATTTTATTCTAAAAAATTAATTTATCATTAAGAATATTTTTTTGTAACACTTTTTTATGAAACATTTGAATGTTTATCATTAAATGTTTAATTTTTATATTCGATTTTCAACATCCTAAAACTTTATTTAGGGTTTTTGTTATTAGACTGCATTTCAAATTTTCATTGTAGTCTTAGATTTTTGGAGCCCACTCAATATTTAAAAAATTTTCTCACCAAACATCACAGATGTTTATGTCACTACAGACGTCTGGTGCTTTAAAGGGTTAGTTCACCCAAAAATGAAAATAATAACCCTCACCTTCATGCCGTTCCACACCCGTAGGAACTCGGTGTGCCATTCATTTTCGGAACACAAATGAAGATATTTGTGTTGGAATCCAATGGCTCAGTGCGGCCTGCATAGCCAGCAATGACATTTCCTCTCTCAAGATCCATTAATTTACTAAAAACATATTTAAATCAGTTCATGTGAGTACAGTGGTTCAATATTAATATTATAAAGCGATGAGAATATTTTTGGTGGGCCAAAAAACCCAAAATAACGACTTATATAGTGATAACCGATTTCAAAACACTGCTTCATGAAGCTTCGGAGCGGTTTTTTTGGCGCACCAAAACTATTATCGTCGCTTTATAATAGGGTTGTGCCGATGGACGATATCATCGTGTATCGTGATGGCTGACCGACATCACGATAGAGCGCCACCATCGTGATGCCACGCCCCTGTTGTGAGTGCGACACACACTAATCCTCTTCTATAGTATTAGTTAAACTAAAAACGTAGCAGGGATTGCTCTGTAAATTAAATTGAGAATGTAACTAATGCATAAATGCTATTTTAAATACTGTAGTCTATGCCAGATATATATATAGCCCACATCTTGAAATCATTTGAGGCTGAAACATCCATGCATGCGTGTTTATTTTAGCACTTCCGTCAGTCAAACAACACAGCCTATAAAACATTTAAACGATTTTTTGTAAATAATGGTTACCTCAAGAATATAAGAAAATTAAATATTAGTTAGAAAAATATTTGATTCATACTATTTCCCCGCAAAGATGCGTCATATACACCGCTCTGCGCTTTGAGAGGAATGGGACACAAGCTGGATAGACACCTTTTCAAATATCTTCATCTTCATGTTTTCTTCTGATGTTGTAAAAGGTCTGAAGAGCGGATTTTATCTTCCACAAGGTCAAGACATTTCGGCAATGTTTGATTATTCACTGCCAGAGAAAACTAAACTAAAATCACTGGTGCGTGTGTGAAATGCGCTATTCAAATAAACCAAACTTGACGCGCCTTACCAATTTTAATAACAAGAACAAACTGTTTTAAATAAAATTTGAAGTAAAAAGGTATTCATCACAGTGTTTTTATACTTTACCACAGTAAAGGATGTGAATAGTTATAATAGACTTAATCATAAGCAAACGAAAGGAAGAAACTTTTATAATCCCCTGCGAAAATGGTGACGTGAGTGAAGATTTTGGAAAAGAAACGAGATGTCCATGTCCATTGGGATAAAATGGACTGGGCCTATTATTAAAATTCACGGAAAATCGAGTGACCAGATCCAGATCGCAAAACAGAATAAAAAAGTGCGCTCTGACCATTATATCCTTTCTAGGCTAAACAAAGATTGTGCTTCACTCCTGTGGTAATATTCACGCGAAACAGCATTCACATACAAAACACTGGGTTAGTAAAATAACAAAATAATTTTTTAGTAGAAAATAGTATTTATGTAAAGAGATATATTAAAATAAAAAGAGCTCAACTCTTAAGTGGAAGGAACCAATTTTTTCCCCCTCACGTGCAAACTAGCGGATTAGTCATTATTTGGGTTAGTAAAAATAACGAAATTATAGTTTTAAGTAGATAATAGTATTTATGTAAAGAAATATGGTATATTATCAACCTATTAACCTAATTAACCCCCCCCCCCCTCCAAAAAAACGACGATATCATCGACCATCACGATGTTTAACTGTAAACATCGTCAACTGCCAATTTAGGGGACATCGCCCAACCCTACTTTATAATATTAATATTGAACCACTGTACTCACACTAAGCCATCGGATTTCTACAAAAATATCTTCTGTTCCGAAGATGAACGGAGGTCTAACGGGTGTGGAACGGCATGAGGGTGAGGAATAAATGACATTATTTTCATTTTTGTGTGAACTAACCCTTTAACCGTACATAAGATCGTAAGAGATATAACAATCTCACAATTCTGACTTTATATCTCACAATTCTGACTTTATATCTCTCAATTCTGACTTTATATCACTCAATTTTGACTTTATATCACTCAATTCTGACTTTATATCTCTCAATTCTGACTATATCACTCAATTTTGACTTTATATCACTCAATTCTGACTTTATATCTCAATTCTGACTTTATATCTCTCAATTCTGACTTTATATATCAATTCTGACTTTATATCTCTCAATTCTGACTTTATGTCTCTCAATTCTGACTTTATATCACTCAATTTTGACTTTATATCACTCAATTCTGACTTTATATCTCACAATTCTGACTTTATATATCAATCCTGACTTTATATCTCACAATTCTGACTTTATATCTCTCAATTCTGACTTTATATCTCACAATTTTGACTTTATATCTCACAATTCTGACTTTATATCTCACAATTTTGACTTTATATCTCACAATTCTGACTTTATATCTCTCAATTCTGACTTTATATCTCACAATTCTGACTTTATATCTCTCAATTCTGACTCTGACTTTATATCACTCAATTCTGACTTTATATCACTCAATTCTTACTTTATGTCTCTCAATTCTGACTTTATATCTCTCAATTCTGACTTTATATCTCACAATTCTGACTTTATATCTCACAATTCTGACTTTATATCTCACAATTCTGACTTATATCTCTCAATTCTGACTTTATATCTCACAATTTTGACTTTAAATCTCACAATTCTGACTTTATATCTCACAATTCCGACTTTATATCTCTCAATTCTGACTTTATATATCACAATTCTGACTTTATATCTCTCAATTCTGACTTTATATCTCACAATTCTAACTTTATATCACTCAATTCTGACTTTATATCTCACAATTCCGACTTTATATCTCTCAATTCTGACTTTATATCTCACAATTCTGACTTTATATCTCTCAATTCTGACTTTATATCTCACAATTCTAACTTTATATCACTCAATTCTGACTTTATATCTCACAATTCTAACTTTATATCACTCAATTCTGACTTTATATCTCACAATTCTAACTTTATATCACTCAATTCTGACTTTATATCTCACAATTCTGATTTTATATCTCTCAATTCTAACTTTATATCACTCAATTCTAACTTTATATCTCACAATTCTAACTTTATATCACTCAATTCTGACTTTATATCTCACAATTCTGACTTTATATCTCACAATTCTGATTTTATATCTCACAATTCTGACTTTATATCACTCAATTCTGACTTTATATCTCTCAATTCTGACTTTTATATCACACAATTCTGACTTTATGGGCCCTATCTTGCACCCAGCGCAATTGACTTTGTACACCGACGCATGTGTCATTCCTATTTTGCACCCGCGCAAAGTGCGCTTTTCCCTCCACAGAAGCACGTCGCTAAACTAGTGAATGAACTTGCGCTCCCTGGGCGGTTCAGCGCAAAAAAGGAGGCGTGTTCCGGCGCAAACAATCCCTGGTGCTATTTTGCTGTTCCATTAAACAATTGCGCCACTGACCAGAAAAAACCTAGTCTAAAGTCAGTGGCGCGTTGCGCGTTGTTCATTATGCTATTTTAAGGGCGCATGCTTGACCATAATGTATAGCGTGCACAACGCGCATACACTTTGCTCATGTAACCTACACAGATGCAACAGTTATTTTTGCAAATCATAAATTGTTACACTAAAAAAATATTAACACATGAGATGACGGAAATCATTGTGGTGTGCCACGAAGATGTTAAAAAATAGTCATAAATCTAGCTTACAAATGATTCAGGCTAATTATAATAATTAAGGATAAGACCTGTTTGCCCAATAGTGGCAAGACATATATGTATATAAGGACATCTGACAAATTGGTTTGTCCGTCAAGAACCAGGAAAAAAAATCGACTGAAAAACTGAAAAAACTGAAAGACTGAAAAAAAAATGACTGTGAAATCACCTTTACCATAATGTACAACATTACAACTTCACTTCTCTGTCTTTCACTGCTCTTACAAGCACATCAGTCTCCTCGGCTGTGAACCGCTCCTGGCGTGCGCCTGGTAAATACGCCATAATAATAGCAATCCATAATGGAACTTGCGCACCTGCTTTTACAGGGAATGTTGGATGACGCTCGGATTGGTTTATTCACGTTACGCCCAAACCACACCTATGAATAATGAAGCTACTTCAGACCAACCCATTTTAGATTTGCGCCGGGCGCAAGAGCCATTTATCCCGCCGGGAAAATAGCAACAGCGCCGAGACCCGCCCACAAAGTTACTTGCGCTTCGCGCTTTGACACTTCAGATCGTTAAAATAGGGCCCTATATCTCCCAATTCTGACTTGATATCTCTCAATTCTGACTGAGTTTCAGGTGATATTTCAGACTTGTTGAGCTTCGATAGTTATTCGTTTACCCCATACAAAGACCGCACATGTCCCATCTGGATTTGATTTATAAATAAATTACTGAGGTGTTTCTCCATTTATTTACTGATAAATGAGCTTCTGTTTACAGAAACTCATTTATTGTTGTGCCTGAGAATTGAACAAAGACACCTGTGCATTTGCACAGCGTTTATAAATCACACAAAACAAGATGAAACCATTGTTGGTTAATGCTGTATTGGTTTTAGGTCAATTTAAGCATGTTGAACATCTTTAATCAGTCTCTTAAAGGGTTATTTCACCCAAAAATGAAAATTAGCCCATGATTTACTCACCCTCAAGTCATCCGAGGTGTATATGACGTTCTTCTTTCAGACGGACACAGAGTTATATTACAAACGTCCAGGCTAATCCATGTATTATAACTGCAATAATAGTTGCTCTGTTTTTGAAGCCCATAAAAAATGCACCTGTCCATCGAATAACGTGCTCCACGCGGCTCCGGGGTGTTAATAAAGGCCTTCTGGAGCGAGTCGATGCGTTTGTGTAAGAAAAATATCCATATTTAAAACTTTATCAAGTAAAGTTTCAGCCGATCGCCTTCCGTGGAAAAGTGTTGACAGTGAAACTCAAGATGCGTATGTGACGTCATGACGAGCGGACCTGGTCGCGTTAGTCTTTCGATCGGCAGAGGACCTTTCAACACTTTTTCCATAAACTTTACTTTATAAAGTTTTAAATATGGATATGTTTCTTACAGAAACGCATCGATTCGCTTCAGAAGGCCTTTATTAACACCCCAGAGCCGCGTGGAGCACGTTATTTGACGGGCAGATGCATTTTTTATGGACTTCAAAAACAGAGCAATTATTACTGCTATAATAACGCTTGGATTAGCCTGGATTTTTGTAATATAACTCAGATTTTATTCGTCTGAAAGAAGAATGTCATATACACCTAGGATGACTTGAGGGTGAGTAAATCATGGGCTAATTTTCATTTTTGGGTGAACTATCCCTTTAAGTTTACTTATATTATTTATATTCATGCTCACACATGTGATGTGATGCCAGACTATTCTGTCAATATATAAAGATATATAGGCTGTTGAGATGAGCACCATTATTTATTTTTTATCCCAAAGCTCAAAGGCAGTTAGCAACTTGAAAATCGATGATTTTCAGCTTGTATGCTACTGCGCTAAAATTCCCAGACCAAAGAACCCAAGATCTGATCTTACACAGAGTGAAGCTGATTACGATAGATCTGTTCTTGTGCACTTACAGCAGCTGTAGGTGGTGGAAAAAACCCACATACACACACACACACATGCTAAACACACAAGCAGTGACCTAAGAGCAGCACCAATCATGAATCACATTATCCTAACATTGTAATCATGCCGTGATTACAAGTTTTTCCAGTTGAGAACAGTAAAAATGCAAAAAAAGAGTAGGTAATAGCCAGGAAACAGTATTTTTCAAGGTGGACGGCAGCTACCAGCTGATTGACGGAGCTCTTTAAAAGCCACTAAAATGTGTTTTATGTCATTTCAGAGCCTGCTAATGCTCCTGCAGAACCTTCCCACGATACACTGGGGCAACGAAGAGGTGGGTTTACTTCTGGCAGAGGCCTACAGACTCAAATACATGTTCGCCGACGCTCCGAGCCACTACAAGAGATGAGAACCCGTAACCGGACCCCAAACCCAGACGATGATCCGACCTAACAACGACACTTCTTCGCTCGGTTTAATCTGACACAGTGAAGTTAGAGCTCACCAATTTTCGCCAATGACGTCAAATTTGTGTCATCGTCTGTTACCATTCACAGTCCAGAATGAGACGGTGTAAACAACCACGAACAAAACATATTTTGTGGGGGGAAAAAAACTGCGATCTTGATGGCTGACAGTTCAATTTGCCTGCAGATGACTTCAGAAGATAACTGACAACGAGATGCCAAGCGCTGAGGAAAAGAAAAGCGCTTGTGTGAGCGTATGAGAATAAAAACAGAAGGACATGACATACTAGCAGTTTGTTTTTCCGAAGGCTTCCCCGCTTCTTCCTCCATTTGTTACCTCAGATGTGGAGAAATCATCTCTCTCGCTTTTATTTTGTGGCAGATCTTTTTTTCCCCCCATGTGTTCTCTTGTTTTGTGTTATTAGTCCATAATGTGATCTCCTCAGACCTTTTGCTCATTGCGACATTGATTGTACCACACGCAGGTACACGGGTCGATCCCCGTTCGTAATCACTCAGAGGCGGCGTTATTGAAGCTCTGCAATACATGAAACTATGGCAGCCGTAAAGGGTCATTTCTCAAGAGACTCAGCCAAGCATTACGGATTCAAAGAATCAATATGCAACCGCCAGAGGATGCGTTTGGGTTTTGTTTCGGGCTTTTACGTTTATTAGAATCGCAAGACTGTGAATTTTAACAATCAAACAGGAGAATCTAATCTTTTAAAGTGGCTTTGTGTGCGCATGAAGCTCTCGCACAATTATTTCATAGACAATTGGTACTTACAGTGCTTTATTATAAGCGTTCGACTACTACTGAGGTAACGTTTCAGCGGAGACGACTGAATCAGACCGCAGTGAAATATTAATGTGGCTTTATAAGGAATGAATCGGTGTGATATGAGACCACAGGACTGGAGTCCTACTGGCTTAGAGACGGACTGAACGGTTTTGGCTTTCACTGTGTGGTACTGGAGCGTGGATGGGTAATACCTGGCAGACACGCTTCGAGCAGCACAAATCATAATCTTAAATACTGTTGAAGAACAGTAGATGAAGTCTCAAAGCACTGTGAAAAGGCATCTACCATCCGCACGTCCGTTTAATCTCCCAGGGCAACCGAATTATGCAGATGTTCATGCTAATCAGATGGAGATGATCTGATTATCTCCCTGTTCCCTCTGAACCCTTGTCTCACCTCTCTGTATATTTATTAACTCTGGCGGATTCGTTTTGATCGGTGATTAATTGTTCAAGTTCTCAATCTTTCCAAAGTAGATGTGTGATCTTTATAAATTAGCGTGTAATGCGAAATGATTTTCTCGGACTTCTCGAAAGCAAACATTTTCATTAAAACCTCTAATCATCATAACTCGGACCAAAACCCTGCATGGATAATCTGAATAATAAATTAAATAAGTGTCTTTCTGCTTTAATTATTGAAGCAAACGGAGTGTATTGATTCGAAGAAGGTGTCAGCATCGGTTAAAAGCGATGCCGTTGAACTTCTAGCCCAGCGCTGTGGAGGATTTGCAGTTTGCTGATGTTAAACGCTTGGATAACGTACATTTTGTCGGCTTGCTGTCCTTATGCATCCCTCAGTGACATTTGAAACCACCTGCGCCGTACGGTCTCACTGTTACAATCTATTTTTGCATTTGCGGCGCTGCACGCTTATTTTGAAGTGAACTGGAATGTATTTTTTTTTTTTGTCAGGTTTAGGTTTATGTCTTTGCATACTTTTAATGAGCTGATATTCACTCCAGAGATAATTTGTTTGCTCGTCACCCCTTGAAAGTGTGCTAATGAAAGGGTGACTTATTGACGAGGGTTGAGAATGCTGACCCTGGAGAGGAGACGAGGCAGTAATTATTCATGAGACGCGTTGAGTGAATTTACAGATTAGCTCCCTGTTCTAGTCTTTTGAATGTCATGAACGTTTGAATTGATTGTTATAACGAATCTATTGATCTGTTCAAATTTGTTTAAGTCAACATGAAATCAAAATGGACACCGTTTACTTTCTTAACACATATTGCTGGTCTTATCGTCTGTGATTCATCGGTGCACATTGAGATTCAGTCTTTTTTCTTTTCTGCTGATCTCACTTAGGCTAATGGATAAGGCTCTTAAGGGTGAATTTGACCATCAGACACCATGTCTGGCTCTTGTACAGAGACTTATCACCCTTTCTCAATGCCTTATCAAAAGTGGAACTTGTTACATCTTGCTCTTGCTATTTAAAGGGATAGTTCTACCGCAAAAAATGAAAGTTCTTTCATAATTTACTCACCCTCAAGTTGTTCCAAACCTGTATGAGTTTCTTTGTTATGCTGGACACAAAAGAAGATATTTAGAAGAATGCTTGTAATAAAGCAGATAGAGCAACTATTGACTACCATAGTATTTTTTCCCCTACTATGGTAGTCAATAGTTGCTCTCTCTGCTTGGTTACAAACATTCTTCTAAATATCTTCTTTTGTGTTCAGCATAACAAAGAAACTCATACAGGTTTGGAACAACTTGAGGGAGAGTAAATGATGACACAATTTTCATTTTTGGGTGAACTGTCCCTTTAAACAATTGCTGTAAGTACTGTACACTACCGTTCGAAAATGTGGGGTTGGTAAGATGCTCACCAAGGCTGCATTTATTTAATCAAAAATGCAGTAATATTTTGAAATAGTATTAAAATTTAAAATAGCAGTTTTCTATCTGAATATATTTAAAAATGTAATTTATTCCTGTGATCAAAGCTGAATGTTCAGCATCATTCCTCCAGTCTCCAGTGTCACATGATCCTTCAGAAATCAGTCTAAGATGCTGATTTGCTGCTCAAGGAACATAATTAATTGATGAATAGAAAGTTCAAAAAGAACATTTATTTGAAATAGAAATCTTTGTAACAATTTTTAAAAGTCTACTGCTATTTTTGATCTTTTTAATGCATCCTTGCTGCATAAAAGTATTAATGTCCTCCAAAAAGCCCCTTTTGAACAACTGAGAGTACACTGTAAAGGCAAATTTCTTTCATTTCTATTAGAGACCCATAAAGCTGTCTCGACCAATACAATGGCTTTATTGAGGAAGGAGGATAGCGTTTCAGGATCTCGCATGATGATACAGATGGTGTTTCAGAAACACGGTAGTCCTTCCCAGTCGCATTTGCATTCAGATTCATACTTAGTACAATATGTAACGCTCACTTTCTATCATCCAATCAATTCCTGATGAATAAAATATTAATATCCCACCCTGCATTTTTTCTGGAATATTCTGCTCCACTTAAATTGGTTGCGAATGCCATTTCATGTTGACTTTTACACGTTTGGGCATCTTTTATCATGAATGTTTATGGATTTCTCAGACACATCTGATTGTATTACATCTGTTGCCTTTTTCCTGCATGTGCATTCATACCCTGTTTTCGCAAGTACACATTAAACCACAGGTTTATGATGATTTCTTCTGCTTATGGCACAAATTATGAGTATTATTGTATTGTGAATCTTAGGCCCTGTTTACACCTGGTACTAAGAAGCCTTTTTTTTGTCAATGCGATCACAAGTGGACGAAGCCAAATACAGGTGAAAACATTTTAAGCTTGTCCACTTTAGACCGGATTGCTTTCATAATGTAGACGCTCGTGTTCAAACAGCCACAAAAGATCACCTACTCTCCGCCTACTGACCTGACGGGTAAACATAGGCCCTGTCCCAAGTGGCACCCTAAACCCTCGCGGCCTTCCTATGAGTCCTCACTTTCATGACGTAACGCCACTTTGACATCAGTGCGGGTTCGGCAGAAGTGTGCATCGTGGGCGCATATCGACCGCAAAGGGGTCAAATGACAAATGGGACACCCTACGGTCTCGTGGACTTAATAGACATTCGCCATTGTAAGTCCACAAGACCGAAAGTGCACATGAAGTGTGCCATAGTGTCTGTAAATATTAAACCGCTAAAAACCTATTTAAATACGAATCCTGCGTGTCTCTGTGCGAATTAATGCCGTATACGCACGGTTCACCTCACACGCGCTCGGAATCGCGCGTGACGGTCACATGTTTCCATCTCTGCCTCATATGAGGACATGAACGCACGAACGTCATCTCCAGAGCCACCGAGAGTCACTTTATGAGCATTTTACCGTGTCGTTTGAGAAAATCTACCGTCATGTCATAAACACACAGAAACTCAAAGGCCTTCACGGCAACCGGTCAAAATAAAAGTTCGGTTTCACTTGACCAATATATTACTGTCGTACAGTAGAATTTAGATGCGTCTCAATGTAATAATAATTCTAACATTAATGTAATAATAATGCATTATCGGTAACACTTTACAATAAGGTTGTATTAGTTAACATTAGTTAATGCATTAGTTAACATTAGTTAATGCATTAGTTAACATGAGCTAACCATGAACAACACCTCTGTTCAGCCTTAGTTAATCTTTGTTAACGTTAGTTCATAAAAATCCAGCTGTTCATGTTAGTTCACACTGCTTTAACTAATTTTAACAAGATTTTAATAATGCATTAGTAAATGTTGAAATTAACAAAGATAAATAAATGCTTTATAAGTGTAGTTCATTATTAGTTCATGTTAACTAATGTAGTTAACTAATGTTAGCTAATGAACCTTATTGTAAAGTCTTACCAAATTATCAAAACTTTAAGTGATAAATTAAAAATGTTCTTCATGTTTTAATTTTAACCAGTACAGTACTTAACTTGTGCAGTACTTTGTTTGCAAAAAAAGTTTAATTAAATTAAAAGATAAATTCAATTATTGTATTTTGTCTTGATTTGATTACCAGAAAATACACAACACATAATTTGTGGGAAATCTTTTCATAGAAATTAAATTAAAAAGAAAAAAATAACAATATGGTTGTTTTTATGAATTAAATGACGTGCCTAGTAACCTACTATTTACTAGTAAATATTACAGTATATTAACATCACAGACAATGGCAGACAGAGACCAGGGCAGCTCTGGCATAATGTCAATAACACTTCTATAAATGACTTACAGGTTCTTTACAGTTATTGATGTAAACATCCCAAAAGTACCGAATTTCAGGTACCGATACCGATTAAAATGTGAACGATACCCAACCCTAAGCACAATGTTCTCTCACCATTCCTGGGTTCTAAGGGTGCGTTCACACTTGTAGTTTGGTCCGGACCAAAAAACAAAACATCTAGTCCTGGTCCCGCTTGGCGTTCACACTGGCATTTTTAACAGCAAACCTAAAGTTACCGAACCAAAGGCATAGGGATACGGTCACAACCTGATTGGTCGGCTTTTATAACGTATATTTCGCGACAGAGCTTTGCTTACCGAACATTCAAAACAATGCTGTGTGCTGGATTAAACACCATAATTTTATGCATGTACATATGGTTTTATTTTTACCAGCTGAGAACTCACGAAAGGGTGCTTATAAAATGTTCAAAACATTCAGAACAGCGGCAGGATTTCCTCCATTGTGCAGAAACGCAGATCTGCATATATTGATGAGGCACTTTACCTCCTCGTTGCTCCACGTTTGCCCAATACTCATTTTGGATACACCGATCTTTCCGTGTGGTCAAATCTTGTAGCGTCGCATCTTGTGATATCATGTCCCGTTTTTTTTTTTTCGTTTACACGTCTTTGGTCCGTGTTGCGTTCATATATCAATCGAACCGCACCAGAGTTGGTTTGGAAGCGGACGGAGACCCATCTTTTTAGCGGTCTGTGTCCGCTTGTTTGGTGCACACCAGGGTTCGGATGGCAGCGTTCACATATGTTCAAATGAACCGCACTAACCGAGCAATCGCACCAGGGTTCGTTTTAATCGAACCAAACATGACAAGTGTGAACGCACCCTAACACACACTCACAGTATTCAGTTTGGTCTTACGGCTATCAGAGCAGAACGGAAAGCGAAAACAAAAGTTTTCCATATGAAAAAGCCCATACCTTTACCCGGCCATAGACCCTCCCCTTGAATGAATCAGGACAGAAGTGGTTGAAAGTGGACAAAAGAGACGGATTAAAACGAGAACGTGTCTCCTTCGTCTACTTGTGATCTAATCGATCAAAACGCAACCAGGTGTAAACCGAGTCATGTTGTTCATGAATTCATATAATTGTTGTTTTTTGTGTTTTTACTCTGGCCTTTTGATTTTGAGCGAGTCAACTGTGGTTAATAGAATTGATGTTTTTCCCCTTTGTTTTCATAGCTTTCTTTCTTTTTTAAAGAAAAGAAAAGAAAAAGTGTGTGCCCTGCCGGTACGGCCACCATATCTATTTATAGACATGTCCTCTACGTCTTAAGTTATTTGTCTCCTTCCAATGCTTTTTCCATCTCTCCATTTTGGGCTCTCCGCTTGGAATCATTCCTCCTTTCATTTATCCGTTCCATCCACGGGGGCTGTGTTTGAAAGATATGCTTTTGTTCTTTTTTGATTTATTCAAAATGTACTCTATAATTTTAGGATCAAATATTTGCCTTCGGTCTGCAAATAGAAATGGTGCTTCTCCTTGTATTAGTCATTCTACTTGTGGAGAGAGTTTTTTTTTCTTCTTCTTTTTTTTTTGTTGCAGTTTTATGATAATGTAGATGTGGAAGAACAGTACTGTGGTTTATGCGGCTCATAGCGTCATGATTGTGTTCACAGTTTGCAATGCAAATAAGTCTCTGTAGCAGCTTCATTGTGCGTCCTGATGCCAGATCTCTGTTGTTCTTTTATTTGTGTTGTTTTCCCCACTGCGCAAAATGCCAAAATCCTCGAGTCATTGGGTTCTTATTGCTTAATCAGTGCTTTTGTAGTCCACTGCTTTTAGCCTTAAAGAAAAGAGAGAAACGTGGGAGTTTTCTGCTGTGTGTTTGAGTTTTGGATTCTATTAAACTGTTGGTACTCTGTTTTAATTTCATTATTTTGTGTGTGTGTGTGTGTGCGCGCATGTGAAGAATGACCGTGTCCCCTTGATGAGTCCAGGCAGCTGACGCTCTGAAGCGCCCTGTGGAAATGTCAGCTGTAATTAGCGCTTGTTAAGCAAATAGCAGGGTTAATGACCTCGTCGTCTCCCTGCCCATAGCTACAGTCTGTTGACTGTTGACTGACTGCGACCGAACCAGCATTAAACATTTATTATTCAATTTGACCGTTCCGTTCAAGGTGTTGATGGCCATTCCAGGATGCTGTGAATTTCAGGGGGGAATTATGGGACATTAAAACAGCTAATTGTGCAGTTGGCCGTTTATTTTTAGCCGTCCTGTCAAACATCAGGACACTTAGGGGGTGGGGGAAAGACACCAAAGGACAAAAGGTGATTTCACAGACACGCCGTAAGTAAGTCCATAGAGAGAGTGTACTGAGAGCGAGTACGCTGATGGACTGGCAGGGAAAGTGTTTTGGGCCTCTGCGGAACGCTGTCCTCGTGAGAAATGACGAGGGAAGATTTCTAAATGAGTCATTTTGAATTATGTGAAATGTTTGGCCTTTACACATCAGCAGCTTTCTGCTTTAGGGGGATCCATGTTGGAGCGCACCGAAGGTAACGGCACGCAACCAACGAGACACAGACAGAACACCGCAAGATTTGGTGGGTTGACTTTTTAGGCATTAACTGAGAATAGAATAAAGAAAAACACAAATGTGCCATAAATAATTGCATTTATTATTAATAACCACCACAGTGTTTTAAAAAAAAAAAATGTGTATCATTATCACCAATGCTGGCTAATCACAGCAACATAAAGATGGTTGATAGGTTTTAGGGGGAGTCGGCCGACAGTATACGGTAGGGGTGTAACGGTACACAAAACTGACGGTTCGGTACATACCTCGGTTTTGAAGTCACGGTTTGGTACGGATTCGGTACAGCAGTTTTACAAAATTGCTTTTTATTAATTTTTATTCAACAGTGGTTTAATGAAAAATAATTGTGTCTGTCCTTAAATGAATTCAGTTATAACTAAAAGTTTCTTAAAGATAATGCTGTAAACTATATAGGGAGCCCTTATTGCATATTGCTATTAAAGATTAACAACAGAGCCCAAACTATTAGCCTAAATTCAGTCGCTATTTATTTTTAGATATAATAATCAACACTCGCTTCACATAAGGCAGTTTTTGCATTAACTTCTAAATCGAATTATTATTATTTTTTCTCCAATTCGTTGTTGAAATATAATCATTTAGTGGCTGTAATTTTCATGACAGGTTTATTTAAACATACATTAAACAAGACATCACTAACAGGCTAAGTAGTAGGCTATATAATGAATATAGGCTAATATAATGAATATATAGGCTAATATAGTGCATGTATTCAGTGAAAGAGTTAATCTCTCTAGTGAACTCAGCTGTGGACACTGAATGACTTCTGAGGTAAACGAATTCTACACGACATTGTTTACAAGCTGTTTTATTGTCTTTCCGCGGTTGAAACACCGATGGAGCGATTACACAACATATGATACGTTTCAGTAAGTTGTAATGTATCCTCAACATACCTTAAGATATTAATTTATGTTTATTCTTTAGAAGAGACGATCGCGTTCACTCGCGCGCCGCGCGCTTCCGCTTGAAGTTGAACTGATACGCGTCTATCAGTCATGTCACATTATAGAGCGTTAAACGGCATTTATCGTTTGAATTTCGTGATAAAATGGACTGAATACTCAATATGTTCATATGGGGACTCGGATTGAAGTGTGTTCCGCGTTTTAAACAAGCCGACTGTTAACTGTTAAAGATTGCATTCATAACCGTTCGGTACACGCGCGCACCGTACCGAAAGCCCTGGACCGAAACGGTTCAATACGATTACGTGTACCGTTACACCCCTAGTATACAGCTTACTTTTAATAATTGATGGCTATATGCAGTGCTTGATTCTGATTGGTCAGTTGCAGTGTTCCGTCGTTAAATATCCTGTATATCTGACTGCTTATCCAGAAACCAATGTCTTACGCCAGTGATTTCATATCTCTCATATCACAAAGAATAAGAAACCGGTAAAATACACAGAGTTGGATGTGAGAGGACTTTAAAGAGAGAGCGAGAGAGAAATATTTTTCAGTAACGTTTTCAGAATAATAATAATATAATAATAATGAATACTGCTGTTTTTTTTGTTCCTAGGCCAATTTTTCTTTTTAAAAGATATATATTAAGCAATTTATAAATAATTTATTTATGTGGTACGCAGGATAGGTCAGCCGTTAGTTTTACAAAATAAACTCCTTTAAGGCCGGGACGAATATCGCGTGCGCTTATCGTCAGCTTTTTTTGTAACGTTTTTCGGCACGTCTTGAGTGTTCACACCCAAGCGATTTTCACTGGCGATGCGCCGAGTGAACGTGCACATTCAGTAGATAGTGCACCCAGTACACAAGGTGATGCTGCGGCACTTTACGCTTCTGACACTCGCTTGTCACACAGAAGAAGAAGAGAGACAGTATTTACGTGCTTGCCAAAACCATAGACATATTATGTCAATGGCCAAAACCATTCACACACTTTTTGCTAACTTGCAAGCAGCATTATCAGCTCATCTTCTTCTTTGTCTACTTACTACTTCTTTGTCGCATCAATGTGTGCTCGGCAAGACCGTTTTGTGCTTGAACGCCACCAAGTTGTGTTTTACTGTAACTTCAGCAGCTCCAGGCACGTGAACAGAAGCGCTGATCTCATTGGTCGGACAGTTTTTAACGCGCTGGTGTGAACAGGCCTTAATGGGCTTTATTTTGTGAAGAGCTGACTTGACATTACTACACTCACATAAATAACTCATTGGACAAACTAATAGCCCTAACTCATAAAAAACTAATTCATGCAATGAAATGTAATTGGAGTTAGTCCAAAACATTTTGGGACAATGTAATTGAGTTGGTACAACTAAATGTTAACATATACAGTTGAAATTATATTTATTTAGAGACGGAGGTTTAGGCCACGACCCACTCCAGTGGGGAAACAATCCAGCGCTCTCCATTGACTTTGTATTGCGGTGTAGCACCTCCTTGTCATTTTTGACTTATATATCGAAAACAGAACAATGTCCAAAAGCTGATATGTGACGGGGTGTACAGCAAACAAGCTAAAAAAAATACACAGAAGTAAGTTTTTATAAGCTGCCGACCCCAAAAAACGAGCGTTTAACGAGACAGAAGTGCATCAGCAGGAACAATGGGTCAATTTTGGGATCCTGACACTCAGTATGCCTATGTGTGCAGTAAACATTTTGTCACTGTTAAGTCAAATATCCAAATGTCAGTTTTATATATTATATTTCCTGTCGCTGATTACGTTCCTCTCCAGTGGGTGTAGTTCTCAGTGTAATATAACGTGTTTATAACTGTCTCAATTGCCTGTATCCACTTTTGTGTCTTTAAATGCTCTTTTTTTGGGTCAACGGCCTACAAAAACTTCTGTGTTTTTGATTCTGTGTTTTTTTAGCTTGTTTGCCTTACACTCTGTCACATATCAGCTTTTACACATTGTTCTGTGTTTTGTTATGAGTCAGAAATGACAAGGAAGCCACTTCACGCAATACAAAGTCAATGGAGAGCATTAGATTGTCGTCGTCGTCCCCGGTGGGCGTGGTTTTCAGATTATGGCGCATGTCGCTCTGTCTCTATACTTGTCAAACTTAAATTAAAAACATTTAATTGGAAAATCAACTATAAGAAGTTTCATTCATCATCATAAACGATGTATATCATGAAAATATAAGTAAAGACTGGTGTCACTCTAGACATAGAACAGCATAGATCACTGAGTGCCCACAGACTAAGCACAGGCGCCACTCTTCAGCGTAATGGTAACCACACAGTTCAGAACTCCTCTGAATGTCCGACATAACTGTACATTAAACACTAACATTACCTTACAACATCTTTCCCTTTACAGAAAAACATAAAATAACACTTGAATCCCTAAATTTACTCTCCTAATGCAGTCCCTTGCAAAGCATGCTGGGAACTACAGATCCACTGCCCATTAGTTGCCAACAAAAACGATTAATGTAGTTTTAACACAAATGATTTCCATTTTATGAGGTTTTTTAACATTAATATGAGTTCCCCTAGCCTGTATATGGTCCCCAAGTGGCTAGACATTTTGATAGGTGTAAACCGAGTTCTGGTTGTCCTGCTCTGCCTTTGAGAAAATGAGAGCTCAGATCTAGAATCTTCCCTGTATGTCATCATACGGGGAAAGGTAACCTCCCCTTCCTCTGCTTTACCCGCCCAGAGAATTTGGAGAAAATGGATTCTGTTTATTTTACTCGCAATGTCAGCACAGGCTTTTACGATATGGATTCGACAGCACCGCCACAAACAGTGAGTAACAGTGTTCATTAATGCCTGATCTGTGATCAGTGATTTCTGATGTGTAGCTAATCATTCAAGTTCACACAGACTTTCTTTCTAAATCGTTTATGCATCCGTGAATCAAGCCAGTGACTAAACGATCAAATTCACATCGTTTCTCTTAGTAGCATGAAACAAATCTGTTATTTAAATTGTGATTAAACTAGAGATCAATCAAAGAACACACTCTTTATAATGTTCGGAGCTGTCAATCACACGTCGTGAGTGTATCTGCACACTTGCCCAAACTACCGTTATAATGAATGATGCTTTTATGCTGCACGAAGCTCTTACTGTATTCATATCGATGTCGTGTTTGATGTTAGTTGTGGTGAAAGCATTTTTTGAGAGATAACACGTTGCAATGACGAGATCAACAGACTGCCTGTGTACTCACTGCTCATCACTGCAGCTTTTCATGTGATAGGAATAGATCTACAAATAATGCTATAGTCAACACTTTGACGATTAGTTAATCTCGACGGCTGTGATGGTAAAAAAATTTAGTTTAGGGTGTTTAGAGGGGTTCCACATGGTACAAAGTTCGTAGAAAAAGGAAGACGACAGGTCGCGTGACTGGGACTCGTGTTTATTCAGAACTCTCAGATACAAACAAAATAAACTCCCGCTCACAGCGCTCTCAACAACTCTGTACAATAAAACTTTCTCAGCAATCTTCCTCCAGCTCTCCGTCTCTCTGGTCAACAGGCAGTCCGTCTCTCTTTCTGGCAGTGCATGGAGATCTCGCTAAACCACGCCCCTTCCGCCACATAATCTAATATTCATTTCAAATGCAAAGATTTCAGCCAATCACAACAGTGGGCGTTTTCACTGAAGTCTCACAGCAGACACGCCCCTTCAAACAGAGCATTCAACAGTCCTTCCAGAAAAATGCGGCTTTTTTTTGTGATTGTTGCAGGCAAAAATCCTTGATTATGCGGCACGTTTTCTTAAAAAATGCGATGAAAAATGCGGGATATTTATGCAATTTTATGCGATAAAATTGCGGGAACTTGCAAAAACTGCGGGTTGATGAGAAAGATAAAAAAAGCACTACATCACAGAAAGTGCTGGAATATTTAAGTTCTCATCTTGTTTTATTGAAGACCTTAATAATGGCTCAAATTTACAAAACATTTAGTCAATCAAGTTCTGTAGCTTTACAAAAGGAATATGCTACAACTTCTGAAAAAATTGTCGCTATACAAAACAGACATTTGAGTGCTTCCAATCTCTTAAAGGGTTAGTTCACCTAAAAATGAAAATTCTGTCATTAATGACTTCCCTTTATGTTGTTGGACACAAATTAAGATATTTTAGTTGAATTCCGATGGCTCAGAAAGGCCTCCATTGGCACAATGTACACTCTCAAGACCCATAAAAGGTAGCCTACTAAAGACGTCGTTACAAAGTCCATCTCACTACAGTGGTTCTACAATAACTTTATGAAGCGACGATAATAGTTATTGTGTGCAAAAAAAACTAAATAACGACTTATATAGTGATGACTGATTTCAAAACACAGCATCATGATGCTATGAATCATCGATTCGATTCATGATTCGGATCGAGTGTCAAACTGCTGAAATACGTGACTTTGGCGATCCAACCCGCTGAATCGACTCATTGATTCATAACGCTTCAAACCGCTGAATCAACTCATTGATTCATAACGCTTCAAACCGCTGAATCGACTCATTGATTCATAACGCTTCAAAGCTTCATGATGCTGTGTTTTGAAATCAGTCAGCACACAGGGAAACTGCTTTGCTCTTTTGCTGTTATTTTTGTTGGCCAATGGGAGTTTGTGCTTCATCATTGTTTCACCGGTATCTATGGTTTCTCCACGGGGTTTGAAGCTTTTCGATGACGTTCGCGTCGGGTAATCACGTCACTTCAAAACGTTCCCATGGCAATAGGGGGAAATGGCGGCTCTTGTGTGAAGTAAACGAAAATTTTTCAATTTTCTGCTAATATATATGACTTTTTTTGCAACGAAAATGCGGGGATTATGAAATCATGATAGCCCCGCATATTTTGCACGCGGAAATAGGCAATTTATGCGGCGAAAGTGCGGCGTATTTGAAAAAATGCGGCCCCCGCATGAATATGCGGACTTTGGCTGATAATGCGTTAAATCACGCGATCGCATAATCGCGTTTTTCTGGAGGGACTGATTCAAGCCAAAGGGCTAATATCAGAATAGAAAAATGCTTTTTATTTCTAAATTATGACTTTTTTATGTAAAAACCATACTAACAATATAAGTACACCACAGGAAACATTATAAAATAATAAAAAAAATCCATGCCATGGGACTTTTAAGTAAACTTCAGTTTATAAATATATTAAGTTGATTGAACACAATTCAATTAAGTTGTGACAATTTTTTAAGCCATATTTTTAAGCAAAGTGAATATATTTTAAATGTCATCTATAAAAGACAAATCATTTTTTTTGAGTGACTACTTGGTAAATAAATAAACATCAAAATATTCCTGAAATATATTTTTCATTTTTTAAATGATTTTCCATTTATGTTTGTAGCACATTGAGAGAGTAGAACGTGTAATAACATTTTTTTTTATTACAGTTTTGAAATTCCAACAAAATGATATCTCAAAGAACAAGAACCTGTTAAATGACAGAGCTGAATGTGAAAGAAAAGAAAAACCTTTTTCTTTTTCAGTAAGCAGAATAATAATGAATTAAATAAATGTCAAATTAATATTGTAATTTTATTGTTGCTAGTCCAATTGTTTTTCATGCTGTAATGAACATTTATTTATTTACTTTCACAGGATGGATAATGTACAGTCAGCCAGGTATTTTTGCCAGTGAACTCATTTAGGTTGGTCACCGTTTATTGTGTGATAATGACCAGCTGACTTTACAGTACCCTATATGACACGAATACTTACTAAGCAACATAAAAACTGGACATGAAATATTAATTTGAGTTGACATGTTCTTTCTCTTTATGCTTTTAAGTATTATTACTAAATATGTCAAATTACCTCATTAACATACATATTACATTCAAATAATAAAATGTGTCCTTTTAATATTTTTAGTATGTATAGTAAGTGGTAATTTATCTTTTATAAAAACAATAATGCGCTCTGTTGGGCTTCCTTTATTCATGACCATATTAACAATATAACACAGCCTCTCGCTTCATTTTATATTCCAGCTCCACTTCCCCCCCAAGCATACGTCCTGCTTCCTGTCACTCTCCATCTCTCCGTCTTTCCGCTTGGTTTGCTCTCATGCACAACCCTATTTGCAGGTGGACCGTTGTGATCTGTCTAAATATTACTTCTCCTGCATCCCCGGCGCTCCACGGCCCCCGGAGCTCCAATCCGTCAGGGCTGATGGAGGCGCGGGAGGGAGGAACGGCTCTCTCCCATGCAGAAGGCCTCCGTCTGCGGCTGAAATATTGATCACAGCAACTCATGGAAGAGCTGCCACCCGAAGCCCGTGACAGCACTCGGGTCACTGTGACAAAGACAGAGGTGAGTGATTTTGTGTGATTAGTTATAGCCAGAGGCACTTGTGGCATTTCCAGTCTCAAGTGTGCTAAAAGGGATGGAAACGAAGAGCGCCGGGGGGGGGGAGAAGAAAGAGAGCGAGAGACAGAGGAAGTGAACCTACTTCTAGGTCCTTTCAACCGGAGTGCCATTATTCAGGGAAGCTGATTCAGGAATTCAATAATGGATGGAGTGAGCTTTCTCTTTCTGTGTGGAAGAGTAAAAGCTGCAGCTGAAAGGTCATTGATGCTTCTTTTCCAGTCTCTCTCTCTATCCTCATTTCCTCCCGATTCCCATCCAGGAGCTAATCAGTGACTGACAGCTCAACCCACGTTCTCTCTCTCTCTCTCTCTCTCTCTCTCTCTCTCTCTCTCTCTCTCTCTCTCTCTCTCTCTCTCTCTCTCTCTCTCTCTCTCTCTCTCTCTCTCTCTCTCTCTCTCTCTCTCTCTCTCTCTTCTCTCTCTTCTCTCTCTCTCTCTCTCTCTCTCTCTCTCTCTCTCTCTCTCTCTCTCTCTCTCTCTCTCTCTCTCTCTCTCTCTCTCTCTCTCTCTCTCTCTCTCTCTCTCTCTCTCCCTCCCTCCCTCTCTCTCCCTCTCTCCCTCCACCTGTGTTTGTCTCTTATCTGCAGATGGGGGGATAATGGTTTGATTGTTGCCTTTGAGTAGTCGCTGAACATGTCTGAAGGATCAGAACATTAAGACGCTGTGCCATTAAGGGAATAATGTCCTCTGTTCTTTACACAGCCTGAACAGAAGGTCAAGAAGTCGCTGTGTTCCACGTGACCGTGTTCTTGCTAGTGCTCGGGAACATCCGGGAGGTTTACCTGTGGAGATCTGGTTTCGCATTAAAATGGCAAGAGCTGATGGAAAATCAGCAGCTGCTTTCTGGAATTGGTACAGCTGTTTTGCAGATGCTTTGATTCCAAATGAGTCAAAGTTGACTTTAGTGGCATTTTTAGCCGACGCATGGCAATGGATCAAAAACAAAACCGTCTCTTCTGGAAATAACAGTATCTATAGCCTGGTTTCCATTACATTTTGCAATATTTAAAAAATAAATAAAAAATATTGCGAAATGGCAGCGTTTCCATTAACCGAAGTTATGCGATAAATCATTCCAAAAATCATGGCGACGGATGTTGGTAGGTTTACATATTTTGCAGTCACCGCACTAGCTATTATTTTTAATCGAAGGAGACGTAGACGTATTATCCAAGCATTAATGGCAAGGAAAGCCCTTTATACCTGAGAGCGGCCGTGTATGAGGTGTTTCTGGGAGGTTATAGTACACGATTTCACCAAGCGGCAACCTCCCGCTGTTTCTCTTGAAGGCAATACGGAAGTGACTTGAACTGCAATTCATTGACTGGCCACTAGGGACAGGCTCCAGAAGGAGCAGAATCTCATTGAGCCCCATGTTAAAATGCCCAACTTAAAAGCAGAAAAAAACATGTTTACAGCCTGGTGCAAATTGTGGTTTTGGTCTATACGGCTGATTTTGCCCTTCATGACAACTGTGAGGGGGTGAATTTTTTTTATATCTTATTCGTTTACATTATATAAAGCCTTAAAGTTCTGCATAATTAAGGGCGTGGCCACTTTGAGTGACAGGCGGAAAGCAGTTTGTCTGTTAGTCATCACGTCACCTCAGCTCCGCCCACATCCTGCCTTCTTGCCCATTTTCCGGGAGTGACGCGCTGCCAAGATGGCGACGGCCAGCTCGACCTGACTTTACGCTTCAAAACTGCTCTTCAGAATCCTATAGAGACAGAGCGTATTTAGGCCACGCCCACACCGGGGGGGGGGTTACAATACAACGCTCTCCATTGACTTTGCATTGCGTGAGGCTGCATCCTTGTCATTTTGGACTTATAACAAAAATCAGAACAATGTCTAAAAGCTGATATGTGACAAAGTGTACAGCAAACAAGCTAAAAAACACAGAAATAAGTTTTTATAAGCTGTCGACCCAAAAAAACGAGAGTTTAAGGAGACAAAAGTGGATAAAGGCAGTAAAACGTTACGCTTCAGCAGGAACAATGGGTACATTTTGGGATCCTGACACTCAGTATGTCTCAGTATGCCAATGTGTGCAGTAAATATGTTGTCACTGTTAAGTCAAATATCCAAATGTCAGGTTTATATATAATATTTCCTGTCGCTGATTACGTTCCCCTCCAGTGGGCGTACTTCTCTGTGTAATATGACCAGTCGCGCTCTGTCTCAATGGCCTGTATCCACTTTTTTGTCCTTAAAGGCTAGTTTTTTTGGGTCAATAGCTTATAAAAACGTCTGGGTTTTTGGTTGTGGGTTTTGTTTAGCTTGTTTGCTGTACACTTTCACATATCCGCTTTTAGACATTGTTCTGTTTTTTGTTATAAGTCCGAAATGACAAGGATGCAGCCTCACGCAATGCAAAGTCAATGGAGAGCGTTCGATTGTTTTCCCCCCCGGTGGGCGTGGCCTTCAGATTAAGACTCTATGGCTGACGTCACGGACACTATGTCTATATTTTTTTTACAGTCTATGGATTTCACAGAGGAACTGTGGATTCAGAATGATCACGTGACTTGTAAATGCGGAAAAACTGTTTCTATTGCAGTTTTGCGAAATATTCCTTTTTCAAAATGCTGTAAAAACCACCTCATGCGAGCGTAAAAACTTGTTTTGCGATAAATGGGAGTTTTTGCGAAATTGACATGTTTGAAGGGTAATGGACTTATGTTTATGTTTCCGTCCAAAGTTGTGAATTTAACTGGTGCACAGAATTGGAACATTGCATAAAACATTTGCGGATAAAGCACCGTTTCAATTCCATGTGTTCAAGAGAACAAAATCGGCACTTCCTGGGAAACTGGCGCAAAAAAATGGAAGTTTCTGCAGTGTGGCTTTTTTTTTTAACATCATGAATGGCTTGCGCTTCAGAGCGAGTAGATGAAACTCAATAAACGCTTGTTATATAATGTTACATTCGGAGGCGGACTCCTTGGTGTTTAGGAATGCAATCATGTCTTATCTGCCTCAGTTGAGCCATATGTGCATTTTTTAGAATGTATGCGCATTTTGGTATTTCCATCCACCTATTTTTATGCACATTTTGGGATATCGCATAAAAAATGCTGGATGGAAACGCCAAAATTTGCATGAATTCTAAAAATGCGCATATGCGCTCAATTGAGGCAGATAATTTTTTTTTAATCCGATAAGAAAACATGCACATAGACTAACGATGGAAACACATTTACTGAATACATTTCTTTATGCGCATTAAAGTCATGTGACTTTGCGATGGGACGGCATAAAGGGGCCAGCCAGCCGACCAATCTCAAGTGTGAATCAAAACATTAAAAGCGCATTAAAAAAAATAACAAGCATGCTTTCATCTCTTAAATGTCTTAGTGCGTGTTTTGGTCATAATTTAGACTTTTTTTTAAAATCTAATTTCAGCTTTTATCTTATAATTAGGACTTTTAATCATAATTTAGATTTTTAAGTCATAATTTTGAATTTTTATCTCAGAATTTTTGAAGTCCTAATTTCAACTGCTCATCTCACAAAGACTTATTAGCATGTCATATTTTTGACTTTTTATCTAATAATGAGGAGTTTTAAAATCATATTTTCAACATTTATCTGATAATTATGACTTAGCATGTCATATTTTTGACTTTTTATCTAATAATGAGGAGTTTTAAAATCATATTTTCAACATTTATCTGATAATTATGACTTAGCATGTCATACATTTTTTACTTTTTATCTAATTAGGAGTTTTAAAATCATATTTTCAACATTTTATCTAATAATTATGACTTGGCATGTCATATTTTTGACACTTTATCTCACTATTAAGACTTAAAATCATATGTTTGACTTTTTATCTAATAATTAGGACATTTAAAATCATATTTTGAACATTTTATCTCTTAATTATGACTTTATGATAATTGAAATGAGCTGATCAGTAATATAGTTGAATAGTAGCCTATAATAACCAGTCTTACACGACTGCGTTCCCAAACAGCAGGCATCCGTCTCCAAAGCAAGTTAACATGATCGTGTTTATTGTGTTTTGTCTGCGTGCTCTGAGTAAAATATCATATATACGAACATTATTATACAGTGGCTTCTCCTACTGCATCAACTTCCATTTTTCTTATTGATATTTATCGGCAGTTTATCAGGAAGTGACTATTTTGTTCTCTTCGGCTCACTGGATGGAAACGATGCTTTATTCGCAAATGTTTTTATTGTGATATTCCAATTTTTTGGAATTTATCCATATCATGCTGTTTCCATCAGACATCTTTTTTATGCATTTTATCCCAAAATTCACATAAAATGGATGGAAACATAGTTAGTGACACATGTAAAGAAAACTATAGTACCACGATGTACATTTTTTTATAAATTGGGAATATATGCCTAGTGTAACAGATGTGGGATATGATTGATTTGTAAGTACTAAGTGAAAAAATATATATTATATTAAATTACTATTGTTAAGTAAATGAAATGAATGCACAGTAAATGCACAGAAGTGATTTAATAAAATGAGGTGGAGTGGGTGGAGTTTGAACAATATTTGCAGTGCACAATGGCAAATTTATGATATTCCGATATAATAAAAGCACAGTTTTACTATGGGTTTTTACAGTGGCAGTTGAAGAAGTGAAATGAGATCTTTGATTCATAGATTGTCTTACAAAATGTGTACAGTTGTGTTAGAAATGAGTATGTACTTTTCTGTTGATCTTAATATAGATATAGATCTTACATAATACATGCAGAATGCCTCAGAAATAACTCAACAAAGCAGAATTGGATAAATCTGGTTGTAAATATCGAGTTTACTTTGCCTTAAACTGCCAATTAGTCATTAGATCTTTGTCAAAAGCGTTTGGTGTATCAACCTGATCAATTGTTAATGCAACTCATTGTGTCTCTTAAACGTGTCTGACAGCTGTATAAAGCCAGGCAGTCTTATTGAAATGGACGATTTCAACCAGCTCTTGCCATTGTTGCACTCATTTTGCATCAGACAGTCAGTACGCAGTTCCATGGCCATTTTTTGTAACTAAAAATTATATTTTTCAAATAAATGCTGTTCTTTTGAACTTTCTACTCATCAAAGAATCCTGGGGAAAAAAAATCTGCGTCACAATTTCCACGGTAATATTAATCAGCACAACTGTTTTCAACATTGATGATAAGAAATATTTCTTGATCACATGTAATTAGATTCATATTAGAATGATTTCTGAAGGATCATGTGACTGAATTCACTGGAATAAATGTAAAAATATATTTAAATATTTAAAAACCTAGCAAATTACAGACCAATTTCAAATCTTCCATTTATGTCTAAAATACTAGAAAAAGTTGTGTCCGCTCAATTGTGCTCTTTCTTGCAAGAAAATGATATCTATGAAAAATTTCAATCAGGATTCAGGCCGCATCATAGCACAGAAACTGCACTCGTTAAAATCACAAATGATTTACTTCTAGCTTCTGACCAAGGCTGTATCTCAATACTAGTTCTACTCGATCTTAGTGCTTCGTTTGATACTATAGATCATAAACTACTCTTAGATCGACTTCAAAATTATACTGGTGTTCAGGGACAGGCATTAAACTGGTTTAGATCGTACTTATCAGACCGCTACCATTTTGTCTGTCTAAATGGGGAAAAATCAAAGATGACGTCAGTAGACTATGGGGTGCCGCAAGGATCCGTGTTAGGCCCTCTGCTATTCTCAATATATATGCTGCCACTTGGTAATATTATAAGAAAACATGGAATTAATTTCCACTGTTATGCTGATGACACTCAATTATATATTTCATCACGACCGGATGAAAACGCTAAATTATCTAAACTGACAGCGTGTGTTGAAGATATTAAATACTGGATGACGTGTAATTTTCTGCTATTAAATTCAGATAAAACTGAGGTGTTACTTATTGGTCCAAAAAACTGCCCACAAAACCTCTCGCAATACAATTTTACCTTGGAAGGATGTCCTGTCACTTTATCCACTACAGTAAAAGACCTGGGTGTTATATTAGACTGCAACCTGACATTCGAAAATCATATTTCATATGTTACAAGAACGGCATTTTTCCATCTTAGAAACATTGCTAAGCTATCTATTTCTGATGCAGAAAAGTTAGTTCATGCATTCATGACCTCGAGATTAGATTACTGTAATGCTTTATTAGCTGGTTGTCCTGCATCCTCAATAAACAAACTACAGTTAGTCCAAAACGCAGCTGCTAGAGTTCTTACTAGGTCAAGAAAATATGATCATATAACACCAATTTTATCATCTCTACACTGGTTACCTGTGAAGTTCCGTATCAATTACAAAGTATTGCTACTGACCTATAAGGCCCTAAATGGTTTAGCTCCAGTGTATCTAACGGATCTTCTATCGCCCTACAATCCATCGCGCTCTTTAAGATCACTAAACTCTAGGCTTCTGGTCATTCCTACACTGTAAAAAAAATCCCGTTGTTTCTACGGAAAAATACCGGCAGCTGTGGTTACCAGAACATTACTGTAAAAATGACATCAAACCGTAAACATACTTACGGAGTTGCATGTGAATTTTACATTTTAAACATGTATATTTAACATTGGATTTCAGTAATATTAACATCATTGTTACACTGAAGTGAACAAGTTTGTTGAGTAAATTTAACATTTTAAACATGTGAATTCAACATTGGGATTCCGTGATATCTATGTCACTGCTATGCTAAACTGACGAGTTTGCTCAGTTAAATTTACATCCGGCTGTTTATTTAACATTAGATCAGGGCTTACACTGTAAAAAAAATCCCCGTAAAATTTACGGTAAAAAAAACAAACACATATTTCATTAACTGAAATAATGTTAAATTACCAACCTATTGAAATACTAATATCTGTTATGTATCTTTGATATATACAGACAACCACCAATCACAGTGGTGATGAGAATCATGTGATGAATCAAAGCTAATCAAAAGCAGCTTTTAAGAGAACAATAGTAATATATAGAAGGTGCTTAGTGTCATTCACACAAACACTAAACACCATCATGGTAAAACTTAAATTTAAAAAATGCAATAAACATTAATTTAACAACATCAGATATAACATAAAACCCTAATGTACATAGCTGATTAGAAAAAACAAAGAAGAAACATAGTTATTGTAATGAAAATACATCAAATGCGAAGTGTCACGCTGGGAATTCTGGGAATGTCAATTTACGGGTTTTTCACTGTAAATTACACAATGACTTGTTCTTTTTCACTTCCAAAAACTGTAAATTTAACGGTATTTTACTGTAAATTTAAATGAAATGTAAGGTTAGATCTATTACAGTTATTCACCGTATATAGTACGGATACTTTCTGTTAACCAATTAACTGTTTTTCACCGTAGCATTTTTACAGTAAAATACCGTTAAAATCACAATCATTTTTTACAGTGTAGGATATCTAAGTCCACTAAAGGAGGGAGGGCTTTTTTCACATTTAGCTCCTAAACTCTGGAATAGTCTTCCTGATATTGTTCGAGGTTCAGACTCGCTGTCCCAGTTTAAAACTAGATTAAAGACGCATCTCTTTAGCCAAGCATTCACATTATAATTATCTTTTTATACTACAGTTAAATCGGATCAAAAGCATTAATATAATATTCTGAACAGCAGCTACGCTAATCATTTCCCATCTGCTTTTCTGTTGTTATCTCGGGACACTAGTCCCGAGGTAAATAGTTCATCAGCTCCAGTTTGTATCCAGCCTCTCATGGAGACTTCAGATGCCCCGACACCTGTGATGAGACGACTCCACGCCTGTGAAGAGACGACTCAACGCCAGCGTTGTTATGGCCTAAATTAATACACGATTGATTAACTTTTTCGAACATTATTCTTTAACATTGTCTTTCTAACATTTTTACTGTACATCTATGAAATGCACTTTCTGTAAAGCTGCTTTGAAACAATGTGTATTGTGAAAAGCGCTATACAAATAAATTTGAATTGAATTGAATTGAATTAAATAGATAAGTTATTTAAAATTGTAATAATATTTACCAATATTACAGTTTTTACTGTATTCTTGGTCAAATAAATGCATTATAAGAGACTTCTTTAAAAAACAAAAAACTAAAAAAAGAATATCTTAATCATAACTTTTCTACAGTACTGTGTATATGCGGTCAAAAGTCTGCTTACACTAATCATTTAGGTGGATATCGCCTTCCATATTGTTCTGAATACCTCCACCCACACCCGTTTAATGACTTTAAGTCACCTTTGAGACTCGCGCAAGTCCTGTGTTGATTAGAAGTGTTAGGAATCAAAATAAAATAATGTTTGCCCTTTTAACTCTGCAGATCTCACATCTCCGGAAGTCTCTGAGGCTGTGCCATTTGGAGGGTGTTATACGATGCACAACTCAACCAACAAACATCAGACAAACATTAGGCTTGAATAAATATCACAACACAGCAGCTTCATATTCCACAAGCTCTGTGACGGGTCGGGACACGTGAAAGGTTAGTTTGGTGTTCATGGATTATATAAATATACACTGAAACTGACAACTTTTATGCCAGGTTCTTCTGGATCCAGAATCATTCTGGAAGTATTGTATGGTTGTGTTTCTGCAAGTTTTTCTTTACTTTGTTCCCACAGATGGATTGAGATATTTCACACTTATACCTCCTACACGATTCTCAGTGTTTGTAATCAGCATATGTTGTGCACACCTTCAAAGATGTGCTAGCTTGCACATAATAGTCTTTTGAGCAACTTTTGAGCAACAAAATTGGTGAATGTGTGCCAAACATTGCAGCAGACAAAGATGGAGCGCAAATGGTCTCATTCGCATTAGCATGTACATGGGGACTTGAGACATGTTGCACCAGGTTTAACACAAGTGAAACAAATGTTATTGTCTTTCCATTTTTCTAAAGGTAGGGCATTGAGTTTTTATGCACCATATTTTAGGGATGCACCGAGACCGGTATCAGGCCCGATACCAAGCTCATGTACTTGTATTCGTACTCCTGATACCAAAGACCGATACCTCACGTGACGTATAACTGACCGAGACACCGGACAGAGACACAATGTCAGCCTCAGGGGTGTGGAAATAATTCAAAATTAATGACAACAACCCACACATTGAGAACTGCATGCTTTTTATCATTTTATGACAATGGTAATTATGCCCTTTGAAGGTTATTTGAAGGTTATTGGACACTGACACTTTAAGTTTGTGATAAGCACATACACTAAAAATCATGGGCGTCACTAGGCCCTTTTTAGGGGGGCTTCAGCCCCTAAACTTCTGTCCAGCCCCCCTAAAAAATGTGTGATTTAACCTTTATAACATTTGATATATCTTTAATCAGTGTGTTCTTCAATCCGCTGTGGAGGCGAATAGAGCGCACGTCAGAAGCAGAGGTGTTTGTGTTGATCTGAGCCTTATTGGTCTGTCACCACTCGTCAATGTCAAAATATTTGAGAAAACCAATCAAATCAGAGTAGGCGGGCTTTATGTACGCACATAAGCTGCTGAGGCCGAGTGTGAATTTTAGCAGCACGGCTCGACATCAAGTGCGAGATATGTAAGTAGCTAAACTAAACATTTCATATTTGACAGCTGCTTCTTTAAGTCAGAAATGTTAAACAAATGACAAAAATATTCAGGCAAATTAATACACTTTTGTCAAATTTCGCCATTTTGAATTGAAATAGGCCTATGTAATGCAATTTATAATATAATTAACAAACAAGAAATATTAACAAAGCAGTTTTCTTCAGATTAGGCATAATATTAATAGTAATGAATGTGTGCACATTGTAAATGAATATAATTCCATTTGTAGCATTCAGTAAATAAAAAAGCTCAGCTTTTTCAGCATGTATTGGGCATAAGATCAGTAATGAATGTGTGCATATTGTGAATTAATTTAATACATTTAGTTACCTAGCTTTCCTGGTAGCCTTCAGTAAATTAACATGTCTACAAAAATGATTCATAAAACATATAAATATCAGTTAAACATATGTTTTACAGTCTTCACTGACAAAAATGGAAAAAAACTTAAGTCATATCTGCCCACTGACATGGTTTTCAAGCTATTGTTATTTTTTGGCGTTCAGAATATCTTAAAATGCACATATGTAGATTATGGAAATCAACATTTTCTCGGGGGAGCAAGCCCCCGAAACCCCCTAACTTCCTCATATTTGGGATCTCAGTGATTATAAACCTGCCTACATTATATGATTAAGGGATGTACAATATGGTCATGCAGAATAAGACATTAATATTTGCTTTATAAGTAATTAATAAACAGCCAATATCCTAATATGCATACTAATAAGCTACTAGTTAATAGTGAGAATTGGACCCTAAACTAAAGTCTTACCATTTTTTTCCCATACCCTCACTGGGGGCTGAGCCCCCCTAAAATGAAACTCCTAGAAACGCCCCTGGTAAAAATAATACATTTTTCATTCGAATAATATTAAAGAAGCTGTCCTACATTCATTACGCCGCATTCACACGGGGCGTCGGCGTCAACGCTTCTCGTTGACTTTGAATGGGTGACGTCATGCGTTGCCGAACTGAATTGTGGGTTCCGTCGCGGTGCTTCACTCGCGTTGCAAGCGGCAAAAGTTGAAGATTTCTCAACTTTTCAAGCGCCAACGCAGGCGTCATCCAATCAGAGCACCCTATGCAAATATCCTAGAGCAGACGCTAGCCAATCGCGTTCGTTTAAAACACCGGTGAATGAAGAGTGAATGAAGAGTGAAGAACGATCTAAAATGGAGGAAAAGCTAATAATTGCGTTGGGTAATCTTTACTACAACACATTATTATTTACATACCGGGACACAAACTGGAGAGACCAGGCCTGGAAGGAGGTGGCAGAGACGGTTGGAGAATCTGGAATGTATCATGCTTGTATTCTGTCCGTGTACTCTGTTTATCATTGAATGAGAGGCAGCATATCATATCATGTGTGGTTCAAATAGGCGCTATCCCCCAGCCAAATGAGGAATCAAATATTAAAGTGATCAGTTTTCATACACAAAATAGTCTCACAGACTAGCTGTCAAAAAAGGCGCTTTTTTTGTGTTGTGTTGTGGTCCAAGCAGCAAGTATGTGATTAGCTGTTGTCACTATGACGGTCGCGTCAGCACCAAGCTTCAGCCACGCCCTCCGTCAAGCGTTGACGCCGAAGCCCCGTGTGAATGCGGCGTTAGTCTCACTGTGTTGTGCTTGGAAAACTGCCACATCACCAAAAAAAGGGGGGAAAAAGAATATTATATTCTTTAACATAAATTAATAAATGTAGAGGTATCGGCGAGTACCAGGAAAGAAAATATTGTTACTCGTACTTGGTCCTTAAAAAATGGTTGTTTAAGAAATGAAAAGCTACACACTCCATCAGTTAGGGTTAGAAGAGCTGTTGCCAAACATATAACATGATAGAAACATAATCACTGCAATAATGATCCAATCATAGGCCATGTTTACACTCATGCGTTTTCATTTTATAAACGCATAACTTTTGCTACAGCTACGCCTGTCGTCTACCCCAGGGGTTTTCAAACTGGGGTCCTCCAGAATGTTCTCAGGGGTCCCCAGAAATGTTCAGAGAATAAAAAGACAAAGTTAGAATGTTCAGTAGACTTTAACAATTTTTGCTGTTTCATATCTAAATGTTTCTCCTTTACTGCTGTATACATACTTTCCAGAATTGTATATGTTTGCTTTGTATCTTTCTATTGAGTTTTTCGCACTACACTCTAAAAAATGCTGGGTTAAAAATAACCCAAGTTGGGTTAAAATGGACTAACCCAGCAATTGGGTTGTTTTAACCCAGCGGTTGGGTTAAATGTTTGCTTAAAACAACCCAATTGCTGGGTTTTTAACCCAGCATTTTAGTCCCCATTATCTTGCTCACTGGGGTTGTAAGGCAGTTTTCTTAACACAGTATACGCTGCTTACATACATTTATTGCTTACACAAATACTTTTTAATTGAGAATGTCTTCTTCAGGTTTATACATCCAACATTAAGTATAGCCAATTTAAGTTTGGAAACAATGTCACTCTTACTATTTATCTAACAGTTTAAAAGTTTTTTTCATCTATGGATTTTAGGAAGGGGGTCCCTCATAAAAGGTTCATCATATTTGGGGGTCCTTGGCATCATAAAGTTTGAAAACCCCTGGTCTACACTACTCCACCGTTTTCAAACCTCGAAAACGGAGACTTTCGAAAACGCTGCAGACCCCGTTTTAGTTTGAAAACTCGGGTGTTGCGTTTCAGTGTAGACGGGCCAAAGCGGAGGCTTTTTAAAAAGATGGGTGGCTGCCCACATTACTCTGAACACATCAATATCAGACCAGGGCTACATTTCCCAAAAGCATTGTACTCCTAAGTTGATCGTAGAGACCGTTGTAGGGTTGCCAGCTTCAGTGTAGCAAAATAAGGGACACCCATTCATGACCCCCCACAATTGCAAAAAGAACTTCAAGGACACATCATGAACTGATTATTTCAACAATGACAACTTGACAGCTCAACAATAAACCATAAGAAAACATGAGATCATCAAGTATATGAACTTGCTACAGAATACATTTTATATTATTTTACATCTGATTATTGTATTTAACTATTACTAATATTGACTTCAAAGAAATGTATAGAGGTTTGGAACAACTTGAGGGTGAGTAAATTATGACAGAATTTTCATTTCATGGGTGAACTATCCCTTTAATAAGCAGTCATTCTGAACCAGTAATCGCTTTTTTGACAATTCTGAAATTCAAAAATGTTTATTTTTATTAATTTACTTAAATTATGACTTATGTAATTATTTGTCCCATTTTATCTAAATATTTTTTTTAACGTCATAAACTTTATATGACAGGATTACGTATTATGTATGATTAATATAGCCTAGCTAAATGATAAATTAATAATAACATTAATTAGGCTATAATCTATTAATTGACCTGATTCCGTATTTCACGGGACGGGTGGCAACTACCCCATTGGTGACTATTGTTACAATGCTTTTGCGAAACGCAGCCAAGAGCTGTCTCTCAACATCTCTGGAGCTCTCGACGACCATGACAAAAATAACACAGAGACGCGACGCGATGCTTTTTCTGACTTTTGTGGTCCTTTTTAGCAGCCGTTGTGCAGTTAAACGCTGTATTTTATAATACTACAGCTGCATAAAGGAGCAAGAGGCTGTGGCAACTGTTTACACTTGTACGCGCATGAACGGTCATGTGACCTGCGTTTTCGATCATATGTAGTGTGGAATGGATGGAGATCGTTTCTGAAATGCCAGTATAAATTATGTATATCTTTTTGTTTAAATGTTTTCAATTATGAGTAGCTTGTAGTTTGACAGGCTAAACATTTTAAGTTTCCCCAAACACTTCATGAAAGTAAAAAGGACTGGATTGCAGCAACATGGGTAAATTATAGTTTTAGTTTTTATTTTAACATGTATTTGCATTCATGCACTGAAAAAGTGAATATTACTGCAGAACTGTTATCTGATTCTCCCATGCTAATGCTTATCTTTCTGCTGGTCTATGACAGGTGCCAAACAGTCTTTATGAATGTGTAGTGAGGTTATGAATGCAGCCTGAAGTCTTGATGAAGGGATTTAGATGGGTTTACAGCTTTAAACTTAATCCGAAATTGGAGGGTTTCCTTCCAAAATCCCACATGGCCCAAATCACTCAATAAAACATGAGAGAGGCAGCAGAGGAGCCTGGATACATATTTAAACAGGCTATTGAATATAGAGAGAATGTGTCTTTGTGTTTAAATTTGTGTTTTAACAACTGTGCGCGCGCGCGTGCGTGTTCGTTTAGCAGCCTCATTGACGAGGCATTTCCTGTGATTTCTGTTTCCTGTGTTCTTCCCAGGCTTGCTCGAGTTTCAAACACGGCCTGATTCAAATATTCCCTTTTTCTTCTTCAAAAAGCCATAAAGTGCTGATAAATGGTTTGAAGAGAGAGGCACTAAAAGGATGAAACTCCAAAGAAGAGACAGAACGGAGTGAGTGTGGTATCAGGTGTGTAAATAAATGTGTGTGTGTGTGTGTGTGTGTGTGGGGCAGCCCTGTCAGTTGTGTTGGATAAATGATGTGACGGGTGAGAGTGTGCTGGAGTGTTTGAGAGGTGGATGAATCTGTCACACTGATTGATTTTCTTTCTTCGAGCGGCGCAGGCGTCGATGGGGAATGCAAACAAGTGGCCATCTCACTCTCCACCATCTGCGCTCTGAAGACAGCTTTTCGGCGGCCACAAGTATTCTTCAAACGCTCTTTGGAGACCAGTTTGGAAAGTTTGTGCTGCTGATGTCTCTGTTTTAAACTCTAAAGACTAAACTTTAAAAGTCAAAACTTTTTTCAAAGGTTTTAAGAAGTTTGATCTCTTGCGCTTTTGTGAACTAAGGCCATTTTCTACGCAAGTATGCAAACGTAGATGCCAGTTCATGGGCCAGTGCATTGCAAGTGCTCATACTTTACTGTAGTTGTGATGTGACTCCAGTACTCAAGTTTGCGATTCATTTAGTCTGTGCCGTTTACCCAAATGAGTTATTTACGTCAAAGACTTTAGATAGACAAAGACAGTGCAATCATGTTACTATGAATGGGAGAAAGTGTAATGCACAATATGGCGGAATAAGCCCCGCCTTCTAAATAAAAGAGAAATCATTGTGCAACTGCAACTGCCTTTAGAAGCTCGGGTTGCGATTTGTCACGGTGTGTCCGAAATCATGTACTGTCTGAGTCATAGACCATAAAAAAATATGGACGATGCAACTTCATTCTCTTCCGCTGAAGAAAAGTGAAGCCTCCGGAGGTCCGAATATGACGCTGACATCTTGTGCAGATTTGGTCACACCCCCCTTTTTTATAGAATCAAATATCTAACTAAAACTAAACTTATTTAGAAAACTTGGGAAACAATTATTACATGTAATTAGTTTGTCTCGCGTCCATTAGAATACATGGAGGGGCAGGGGTTACGATGACCTATACTGGTACCAGCCACCTGGGGGCGATCAAGACATTTTAGCTTCAGTTTTTAAAGCTACACTGTGTAACTTTTTTAGTTTATTCTTAGCAAAAAACTAGGGCTGTCAACAGATTAATCGCATCCAAAATAAAAGTTTATGTTTACATAATATATGTGTGTGTACTCTGTTAATTATTATTTATATATAAATACACACACATTCATGTATATATTTAAGCAATATTTGCATTTATCTATAAATAATAATTAACAGAGTACACACACATATATTATGTAAACACAAACTTTTATTTTGGATGTGATTAAAGGGTTAGTTCACCCAAAAATGAAAATTCTGTCATTAATTACTCACCCTCATGTCGTTGGACACCCGTAAGACCTCCGTTCATATTCGGAACACAAATGAAGATATTTTAGTTGAAAGCTGATGGCTGAGAAAGGCTTCACACAGGCCTCCATTGGCATTCAGTACATTGACACTTCCAAGATCCATGAAAGGCACTTAAAACGTCGTTACAAAGTCTATCTCACCACAGTGGCTCTACAATAATCATACAATGCGACGACAATAGTTTTTGTGCGCAAAAAAAAATCAAAATAACACCTTTATCCAACTTGTTCTTGTCTTCCGTGTGCGCCTCCACGACGCATGCGCGAGAATATGACGTAGCGCCGGTGTTCGGGAATCGATGAAATACACACTTAAGCTCCATTTTGAGCACTACGCCGAGACCTAAAGCACGATCAATGTAGAATCCAACAGCTTAGACACGCGCGTCTTCCTCTGCTCGTAAACAAATCGCTTCTGGGTCATCTGTCCGAACGCCGGATCTGCGTCATATTCTCGCGCATGCGTCGTGGAGGCATACACGGAAGTCGAGAACAAGTTGGATAAAGGTGTTATTTTGATTTTTTTTTGCGCACAAAAACTATTGTCGTCGCATTGTATGATTATTGTAGAGCCACTGTGGTGAGATAGACTTTGTAACGACGTTTTAAGTGCCTTTCATGGATCTTGGAAGTGTCAATGTACTGAATGCCAATGGAGGCCTGTGTGAAGCCTTTCTCAGCCATCAGCTTTCAACTAAAATATCTTCATTTGTGTTCCGAATATGAACGGAGGTCTTACGGGTGTCCAACGACATGAGGGTGAGTAATTAATGACAGAATTTTCATTTTTGGGTGAACTAACCCTTTAATCGCGATTAATCTTTTGACAGCCCTAATAAAAACACTTAGTTCTTTCAAAAATATATGTGCTCATTAATGTATATTTACTTCTTTCAAGTAATAAAGTATTCTTGTAAGTTTATAATATGCCATTTATAAATACATACGGGTGATGGGTTCGAATGCCGGTCGCCATGTTGCCCCTCCATCTTGAAAGTACATTAGCCAAAGAGGGACATACCCGTAAATTCAAGCTTCGCCTTTCGCGTTTTAACACTCAATGGCACCGTGTCGAACGTGGACGAGGTCGAACTGGAAGCCATATTAATCTTGGACTAAATCGGCCACCGTAGGAGTTAAAATGAAATCGGAATTGAGAGGAACAGAAATTAATATTCACTGGATGGTCATATACCTTTTCACCGCTAGATGGGGGAAAATATCACACAGTGTAGCTTTAACACGAGTGCGGCAGGCTTGGTCTGAGTAGGTACTACATTTGAATTTGAACTTACTTTGTGACTGTAAAAAAAATATGTTCTATACTTTTCACCTACTGTTTTTCGAATACTATGAATTCGTACATACTACCAAAGACTTTATAAAGGAAGACGGTGCACTCCGATTACTTATGAATGGGAGAAAGTGCAACGCCCGATATTGCGAATAAGCCCCACCTTCAAAATGAAAGAGCCTATCGTTGATTAGTAAAGTCATTGCATCACCGCAGCTGCCGTTTGAAGCTCCGGTTGCTATAGAAACAGGCAGTGTTCTGAGATGCGCGCTTAGGACTGCGCATGCGCATTAGCTTTGTCCAGGCTGAAAAATGCAGTCTTTTGTCATGATTCGAGTGTTTAGAAACTAAATTTATGAGACCGTTGTTGTCAGATTTCGTTGATGATTTCAAATATGAAATCTAATTGTAAGCTTGGCGAACAGTTTTGGAGAATTCGATGTTTCCCCATTCAAAGAGATAGGAGCTGCACTTGTGTGCCTGAGTGGCGTTTCAAAGATGGCCGCCGAGTGAAATCACTTAAAGGGACTTTGATACTACTCTGTTGGCGTACTGTTTTTCGCAGGCTTTATAGTAGGGAAGTATTTCATTTTGGATGCAACATCAGTGATGTGAGACACACGCTTATATGTGTGTATGCGCTTTGGCTGGTCCAGCCGTTTAGAAACAAAATTTATGAGACAGTTCGTCAGATTTCATTGATGATTTAAAATATGAAAATTAATCATAAGCTTGGTTGACAGATTTTGAGAATTTGATTCAAGAGAAATAGCTGGCCAAGAGGTGTTTTAAAGATGGCCGTCAAGTGAAATGACTTGCCTTAAAGGGACTTTAAGTTCATGTACTTGCATAAGATATATTTCACAGTTTTATGTGAACATGACTATTCCCCCGAAAATATTTGGATTTTAAAAAATATATATATAATTATCATTGTTATTTTAAGTATTGTTTATATAAAATTATATAAAGCTTTTTTTATATTTTAAGTTTTGACGTTTTAGTTTTTTTTAATGTGCTTAAAGTATTTTTTTATTAATATTCACATAATTTTTATTTCAGTTTCAGTAATTTTATTACTTAAACTTAAAAAGCTTAAATTCAAATTTGAAATTCTGTCTTGTCAACAAACTGAAATAATTTCCAATTTTCAATTTTTATATTTTGATTGTTAACAGTGGTAGTTTTAAGTGGCATCTGCAAATAAATGATGCTACAGTTTTTCTCAGAACTAATGCTGCGTTCTTTTCAATGTCATATTGTGGGATGTCCCTATTGAATATCTCAGACTTACAACCATACAGGTGTTCCACAAGCGGTGGTGCTTTGCAGGGTTCGGCTGTTGATGAAGTCTCGTAGCAACTAAATTGTAGAAGTTGAAGGAAATTATGCAATGCTCGCAACTGTTTTGCAGGTGTAAAATAATCAAGAAATCATTATAATAATTATCAGAAATGCTCATTTACTAGATGTTGCACACCTGCCTCTGCAAAAAGTTTATCATCATGTGATGTTGGAAGTTTTGGCGCATTGTTGCATTTCATTTACTTTAAAGGTAGGGTAGGCAATTTTTTATAAATATATTTTTTATACTAGTTGAAGCTCTCTTCATTTCCTTATAGCAATCAATAATAGAAGTGGTCTAAATATTAAAACATGTACATAGTCTCAGGACCAAAAAATGTTTGTCCGAATGCAATGATACGATGTCCTACATGCCTGTCCGCATTTGTATTTCCGCACCTGCTCTCCATAAGACTATGCAGAACTGTAGACAGACTGTCTATTACAGTTCCTCCTGAACCAAAACAATGAGCTTATACTGCGTCCACGCCGTGTCGTAACTGTAATTATGAGATGGCAACCTGTGACGTTCTGGGGCTGTTCACGTCCTCCGACTCGGATTTATGCGTTTCTATGTCAAAATAACAACGGCGAAATTAATCTGCAGCAGTCAGGTGGAGAGCGAGCTCTCTAAGTTGTTTACGTTCATTATTATTGGAATGTTATGTGATTTATGTCATTTAATCCCTTCTCTTGTCTCTCGTGTGTGTTCATGTGTTTTGAAGGAGGCGTGGCTTTGGAGACGCTCTGAAGGGAGGGTGGGATCTCATGCTTTCAAAGGTAGCTTACTTTTGCTAGCCCCTCTGAAATTGCCTACACTGCCTTTTAGTGTTGTCAAAAGTACCGACCACGATACCAAGTCGGTACTGAAATTTAAAAAATGTGACGCTTTGAGCACTGTTGATCAGAATCGCTATTACCTCTGACTGGCCATTGTGCTCACACGCTCATTAAATATGTCTGTAATTGGCTACAATGACCAGCGCTTCACAAACATGTAAATATACATCAATGCCGCTTTTCACAGAGTTCTTACACAGATACACACGGGACCGTTTGAATGCAGGCGCCTATCAGCCTACCGGTCCGCTGGTCGACGCCTGCTTGTGCTTTCAGATGCTCCTGCTCCCGCTTTCAAACACTTCCGTGTGCTTTCAAACGCTCCCGTGCGTTCATCATTGTAGTCAATCACAGACACATCCGATGAGCGCATGAGCACAATGGCCAGTCAGAGTTTATGATTCCAGCTCAACAGCGCTCAAAGCGTCACATTTTTTAAATTCCAGTACCGACTTGGTATCGCGGTCGGTACTTTTGACAGCATTACAGCCTCTATGTAACGGAGGCCAGCTAGTAGTTGCTGTGTGAGTAAACCTCACACCTCTGATATCAAAAGACGCTCTAGCAACTGATGCTAGAGATTGCAGCCTTTAGCCTCCTTGTTAGAGCGTCCGACTCTCATGCCGACAGACCCGGGTTCGAGTCCCGCTTGAAGCGGGCGGTACAAACTGGAGGGTTTACATTTATATACTGGGTGTTTAACATTAGTTCTGCACATATCCCTGGGTCCTGCCGTGTTCATGTGTCTTTATACACCTGAAACTTGATGAAATTTAGGAGATCTGGAAGGACTAGAAAACTTCAAATGCTGTTCTATTGCACTTTACAATTATGAAGTTGGAAATTCTGACTAGAATTCAACCAGTTTTGGTAAAAAAAAAATACTTTTTAAAAATGTATTTATTAAAAAAATATATATATTTTTTAGTAGGGCTGGGCAAATTAACGCGTTAACGCGGGCGATTAATTTTTTCAGCATTACAAATATTTAACGCAAGTAACGCAGCGTCCGTTTTTATATCCATTTTTGCCTAGCATTACATGATCACGCTCCTATTCATGTAAATGCTTCCAAGCGCGACAAGACACAAGAGAACGCGATGTATGTCAATGTCCTGTGTGTGTGGCTGCGTCTCATGTCAGCTAATCGAGGGACACTCTGACACACACACACACACACTCGACGCACAGAAAGACCCACGTCAGTCTCCTGCTCACATCGAGTTCTCTTTTGCTCTTGAACAAACAATAAAAGCAACACAGAGAATTTTGAGTATTCTCATATTAGGAGTCTTAAATTAGTTAAATAACGTCTTAAATGAACTTAAAGAGTAAATGAGATGCGCGAGATCCGCGTCATGTTTGTCAGCGGCCGTTCTTAAAGTGACAGTAGCACTGATGATGATGCCTGTCATTAATGTTCATCAAAGAACAACGGGAACAGAGAAAATTGTAGCTTTAATGATGATTAATCTATATTTCATTTATTATTAATGCAGTTAAGAAAGGTGTTTGATAACTATTACATTTGTGTATATGTCTAACAGGGAAGGCGACAGGTAAAAATAACATTTATTATAATGGGTTTATGTAAAGATTGTTCTCTTAAATTAAAAGTAGTTTTTTTTTAAGCCTAAAAAATGTTGAAATTGGGAGCTTTCAGTTATACTGTAATGTAACGTCATTAATGTTTCATAGAGACATCAGTATCAGTGAAACTGGCCAAAAAAAGATGCCAATACAACACATATTTAAAATATGCTGTCTTTAAATTGTTACAATACTGAAATTATTACAAAATCAAAATATTAAAAAAAACTTGCGATTGATCGCGATTAATCACATTTTTTTCTGTAATTAATTAGTTAATTTTTTTTTATCGATTCCCAGCACTATTTTTTAGTTATTTTTTCCATTATTGTTATTTGTGGATATTTTTAAGGCTGTAACATTCAGAAATGTTTGAATGTCCAAATTTTGTGGGGCACTGAAAAATAACATATGGAAGTGCAGTATCTATAACAGTGCTTTTTCTATATTGTTCCTAGAAGATCTTGGATGGCACGCTTCAGGATGTTCCTCGCTGGATGTTTGTCACATAATAACCTCGGCACGGTGGCCGCCGGCATCCTCCTGCCCTCCGGACCACACAGCTCTCCCTACAGCTGGAGGTGGTACCCGCAAACATGCCTCTCTCTGACAGGCCTCTCACCAAGATGAATTCATCGCCAGCACGGGTTGAAATACTCTGGCCAAAACAAGTAATTTGATTGCCCCGACCGCAAATTAAGTTAGTGTGATTCAATTTTCGATTTGGAGCTATCCAGCAGCCATACATCACAGCAGACATATTTCATTACCCAGCTAAAGCAGGTGGGGGGCGGGGCCAGGGGTGCAGGTCTCCACAGGAAGACATCATAGCATTGTTATGGCACACGTTCATGTCGCTTACACTTCTTTCCTCCCAGCTACAACGTGGCTATTTATAACACGCAAACACACAGGGCTGTCACCGCACACACTCACGAGCGCATCAGATATATCCAGATAATTGTGATCGTCTCTGTCCGTTCGGTGAGAGATGATGTAAACAGCATTATCGCCACTGTTTTGGAAAGGAAATGTGTGTGTGTATCTGTAAGAAAAATGACACTCTACCACGGGGTGATGCAAAACGACACCTCACAGTTTATGCCTCTGAGAATTGTTGTCCGTTTCCTTGGTGACCGGCCGTCACACTGATTGCGCTGACATGAATAATATTCCGAGTGCTGTTCGTAGTCTTGTGAGGGTTCTGGGAAAAATGACATTTTTCTGTGCCTCTGTTTCTGTCCTGTGTGCTTATTATTGTATCATTGCAAGTGTTATTTTAATATTGTTTATATATGACTGAAGAATTCAAATATTTTGAATTAGCTTTTGTTTTTTATTTTTGGTTGTAGTATTTTTTTATGTGCAGTTTTAGTTTTTTAATATTTATTATTATTATTATTCTCCCAAATGAATCGCTTTTTTGGGGGCCTAAACACGCTCGAAAACTCACAAAACTTTGCACGCGTCAGAAGTGGCGAAAATTTACATCTATTATGGGATTCAGAATTAGGCGTGGCAAAATGGCTCGACAGCGCCACCTAACATGGTGCCCCCCCCGCTTCGTTTCACGTACAGCTATGAAATTTGGTATACACATGTAACAACCCAATACCTACAAAAAAGTCTCTTACTGCAAAATCTGAAAACCAACAGGAAGTCAGATATTTTTAATTCTATTTAGATTTGGTTTGATTTATTTTTTATTTTTAGTCATTTTAGTACGTATTAAACGGAATTATTTCAGTTGAGGTCCCAATTTGTGTGCGTATGCACTAGTCTTTGCCGTTTTGTAGTATAAATAGTGCGAGTAGTTTGTTCACACTGATAATTATAAATAGAAAAGGTGCACTTTAAAGCTACACTGTGTGATATTTTCCCCCATCTAGTGGTGAAAAGGTATATGACCATCCAGTGAATTTTAGTTTCTGTTCCTCTCAATTCCGATTTCGTTTCAACTCCTACGGTGGCCGATTTAGTCCAAGATTAACATGGCTTCCAGTTCGACCTCGTCCACATTCGACACGGTACCTGTGGGATATTCTGTGCGCAGTGGGATGGTTGGAACTCAACTGGCCTAATTATTCGGCTAGAAAGAACTGCAGCTAATCCAGAGTGAACTTTGATGATAGTAATGTTTATTCAGTCATCCAATTGCAAGGCATAAACAGGTTTGCGTGGATATGTACATAAATGTGGTTTCTGTGAGAGAACAAATAAGGATGGTAAATATACATACACAGTTAAGAACTGTATAGCTATACTTATAAGTTACATTTGTATAATGTAACCGTAAACCAGAGCTTATTGTACCATATATAGGCGCTAAATGCAGCTGCATTAAAAGGAGCGGAGCTGCCGCTGCTGCTGCGAACAAGCGGTGTCCGGTTACAAAAGTGTGTGCACCGCTTTAACGTTAGCACTGCAGTGCACTCTGTATAACAATTGTTAATATGCCGATCAGACCTGATACATATTTCCATCAACATACATTACAAGCAAATATTTTCTAAAAACTAATAAACATTGTTGATAACAAAATAAAAATACTTCTGAGGTGACATCAACTGAATTACGCGATGACACACTCTGAAACACATCTACAATGACAATAACTATTATTACTTACAGAGTTATTAACGCACAGAAATACCACACAAGGAAAAACAGACTTTTGAGGAATAAACAAGCCAGGAAAACTCTGTTACTGGAGCTGCTGAGATGAAAACTCTCTGCACATGCACCAGACAAGTCTGAACAAGTTGACACGCACATGCGCGAGGCAGAGAATTTTGTACAGTGCCATCGAGTATTAAAACCGGTTAAAACGCGAAAAGCGAAGTTTGAATTTACGGGTATGTCCCTCTTTGGCTAATGTACTTTCAAGATGGAGGGGCAACATGGCGACCACCGTTAGATCCCATTACCTTATGTATTTTCAATGGCATATTATAAACTTACGAGAATACTTTATTACTTGAAAGAAGTAAATATACATTAATGAGCACATATATTTTTGAAAGAACTAAGTGTTTTTAGCTAAGAAAAGACTAAAAAAGTTACACAGTGTAGCTTTAAATACGCGGATGATGCACTTAAAGCGATAGTTCACCCAAAAATTGAAAATTTGCTGTTCATTTACTCACCCGCAGGCCATTCAAGATGTAGATGACTTTTCTCTTCAGTGGAACAGTAAAGATTTTGGCTGAAACCGTGGTCCTCTGTGATTCATGCCAATGGGTGCTGTCAATTTAAGATTAAAAAAAACATATGCAGACAAAACAAAATGAATACCCGCATTCAGCTCCTGACGTTCCATTGAGGTCTTAAAGGGTTAGTTCACACAAAGATGAAAATGATCCCATCATTTACTCACCCTCAAGCCATCTTATGTGTATATGACTTCTTTCAGCCAAACATAGAGTTAAATTTAAAAAATATAATTGCGCTTCCAAGCTTTATTATGGGAGTGAATGGCAACTAGGATTTTGAAGCCCAAAACAGTGCATCCATCCATCATCCATACGAATCCAGGCTAATAAAGGCCTTCTGAAGCGAAGCGATGCGTTTTTGTAAGAAAAATATCCATATTTATAACTTTATAAACTATAATCACTGGCTTCCGGTAATAGCCATCTGCGAGTCAAGTTCCAATGGTAGAGTGACCTCTGACCCGATGCATGACGTATGATGTAAGCTTAGGTGAGAGTAGACACCTCTCGTGGTTCAAACAAATAGGGCTGGGCAACAAACTCAAGCTCCTCTGACATTTCTCTTTAAAAATTCTTGTTTTAGACTTCTAATTCTTGACCGGTGTTTTGTTTTGCTCTATCCTCTGCGCTTCCACGTTCATCAATATGTCATGCATCGAGTCAGAGGTCACTCTCCCGCCAGAACTAGACTCATGGACAGAAGCTAGTGATAATAGTTTGTAAAGTTATGGATATTTTTCTTACAAAAACGCCTCGCTTCGCTTCAGAAGGCCTTTATTAAACCTCACGAGCTGGATTACTTTTTATTACTTTTATGGATTACTTTTATGATGGATGGATGCACTTTTTTCGGGCTTCAAAAAAAAAATTACTGGGAAGAGCCAGGATATTTTTAAATATAACTCAGATTGTATTAGTCTGAAAGAAGAAAGTCATATACACCCTGAGAGGGGGGGGGGGGGGGGGGGGGGGGGGTAAATCATGGTATAATTTTAGCAAATTAAATTAAAGCAAATGTTCTTTTTTCGGGTGAACCATCGCTTTAATTACCAGAAAAAAAACAAACTATGGATAGTTGGACACATCATACACGGTTGAGTACATAGTGTATAGTGTGTCATTTGTGACACAACTTTAGTTGTCAAGGCAACATTTTCAATATGGATTTAGTTTTTTTTAAGTACATTTTTTTGTGTTAAGTGTTATTTCAGCTTTATTTCAACAACTGCATTTTTTTGTAATTTAGTACTTCAACTTATTTATTTATTTAATTTAGTTGCCAAGGCATTATTTCTAGTTTCTAGTTGTTGCTTTTTTGTTTGTTTGTTTTTTCATCTAATGTTTTTATTTCAGCTTTATTTCATACAGAGTACCGCACATGATATGTGGGAAAAATATGTATATTGTTACTAGTACGTCAACACGTTCTACTAATTAATTCCCTCATTTTACTAAATCATGCACATTATATAATAATTAGTTCCCTTGTTTTACTAAATCGTGTGCACGGTATAATATTTTGTCTGGGGGCGCACTGTCATTTTTTTAAAATATAGTTTTAGTTAACAATAACACTGATTCCAAATGACGTCTGCACACAAAGCTTAAATTTTTTTCTCTTTCAGTTTTATTATTTTAGTACTTAATCTTATTTATTTCAGTTAGTTTCCCAGGCAACATTTCTAATTTGCAGTTTATATTTTATTTTGTGTCTGTATATTTCAATTACCGAAACGATTTGTAACACTGATCGTTAATCAATCCAGGTGGCATCTGCAAACCTATATTCCTTTTGCTCGTGTTTTCGCAAAACGGTTGTGGAGTCATGCAATGTGACATATGCACCCTGAAGTGTGCGCTTTAGCGTTCTTATTCAGCATGCTTGCTGACTTTTGAATAGTGGCTTATTGAGGGATTTGTAAACAGAATATGGTGTTTATGTCTGTTGGCCCTTAAGCCGAATGTGGCAATCTATGTGCCGAGATTGGGCCATTGAAGTGGAAGTAAACAGACTGCGTTATATTTCATTATCCTGATCATTTCCCACAGATGTATCTATGAAAACATTGATTAAAATGCGTATAAAGAATTTTTATAGCTCCGGGGAGGAAAAAAAGTGGTGTTTGAATCACAGCTGAGGCCGTATTGAATCTGCGGTCAATTAGGAAGACGAAAACACATTTTCTGAGCACATTAAAATAAGAGGAACCCAGTAAGGAGTGAGAGCTGTTTCCATGTTTCTAGTTTGTTAGACTCAAGGGGAGTCTAGTGGAGAAGTCTCGCAGCAGTCCGTGCTGCTAACCGGTTTAAATACAGCACGAATTTCCTGCGGATCTCGGGCGGTGTAATTGGAAAGGCGTGTTATTGATTGCATTGGAGACTATGGCTAATGAATAGATTTAGCTCGAGTTCCCGCTCCTGTTTTTTCCGCTCTCAGTCAATGACAGCGGCGCCGCAGAGCAACAGGCCGAGATTACTGTAACAATCCTGTTATTCTGTCCTCTAATTAGGACGGGTCACTCTATTTACCGGTATGATGCAATTCATGTTGCGAATGGAACTCGGTCCATTTGCGCTCAGTCATTATTTTCCGGTTTAATGGGGGTGTCGAGACAGGGTGTTTTTGTGAGTGCATGAGGCAGTGAGCTCTTTAAAGACAATTGGACTTGTAATAGACAGAGAAATGCTTGGCTGCTTCATTGCAGCTGTTGTTGTCAATTATATCGAACATCTTCAACATCAATACTTCCGTCTCTCTACTATTATTATTGTTATTATTATTAAACGTCTCTTTTGGCATGTGTATTAAAGTTGCTTTAAGAGTTTTAAGTACACCTCGCATCTCTGCCTGTCAATTATTTTTATTTTTGGTTTGCTGACATTTTGTCTTTTTGGAGAGAGAGAGAGCGTAAGGTTGAAGTTACACCAAAATGGAAGTTGTAACACCTTTGTAGTTTCTACAGTAGCAACATTTTGTAAATTTTTTGTAAACTGTAAATAATACAATTATTGAATTTTTGATGGCCTCACCCTGGCTTGTTCAGTTCTTTGAGTTGGTGTGGTGTATTGGTCGATCTTATTTACTTTGTTAGCACACATTAGAGGTCTTGGGGTGAACAATGAATCCGTGCAAGTTAATACACAGAAAAAAATAGTTTGCAGTGGTCATCTGTAATCAAAATCTGAAAAGTATTTTCCGGTCTGGAATGGCGTTCCTTCTCAGATGATGTCAGTTTGACGGCTTGGGTTTGAATATCCTTAACCACTCCCCTCCAACCGTTAGTCTGCTATGAGCGTGAGATGGAGAGGAGGAGCGCTGAAACCCTACCCTCTATTCAATATTGCGTTTCACTTGGAAATACGTCACAGCACTGAAATAAAATCAGTTGCACCTTCCGGTTCACTGGGACTTTAAAGGGTTGGTTCACCCAACAATACAAATTCTGTCATTAATTACTCATGTCATTCCAAACCCGTCAGACATCTTCGGAACGCAAATTAAGATATTATGAAATCTGAGAGCTTTCTGTCCCTCCATTGGGAGCAACACAATTTACACATTCAAGGTCCAGAACAGTAGGAAAGACATCATTAAAGGGTTAGTTCACCCAAAAAGGAAAATTCTGTCATTAATTACTCACCCTCATGTCGTCCGGCCACCCGTAAGACCTCCGTTCATCTTCGGAACACTAATGAAGATATTTTAGTTGAAATCCGATGGCTCAGAAAGGCCTCCATTGGCACATAAAAGGTACTAAAGACATCGTTACAAAGTCCATCTCACTACAGTGGTTCAACGATAACTTTATGAAGCGATGAGAATAGTTTCTGTGCGCAAAAAGAACTAAATAACGACTTATATAGTGATGACCGATTTCAAAACACTGCATCATGAAGCTTCGAAGCGTTATGAATCAGTGAGTCGATTTGTATAAGTCGTTATTTAGGGGTTTTTTGCACACAAAAACTATTCTCGTTGCTTCATAAAGTTATTGTAGAACCACTGTAGTGAGATGGACTTTGTAACAACATTTTTAGTTCCTTTATGGGTCTTGAGAGTGTAAAGTGCATTGTGCCAATGGAGGCCTTTCAGAGCCATCAGATTTCAACTAAAATATCTTCATTTGTGTTCCGAAGATGAACGGAGGTCTTATGGATGTCGAACGACATGAGGGTAAGTAATTAATGACAGAATTTTTATTTTTGGGTGAACTAACCCTTTAAAGTAATCCATGTGACTCCAGTTGTTTAACCTCAATTTTATGAAGTTTGTGCAAAAAAACATAACTTACCACTATGTTTACATAATAATATTATCCAAAGCGTGTTCACGGAACAACTTCCATCTTGAGTCAACACAACACGCATGCGTTGTGCTGCTCCCCCTACTGAACTGCAGGTCAATATTTTCATAAATAAAGTGGTAAATTGTGCTTTTTGTGCAAAACAAATTGAGGTTAAACCACTGGAGTCACATGGATTACTTTAATGATGTCTTTCCTATCATTCTGGACCTTGAATGTGTAAATTGCATTGCTCCCAATGGAGGGACTGAAAGCTCTTGGAATTCATCAAAAAGATCTTAATTTGTGTTCCGAAGATGAACAAAAGTCTTAAAGGGTTTGGAAGGGCATGAGGGTGAGTAATTAATGACAGAATTTATTTTTTTGGGGCTGAGCTATCCCTTTAAGGCTAAAGTATTGGAACACAAGCACTGCTAGCTATGCAAATTTGTTGATTCAAATCACATAGATGAAGTAATATGTATCAGATTAAAATCCATTGAGTTGTTTGTCATCTGAACAGCAGAAGAACTGAATTGAATTGAAAGCATTTATTGTCATTGTATTTGCATACAACGAAATTAGGAGTGCGTGCTGCTCCTGAATGATGATTGAAAGACATGCATATAACCATATAACCATAACCACTACAATAAATACACTCTAGACTATACGGTACGGTTACAGACTTAGTATTCACATTAACCTCTTATTTAGTGCATTTGTTTAAGTCCTAATAATTAAAGTGTTCAAGTGGTGATATTTTTATATATTTGGCATTTTTGAGTTTAGAGTCCGGATTGCCACTGGAAAGAAGCTGTCCTTTAAGAAGAAGAAGAAGTTTTATTTATATAGCCCCTTTCCACAGCTCAAGGCCGCTTTACATAGTGTTAGACAGTACATTTGTCCATATACAATAGCACATTAACACAACCACATATACAATACAAGTGCAGGTCTTATAAGCCACATTATCCAAAATACAAATTAAATAGATATGTCTTTAGCTGGGTCTTGAAGGTAGACAGACATGAGGAATTTCGTAGAGGTAGGGGTCTTTAGTCTTTAGGATCAAGGACCAGAAATCTGACTAATACAAACCTGATCTAAACCACGAATGTGACTTGGATTTGTAAGATTTATCCAACCAGGTTTGTTTAATTTTTTTTAAAATTATGCATTCGTGCTTGTTTTGTTTATTAGGTTAGGTTAGGTCGACTTTATTATCCCCAAGGGGCAATTCATTTCACAGCCAGCAGTAATAAAATCAACAAAAACAACACAACACACAAGAAAATAAATAAATAATAATTAATTTATCTAGAATAATTAAAAAAAAAAAAATGGCAGCTGGTACCAGGGGCGTTTCTAGGATTTTCATTTTAGGGGGGCTCAGCCCCCAGTGAGGATATGAAAGAAAAAAAATTGGTAAGACTTTAGTTTAGGGTCCAATTCTCATGATTAACTAGTAGCTTATTAGTATGCATATTAGGATATTGGCTGTTTATTATTAGTTATAATTTATATATTTATATACCTATAAAGCAAATATTAATGCCTCATTCTGCATGACCATATTGTACATCCCTTAATCATACAATGTAGGCAGGTTTATAATCACTGAGATAGCAAATGTGCGGTTAGGGGGGTTTGGTTTGGGGGGCATGGCCCCTCGAGAAAATTTAGATTCCTATGATCTACATATGTGCATTTTAAAATGTTCTGAACGCCAAAAAATTAGATAACCATAGCTTGAAAACCATGTCAGTGGGCAGATATGACTGATTAAGGTTTTCCATTTTTGTCAGTGAAGACAGTAAACATATGTTTAACTGATATTTATGTTTTATGAATCATTTTTGTTGATATGTTAATTTACTGAAGGCTACCAGGAAAGCTAACTAAATTTATTAAATTAATTCACAATATGCCCACATTCATTACTAATCTTATGCTAAATTCAGGCTGAAAAAAGAGCAGCACATGGAATTATTAAATTTTCAATATGCACACATTTATTACTAATATTACTTTGATAATATTTCTTGTTTGTTAATTAAATTATAAATGACATTACTTAGGCCTATTTCAAATCAAAATGGCAAAATTAGACAAAAATGTATTAATTTGCCTGAACATTTTTGTCGTTTGTTTAACATTTCTGACTTAAAGAAGCAGCTGTCAAATATGAAACGTTTAGTTTAGCTACTTGCATATATATCTCACTTGACGTTGAGTCCTGCTGCTAAAATTCGTGCTCAGCCTCAGCAGCTTCTGTGTGAGCATAAAGCCCGCCTACTCTGATTTGATTGGTTTTCTCAAATATTTTGACATTGACGAGTGGTGACAGACCAATGAGGCTCAGATCAACACACACACCTCTGCTTCTGACGTGCGCTCTCTTCGCCTCCACAGCGGATTGAAGAACACGCTGATTAACGCCTCGCGCCAGTTTCATGTTATAAAGGTTAATCACACATTTTTTTAGGGGGGCTGGACAGAAGTTTAGGGGGGGCTGAAGCCCCCCTAAAAAGGGCCTAGTGACGCCCATGGCTGGTACAAAGGAATTTTTTAATTTTTTAGTCCTACAAAGTGGTAAATAATATCTGCGAGTAGAAGGTAACAACTTAAAACCACTGTACTCACATGAACTGATTTAAATATGTTTTTAGTACATTAATGGATCTTGAGAGAGGAAATGTCATTGCTGGCTATGCAGGCCTCACTGAGCCATCGGATTTCAACACAAATATCTTCATTTGTGTTCTGAAGATGAACGGAGGTCGTACGGGTGTGGAACGGCATGAGGATGAGGAATGAATTACATTATTTTCACTTTTGGGTGAACTAACCCTTTAAGAAATCCACCAAAATCAATTTATTGTTATGTTTGTTTATTTGTTTGTTTATTCATCCGTGTTTTTATTTATTTGTTTAATTTGTTAATTTTATTTTTTAATTTTATGTTAAGTTTATGCCTGTTTCTTTGTTTATTCATTCGTTTTTTGTTTGTTCATCTGTGTTTTTGATTTATTGATTTATTGAGGGTTAGAATTTATTTGTGTTTATTTATTCATATTTATTTATTTATGTTTTATTATTCAGTTGTTTATTTATTTATTTATTTATGTTCTGTATTTACTATGAACAACTAAAGGGATTTTGAGTTAGATTTGTTTAGATTAATACAGTATGTCAAATTGCTGATTTTGGTGGGGGGGGGGGGGGGTGCTGTTCATACTACAAACAACAAAATGGATTTGAGTCTGATTCTTTTGCATCCTATTGTTTTGTTGTTTGTGGTCTTAACAAAAACAACAACAACAACAACAACAAACATAACACACAATGCAAACCTAATCCACACCACATATACGCTTACAACTCTCGTCTGTTTGCTTGTTTGTAGTCTGATTAGTAAAATTCCATAGTATTTTCAAAGTAGAAACCTTTTTTTCTCTCCCTTAGATACATAAAAAAAAAATTTTTTTAAACCTGTGTCTCTGCTGTGCGTCTGAACAAAGCCACTGATCTGGAGTTTGTCTGAGATGGTGATTGATGCATTTGAGCAGCAGTGATCTGAAGGAACTCTCGGCACATTCTCCTGCAAATGATGATTGCTTTGCCTCACTGCTGAGGCAGAAGCCCTTGCTGGAATACCAAATTATATCTGTACGTTTTGTAGATTGTATTCACGCCTGATTATGTCTTATCTGCTCTTTCTCTCCCCGCGTCGTCTCACCTCTTCCTCTCCTCTCACTCATCTAGTTCCCCGCACTCTTTAAAGCAGTTAGATTAGTTCTACTGTTCTTGTCTCGTCTCATTATTTAGTGAGTGCCGTAGCCGAGGAGCTTGGGCTGTAACCTCGAGAGACGGGGGACACTTATTTAAGTCGGCCCTCGTCTTGCGTCTTCCTCAGAACGACCGGCTCTCATCTCCCCTGTTTCTCAAACTGTCCATTTAGGTGCATTAGCCTTAACGCAAGATTAAGACCTGTTTTGCAGGAGCCCGTATGCAAAACAGAGGCATCATATCAGTATGCATGAGGTTGTCACATCTTTCTGAAAAATTCATCGGAGCAAATGGAGCTACAATGCAAATAGTTCCCCCGCCGTGCAATGATTTCTGTGCCGTGCCAGGTGCCCTGTTCAAACAAATGTAAATGAAAAGAAAGCAAAGGTTTCATTACGGCGTGGAGAACAGCGAGACGTTCTCGGGTCGGTCGACGTATAGCGCGCGCACGTGTGCGTCGGGGAGGATCGTGGGACGTTCTCTGCGGTGAAATTTCATTGCACATTTACATCTCATCCTTCTCTGTCACGAAGGGAATTCTGATGAGGAAATTATTTAAATGTTAAACCAAAAACTGTCACCTAGAGCATAAGATGCGTTCATAAATAGTCAGAGGGAGAAAACAATATGACTTATTTACTTCCTCTCTCGCTCTACATTTCACTTCTTTTTCTCTCTTCCTCCTGCTCTGAATTTCGGAAGGCATCTAATGATCAAAACGATGACTATTTGAAGTGCACGAAATAGACAGTAATTGCGTTTTACGGATTTCTCGGAAATGTTACAGCAGAGACCTTTCTGCGATCAAACTCTGATAACAGCAGTGATCTGATAAAGGTTTGATGATGTGTTTCACAGCGGTTGCAGGTGCTTACAGTGGGACAGAGTGTTCTGGCATCCTTACTCGCGGGTACTGGGCTCTAGGAGGTTAAATTGGGAATTTGAGTGTTTTTATTATGGCTTCCTATGCGAGATGCAACATAATGCGTCAAGCGCGATGCTTAATGAAATGAAATGTAGCTGGTCTCGTGCAAGATCCCAAATCCTTTCCACGGTGCCTAGTCAAAAGCATAGCGTTATCTTGTTCCAGTTAAAGGAACACGTCGACTTCTTGGGACTTTATCTTATTCCCCATATCCCCCAGAGTTAGATAACTCCATACATACCATTCTCATCTCCGTGCGTGCCATAACTCTGTCTGACGCACACACCGCTAGCCTAGCTTAGCACAAAGACTGGAGGTAAATGGCTCCAGCTAGCCTACTGCTCAATAAGTGACAAAATAACGCCAACATTTTCCTATTTACATGTTGTGATGTGCATAGTTACATTGAGTATTAAGACCGACGGAAAATGAAAAGTTGTGATTTTCTAGACCGATATGACTAGGAACTATACTCTCATTTCTGCGTAATGATCAAGGAATTTTACTGCCGTACCATGAGTGCAGCGGCGCAATGATATTATGCAGCACCTGAAAATAGGCTAACTTCCATCAACATAACCAACGTGTGACAGACTTCATTGTGATTTATCTTATAATTAGTTTTTGTGTTCATTTTTGACATTTCTGTGTGTTTAAATAGGTTTAAGGTCTGCATTATTTGTCTTAATAGGTAGGGACTTTTATTTTGACGGATGTTGTAGTCTACGGAAAGATAGTGAGAGCTCGCTGTTCATCGGAGTGGTTAGGCAGATTTAAAGTTTGCAGTTTGTTAAGCACCCCCTGAAAAGACATAAGGTGTGTATGTTCTTGTTTACTGTCATCTGTAATGAGTATTTTTGTGTTTTTCTCTGTATGTTCATGATAATGCTATGAAGAGAGAGAGTTTGTGTTCGAGGTGTTAATGTGCACTTCTTTGCTTTATTTGTTCAGCTCTTATGGTGATTTTTTGGAGATTAAACGGTTTCAATAAACTCCATGAAACATCAGTAAAGTCTGGCCATCATTCGGACAGGGTCCGCTACACAACGTGACAACCTGCTTGCACAGAGAGCATGATGGGGACTATTTTCAGGTGCTGCATAATATCATTACGCCGCTGCACCCTTGGTACGGCTCAAAGTTCCTTGATCATTACACTGGAATGAGAGTATATTTCCTAGCCATATCAGTCTACAAAATCGCAAATTTTCATTTTCCGTCGTTCTTAGTTAACAATGTAACTAAACACATCACAACATGTAAATAGGAAAATGTTGACGTTTTGTCACTTATTGAGCAGTAGGCTAGCTGGAGCCATTTACCTCCAGTCTTTGTGCTAAGCTAGGCTAGCAGTGAGTGTGTCAGACAGAGTTATGGCACGCACGGAGATGAGAATGGTATGTATGGACTTATCTAACTCTGGGGGATATGGTGAATAAGCTAAAGTCAGAAGAGTCCACTAGGTGGCAATACGCACAGTATTGAGCACAGTGTTCAGCTGTCGAAGAAGAGTGTGAAAAGACAAACTTGCACTGTTTGATTTGACAGCTCCAGCGATTTCTATATATGTTTGATCGCTTTCTATATGTAATTGTTTTCATCCTAGTAAGAGAAACAATGTGAAGTTGACCGTTTGATTTACTGACACATAGACATAGAACATCTGACTGTACATGAATCATTACATATCAGAAATCACTGGTCACAGATCAGCCATTAGTATTAACACGGTTACTTGCATGTTGTCGCTTTACTGTCAAGGACATTGCGACTTTTGGTGATTTACCAAAGAATCCACAGTGAAATGTACAGCATACAAATAAATAATGCTCAACTGAGACATTCATTGTTGAAAATAAATAACCACATTTCTAGCTTTAGGATCCTTTGGAAGGTAATGTTATCTGTAGTCCAGTGATCCTGTATCGCTCTTCTCTCCTCGTCATCTCACTAACACGCCAGTGGGCGGGGCCAAAGTTGCAACGAGGAAGTAGGTGTTGATTTTCTTCTACATTTGCGGTCTTTCACCCCTGTCATAGATTGGCACATTCCACAACGAGACGTTCTCTGGAATTTGTTACAATAAAAGCTGTTTTTTGACTAACAAGCAAGTTTTCAGTTCTGAAACGCACAGGATATTCTTATAGTATGATATCCTCTTATATGTCAAAAGCTCAAAGAAAATTAGATTTCTAAGTTCATGACCCCTATAAATTATATTGATATGTGTTCATGATTAAGAAAAATGCACTCTAAAGTGGTTTTCTATCAATATTTCAAATCACTGAATACCCATAAAAATGTCTCAGGCAATGAAAATGCTTTGTTGAGCGGTTGAATGGGATCGGCATGACAATGTAATTTTGCTATTCGGATTACTAAAAACTAAACCTATACATGATATGCATGGAAACGCATCCAACTCAAATTAATTTTGTTGCTTATAATCTGAACAGAGATTCATTTTGACAATTGCCATAAATGTATACTGTTCAAATGTCTGGGATATATAAGTCTCTTATGTTTACCAAGACTGTATACACAATATTGTGAAATATTTTTACAATTTAAAATGACTGTTTTCTATTTGAATATATTTTCAAATGTAATTTATTCTTGTGATCAAAGCAAAATTTTCAGCATTACTTCAGAGTCACATGATCCTTCAGAAATCACTCTAATATGATGATTTCGTGCTCAAGAACCCCTCTTATTATCATCAATGTTGAAAAGTGCACCTAGAAATGGTTTGTAACATTATAAATGTCTTTTGTCATTTGATCAATTTAATGCATTCTTGCTTAAACCCCAAGTTTTTGAATTGTAGTGTATACATTTTGTTCGTATCCAGTATTTGTATCTTTTGTTAGTAGTAGCCTACAAAAAATGCAGCGACATTTTTCACTTGTGACTATATCCATAATAGCATGCACTCAAAGCTTTTTTGCTTGAGTGTATTTACTGTGCACTGGGTCACTGCATGGGTACTGTGAGAGTCGTACCAGCTCATTGACTTGGACTTGTGGGTTTGTGTCTGATTCTTATTGATACTTACAGTCAGGATTCCCTACTAGGAAGATATAGACTCTGAAAACAACTTACTAATAACACAGTTTTGCACTCTCAAAATTCAGTGAGCTGGTAGTGGATGAATACTGTATGATTAATCTATTTTTTAGAAGCCAAAACCCCTGTACGCATGAATGAAAGCATGAATCAGAGACTGGAGTTGCAAAATGATTCATGCATTTGCGACGACGAGTCAAACCCTGAGATGTGCACGAACAGGCAACAGGCTCTTAGTGCAATTTTTTTATGTTTACTCGTTACGCCTTGTGGTTAGCGGATATGCTCAACAACACACTTACTGTGATTTCGCTAAGTAGGACATGTGCCTGGATCCACAAATCGATGCAAATTCGCTAATCATGGGTTAGGCTTTTAAAAGCGTGCATTTTATTTAGAGTAATTTTCAGGTTTGTGCTCCTTTTCCATCTTTGATGCCAGTTGCAGATACTCTAGTGTTTAAATGAAAATTAGTCCATGATATACTCACCCTCAAGTCATCATAGGTGTATATGACATTCTTCTTTCAGACGAATACAATCTGAGTTGCATTAAAAAAGTCCTGGCTAATCCAAGCATTATAATGGCAGTGACAGGGGCGTAAATCACGGGGGGGACAGGACCCCCCCCCCCCCCCCCCCCCAATCTGATTCCAGTGGGTGGAGTTGGATCCAGATCCAGGGGGCGGGGTTGGATCCAGATTCCAGTGGGTGGAGTTGGGGTAGGTTTAGGGTAGGGGTAGGTTTAGTCTCAGCCTCAGACATCACACCCACGGACCGTTGGCTTAACGTCTGATGCGTATGGCATGCTTAACTGGAAACACTTCAAGATTTTTGAAGTTATCATCTGATTGGTTGAATTCTACTGGATGTCCAGGAGAAGTGTGTGTCATGTTCTTTAAAGGTCCAGACGCTCGTGGAAGAAGAAAGCTGTTGTGTTTACAACTGTGACAATGAGCATTTACCAGTGCTTAACTAAACGCTGGATTTTCAAAAGTATGTAAAGTTTGCGGCTCCATTGTTCCAGTAATTTATCCGGATCCAACCCCGCCCCCTGGATCTCGTAAAACAAACAAACCCAGCCCAGGTGATAAAAAGTAACGCAAAACTAACAATGCATTACTTTCTTTAAAAAGTGACTAGGGTTCATGTAATATACTATTGCATTACTTCCTAAAAAAGTAACTAATTGCGTAATTAGTTACTTTTTTTAGGGAGTAATGCAATATTATAACACATCACTTATAAAAGGAATTTTGCCCACCACTGGAAAAGTGTTACCCCATTGACTTTCAAAGTACGAACAAAATATTTTTTTGTCAATATATCTTTTTTTTTTGCGTGTTCCATAGAAAAAATAAAAGTCATACAGGTTTGAAACCACTAAAATAATGAGAAGTTTAAACTACTATCCCTTTAAAGGTGCACTATGTAACTTTTCCTTCCACTAGAGGTCGCCTGTTCAAAACAAAGGCATAGTTTGATGACGCCATGTTTGAGCGCAGAATCTTGGGACATGTGGTCTTCACCTCACAGCCGGTGGGAAAGAATCGGGATAGGACTCGGGCAGAAATCATGTTCATGGATGTGATTATTAATATTACTGTAGTCTGAAGCAGAGCAGGCCGAGTGTTGTGGAGCTGAGGAACCGCTGGAGCGATTGTTAATAAGATGATCGCAACACACGCCTCGCGAGCAGCTGGACTTTTATTGTGACACTTCCGCTTTTCTGGTCATATGAGTATGAGGTAACGCAACTCTGTTGATCATATTAGACACATCTGAGTGTGTTGAAAATGAAGTTGTGACGTTACTCTGTTACACTTTTTCACACTGCAGTGAGAGTGAAGCGTTTCTGCAAAAATAAAACCGGAAACCGAGGGTAACGCAGATATGATGTCATCGACAGGCGGATCCCTCACACATCCCGGTTCATTGGTTAAAATAGCAATTTCTCACGATTTACAAATAGTTGGAAACATTTGGGATATTGTAAGTACTCAACTGAACAAAATATATAACACTGACCTAGTGGTTTTTGGATATTTTACCGGAAAAATGTTACATAGTGCACCTTTAAGTAGTGTTTACCAATTGAACCTTCTTGTAAAGTGTTACCAAGCCCATTCCAGTTCAAAACATGCACACAAAATATTCATGATTTTGTGGGAAAGCAATTTTTGCAGTATGACAGGACCAGTGTTCCAGGACCAATTACCAAAATCACAGTCACCATCTGAGCCTTGGTGACATAAGTTTGAATCCGGCTCGCAACCTTACCTGCTCATTTCCATATCTTTTTCAGTCAAATCTTTCACTGTACCATCTAATTGGCAAAAAATGATTATTAGGTAGGATTCAAAGTGTCTGATCCAGACCTAACAGACCATAAACTGAATTCTCCCACACAATGTTCCTTTTGTGGTTTCTGCTCTATGTAATTTCCAGCTGCTTTAAGTGACCAATCAGTATGCGGCATCCAGCGAGTAAAACCTTGCTGACAAACACGATTGTTTAAAATCCGTCGTAAGGCTCCTGTCAACATAATTTAGTAGTCGATAGCTTCACTTTATGATTTTGTGCTCGGTCACAGACATGTGATCAGACTTCAGGTTCTCTCTTCATGTTACAGTATGTGGTTATCGTCAGAATCTGCACGTTGCTTAGCAACCCCACACTATTCATTTTGTGAGCTGGTGTTCGCCCTGCCAGTGGAGGATAATGGTGAGATTTGATCATAGACTCCTTTTTCATTTCTCTGCAACTCGATTTAGTTTTTTTTTTAAGACCGTTAAGCTTGGAATAATAGAAAGGAAAAATAAAACGGTAAAATAAAAGTCTCACGCAAGTAGAAACATCACACGGCAGTCGCTAATCACTCCTCGCTGTCGTTCTAGGGACATGTTCAGGTCTGTTGCAACCGAGGGCGTCTCGCTGTGCTATCACTCACAAGCCTGATGTGAATGGGAAGAACTTTCCAGAACAAAAGAGGCACGAGCCCAGAGAGCAGACAAAGGGGAAGGGTGTCTCGAATACTGTTGCGCAAACCAAAGTCTGTACAGGTAGCACTTCTCAAAAGTGGAAGGCACAGTTTCTGTCTCTTCCCGATGAGGCAGCGTTCCCCAGAGACGACACATGAGGATAATGCAAGTTAAATGAGAGTGGAGACGTAAGGTTGCAAGAAGAGATGTTAAATACACTGTTAAAAAATGGTAAAGACTGTAAAAATGCTATGAAATGATATTCCGGACAATATTCAAAAGCAAATTTTCAAAAAGCATTTTCAACTTGTGCACGCATACGTTGCGACATAATGGAAACACAAATGCGTTTGGATGTACTTTTCCGTGTACGTTACATGTCTGCCAAATTTAAAATGGAAACGCAAAGTCCATTTGCACTTGCATTTCCAATGTCTTACGACTTATGACACTGCCATTTTGGAATAGCAATAGAAAATGTGCTATTTCACTTCCTCCGCGTCCTGCCACGACCCTCACAAAATTCAAATGGGATTTGCACTTGCATTTCCGATGTCTTAAAAACTGGGTAAACCCAGCCTGATCTGCTGGCGATTTGATTTCGCCCTGCAGCTCAGTCTGAAAACCTGTACTTTTATTTCTACTGCTTCTGTTACACTTTTGCGGGAACCAATCACAACTGGTTTATCCACCTGACGCGCTATTGGCAGGTTTAACATGATGACAGATAGAGAAGCGATGGGTCGTTGCCCGTTGATCACGCCTCTTGTGGTCTGATTGGTTGAAGGGCTATCCAATTGCGTACAGAGTCATTTAATTTATGCTCGTTTATCACGGCCTCTTGTGATCTGATTGGTTGAAGGACTATCCAATTGCGTACAGAGTCATTTGAATTATGCTCGCTGATCACGCCTCTTGTGGTCTGATTGGTTGAAGGACTATCCAATTGCGTACAGTCATTTTAATTAAGCTCGTTTATCACGGCCTCTTGTGGTCTGATTGGTTGAAGGACTATCCAATTGCGTACAGAGTCATTTGAATTATGCTCGCTGATCACGCCTCTTGTGGTCTGATTGGTTGAAGGACTATCCAATTGCGTACAGTCATTTGAATTATGCTCGTTGATCACGCCTCTTGTGGTCTGATTGGTTAAAGGACTATCCAATTGCGTACGGAGTCATTTAATTTATGCTCGCTGATCACGCCTCTTGTGGTCTGATTGGTTGAAGGACTATCCAATTGCGTACAGTCATTTGAATTATGCTCGCTGATCACGCCTCTTGTGGTCTGATTGGTTGAAGGACTATCCAATTGCGTACAGAGTCATTTGAATTATGCTCGCTGATCACGCCTCTTGTGGTCTGATTGGTTAAAGGACTATCCAATTGCGTACAGTCATTTGAATTATGCTCGTTGATCACGCCTCTTGTGGTCTGATTGGTTAAAGGACTATCCAATTGCGTACAGAGTCATTTAATTTATGCTCGCTGATCACGCCTCTTGTGGTCTGATTGGTTGAAGGACTATCCAATTGCGTACAGTCATTTGAATTATGCTCGTTGATCACGCCTCTTGTGCAGCAGAGAAAACATAGCAGACTCCCCAGACCAATGTTCAATCTTGAATTGAGCTTGGTCTGGTGATAGCCAGACAAGATGTCTAACACAGTCAACTGTCAATCAGTCTTGAGGGTGGGGTTTATTGATTTAGTCGGAAAATATGCCACGCCCTCAAGTGGTGGAAAACCACTTTTTTTCCACTTAAGTTCAAACTAAGTAAAAAACCCAGAACTGTTTGTAGGCCTATGTTCACCTGGCAACCAAAAAAAAAGAAAGAAAACTGACTTGACTGCATTTGGTATGCATCAGACGAATATCATAATCATAGTTCCAGCTGACACAGTGAATTATCTTTATGAGTTAAAATCAGAGAAAGTGTAGAAACTTGACATGATGTTGTCCAAATGACTGTGCTCACGATTAAAGCGATCAAAAAAAAAGAAAATTACATAAGTGACATTCTATCGCAGTTCATGTTCGTTTCGTAGGAGGATGCTCTGAATTCTGCTTCATTTCAGCATTTTATTCAACGTTCTTTTTTTAAATGTATTAATATTCAATCAACTATATTTGTATCTTTATTTTGACATTTAAAACATGTTCTGAATTTCACATGCTGCTTAGTTGTGGGGTTAATGCATCTTGACAACATGCTTGCAACCAGAGCAGTCTTCTTTTGGTTTCTTTTTGTTTGGTTGGCAGGCAATAAATATTTAGTTCCAGGTTTTTGGCAGTGTTTGCAGTGCAAAAAACTACACATCAGTTTTACGCAAAAATAGACACATTTATTGCATCCCCGTTTTCCTTATAGGAATGAATAACGATGAAAACGGTGCTTTGTTTTCCACCACTTGAGGGCGTGGCATACTTTCTGAATATATCCATAAACCCCGCCCTCAAGAATGATTGACAGTTGACTGTGTTAGACATCGGAAATGCAAGTGCTAATGGACTTCGCGTTTCCATTTGAAATTTGGCAGACATGCAGTCACATGTTACACACACGGAAAAAAAATCCCAACGCAATTGCAAATCACACATTTGTGTTTCCATTATGTCACAACGTATGTGTGCACAAATTGAAAATGCAAATACAATTCGCAATTGCTTTTAAATATTGTCTGGAACATCATTCCATATTACCAGTATGTACATTACTATCCATACTATTACATTACTACATTGCATTACTACATTTCATTACCATATTACATTGCAATACATTACTACATTGAATTCCATTGCATTACTACATTACATTATTTTACTACATTACTATTACATTACTACGTTAAATTACAGTATTACACTACATTACTACGATACATTACATTACATAATTTACATAATTTTAATAATTTATATTAAGTATAATATGGACATCCAAGGGACGTCCCAGAGTTTTTAGACTTTTCTTGGGATCAGCCTATGCAATGAACATGTGGCTTTCTCATTACCAGCTGTGTTTTTGATGTTTGTCAGTGTATTATAAAGGTACAAAATCGATTTCGGTACTATACTTCAGTAGGTTGGTATATGAACATTATTTCAGTCATTGAAATAGCTGTTAAATTCGTAAAACCTCAAATGTTTTTTTACAGTAGTTCTGGCAACAGATGCCTTTTTTCACAGTTCTCCAAAGCTCTAGGCTCCAATGTGATCATCTGCTTTATACTGGACTGAGATGAACAGTATTTGGTGGAGGGCTTGATGTGTGTGGTTAAGGCTTTGGCTTGTGTGCACAGAGCTTGGAGAACCGAGTACATGTGAGGTTCAGATGGTGTGTATTCATCATTCACGGAGAGCGGCGTGATAGCCATCTCTTATCGGCATTGCTCTAACAGAGCCAAAGCTTTACCTAAAACAGTATCTCAAAGGCAGCTGTTGGAAAGCAAGAATGTATCACACCGCAGGACGCTCCCAGGAGCGGTTGTTCGAGTGCGACGAGCGCGACATTCACCATAAGTGCGTCTCGGTGTCGAGGACACAGGCTAACAGCTTGCAGCAACTTTAACCTATGTTTTAAATATGAGACGTGTCGGAAAGCTAGTCCGAGGGCATTTGTAGTGGCTGAAAATTGCTCCGAGACCAAATTCTGTCTTTATCACACATTCATCCACCCTCAGAACTGCTGTCTGTCCGAAACGAAAATCAATTTGTATTCAAATTTTATTCTGTCCGCCCAGGCCACTCTCAAAATGCACGATTTCCCGGTAGGGGCAGATTTTTAAAGAGCGTCTTCTGGCTCCCTGGGAAAACATCCCAATGAAAAATGGATGTTTTGCTCAGTGCTACCTGCGCTTTGAGTTGGCCGTGAGCCGGGGAACATTCCTGCCGCTGTCAGGGTGAAGCTGCATTAGTGAAAACGACAGAGACAGCCGAGCGTTCGCTCGTTCGCTCCACTGCCTGACAATTCTACACAAGCTCTGCGCTGCATCTTTTATGTGCTCTGCTCTTCAGACTGGCCTAAAGTTTTTGGGGGCAATGGTGTGGATCATTCTTTGACGAGACAGGCCTGACTGTGTGAGGGTAGATACTTCAGTTGTGGTGGTACAGTTTGAGCGTTAATCTTTGTCGAAAAGATGGATGTTTGTATATTCTCTTGGTACAGAGCGATGTTGAGGTGTCAGGCAGGGGAGCGTTCACTGCAAACAACAACAAGGCAAATGCATGAAATGATTGTACTGCATTATGCAAGAACTGTGTCTGTTTCTGTGCTGTGAATTACTCCAAACATGAAACGTCTGTCCCAGTGCTTTAGAAAACAGTCAAAGTTAATAACACACACTATGAAAACCCTTATGAGCCTATGAAGATGCAATGATGTCTGTTCAAGAATATAGCATTTTTGTGTGTGTTTCTTTACTATTATAAATTAATAATGGTCCAGTTCTAATGCTCACGTGCCCACTGTTGACTCTTTCGGCCGTGGACAGGGCTCAGCATGGGCACCCTGACTGGTCTGCGGCTATGCCGCCCCATACGCAACAAACTGTGTTTTCTGACACCTTTCTATCAGAAGCAGCATTAACTTCTTGAGCAATTTGAGCTACAGTAGCTCGTCTGTTTGACGAAACAGTCAATGATGAATCAATGAGCCTTGGCCGCCCATGACCCTGTGGCCGGTTCTCCACTTTTCCTTCAATGGAGCACTTTTGATAGAGACTGACCACTGCAGACCGGGAACACCCCACAAGAGCTGCAGTTTTGGAGATGCTCTGACCCTGTCACAATTTGGCTCTTGTCAAACTCGCTCAAATCCTTACGCTTGCCCATTTTTCCTGCTTCTAACACATCAACTTTGAGGACAAAATGTGCACTTGCTGCCTAATATATCCCACCCACTAACAGCTGCCGTGATGAAGAGATAATCAGTTTTATTCACTTCACCTGGTCATAATGTTGTGCCTGATCGGTTAGATATGCACACATTTGTTGGTCCCTTGGAGGAAAATGGCTTATAAATCATGCTAAGTGATGATTTTTGAAAATGTAAAAATGCAGAAAGTTTTCTGTGATTGGTAGGTTTAGGGGTAGGGGAGAGAATATACAGTTTGTACTGTATAAACATAATTTTCTATGAAATGTCCCCATAAAACATGGAGTGTGTGTGTGTGTGTGTGTGTGTGTGTGTGTGTGTGTTTGTGTGTGTGTGTGTGTGTGTGTGTGTGTGTGTGCACACAAGTGTTAATATTTATTTTAATAATATGAATAGTTATTTATTACAACGAATAATATATATTTACAAATTACTTACATATTTCAGAATGATCATAATTATTTTTTGCATTGGGATGTGCATTTTCTTAATTGTCATGAAAATTTTGTCAATGCAAATAATTGCCATGGTCCTAAAAAGCAAGCGAGCAAAAAAAACTTGTTTTTCTTTTTCTTTCTTTGGGTTTTATGAGAATCTTCCCACAATGTTTTCTCATGTATAATTTGAGGCAAACCACTGGCAGCACACATCGGCAAACATTGCATTGCTGAAAACACTGTAGTGATTCTTCTAGAGGAATCCTCCGATAGCATTGTGCATCATGATCTTTAGGTGAAGCGAGGACAGTAAATGTGCTTTTCTCCGCAGATCAGTGCACGCTTGAACTCCTTCCATGAGCAGCACTAAACAATTTTAAGGCTGTCTGTGCGCGTTAGACGCTGAGACCAAACCGTTTACTTTGGGGGGTATCCACAGAGACCAGTCTGTGCAGGAATGTGTGTGTGCGCGCATGTTTAAGAGAGAGAAAAATAGACTGTTTGTGTCTTCTGGGATCAGCCTGAGACCACACGTGACATGTTATGATGCTTAAACTGTGCTCACTGTTTCTAGTCCTTTTTCAGTGCCTTTCCTCTCAAAATATGAAACCAGTTTTATCTGAAGCCATGTTGTATTATGAGAGCCTATGAAATGGTTCAATTTCATAGTGTGTATACACGTGTATGTGTGTGTTCTTGTATGGTTTATGAGGAAATGTGTGCAATGATATGGGTATTACAGCGTAAACATGGTACGTCGTAACACTTCCTGTGTCCTCATAAACCAAATGGCTTAAAAACATACTAAACCGTTTGTTTGTTTTAATTTAAAAAAATGGCAAAAGAACATTGCGCCTGGAGAGTCCCCGTAAACCACATACAAGTATGCAAATTCTCTTTTATGTATATAGCGCTTTATACAATGCAGATTGTTTTAAAGCAGCTTTACTGTAATAACAGAATAATGATATATTTTGGCTGTTGTTCAGCTGAAGTTAGTTCAGTGTTGATTATCAGATTGTAAAGATCATGATTTATTAAATTAGTTCATTTCATCTGTTCTGCTAAACAAATTATGTCTCCATCCATCCAGCTCAGTTTAGTTTTCATACAACAGCATCAGTACAGTCAGATCAATAATATTGTTGAATATTAAGTGTGTGTGTGTGTGTTCATGTTTTTCTACCCTGGTGGGGACTGAACGCACACAGACTCATGGGGACTCTTGTCACTGTGGGGACCTAAATTTGGGTTCCCGTGAGGAAACAATCTTATAAATCATACAGAATTAGTTTCTTTGAAAATGTAAAAATGCAGAAAGTTTTGTGTGATGGGTAGGTTTAGGGGTAGGGTTGGTGTGAGAGGGTAGAATATACAGTTTGTACAGTATAAAAACCATTACGTCTATGGAGAGTCTCCATAAAGATAGCGAACCAGACGTGTGTGTGTGTGTGTGTGTGTTGTGTGTGTTTTTTTTTTTTTTTATCCAAGTGGGGACTGAATGCACACAGACTCATGGGGACTTGTGTCACTGTGGGGACCTAAATTCAGGTCCCCAGGAGGAAACAAGCTTATAAATCATACAGAATAATTTTTTTTGAAAATGTAAAAATGCAGAAAGTTGTGTGTGAGGAGTAGGTTTAGGGGTAGGGTTAGTGTGAGAGGGTAGAATATACAGTTTGTACAGTATAAAAACCATTACGTCTGTGGAGAGTCTCCATAAAGATAGCGAACCAGATATGAGCGTGATGTGTGTTTTTGTGTGTGTGTGTGTGTGTGTGTGTGTGTGTGTGTGTGTGTGTGTGTGTGTGTGTGTGTGTGTGTGTGTGTGTGTGTGTGTGTGTGTGTGTGTGTGTGTGTGTGTGTGTGTGTGTGTGTGTGTGTGTGTGTGTGTGTGTGTGTGTGTGTGTGTGTGTGTGTTTTCATGTTTTTTTTATCCCGGTGGGGACTTCAAGCTGAATGCACACAGACTGACGGGGACTCGTGTCACAGTAGGGACCTAAATTCAGGTCCCCATGAGGAAACAAGTTTATAAATCATACAGAATGAGTTTTTTTTATTTAAATGTAAAAATGCAGAAAGTTTTGTGTGATGGATTCAGGGGTAGGGTTAGTGTAAGGGGAGAGAATATACATTATAAAAACAATTACGTCTATGGAGAGTTTCCACAATCAGTGTGTGCGTGTGTTGAATCTACTCTTGTCTTTTGTTCATTGTTGCTTGTCTCATGTAAATGTTAGCTCCAGTAACTAGATGAACATTTTGTTCGCTGTTCCACAGATGAGTAGCAATAAATCTTTGATTTGACACCTTTGAAACCTTGATTGACCTTTTATCATGACAGAATCTCCCCTTCCACCCAATGTGAAAAAGGAACAAATATCTTTTAAAACTTTTGTGGGAAAGTTTTAGTACAGATTAAAAGACTATTAACAGCCATGATGATAATTTAAACAGTATACATGTAGTAATGCATGTAGTAAAATGGACACAGCTAAATTGTGTGTAAGTGAACGTAGGTGGTTGACAATGTGTGTTGACATTGAGGTTAAAACGTAATTAATGTCACGTGATTTAGCTATTGTTGCTCTGATTATCTTTGAGCTCCTCTCCAGCCCTTTTTTAGCCATCACGTTTTTTTTTTTTGTCATGTCTTCCTAATATCCACTCTCTGTTTAGTTGGGTTCACAGGAAGTTGAATGTTAAACCCCATTTTTCTCTCCGTCTAGAAGTGACAGCCAATTTTTTTATGTATTCAGTGACTCCGTTAAGAGTCCGATTGTTGCGTTAATCTCACCAGCACAAATATTAAAAGCTTCTTTTTTTTTATCGCTGTTTCATAATGTTTCAGAGGCATCAGCTCTTGGTGCTACATGATTGTATGTGAACTGTAGAGCTGTTTTAAAGACATAATATGTAAGATTTTTGGATTAAAATATGCAACAACCACTAGAACAATGTATTTTCTATTTTCTATTTAATATGGACACTTTAATATATTGTGTTTTATTAGACAGGTGAGCAACTGTTTGGATACATTCATCGACAGAAAACAAATCATTGTTATATAGCTCAACACAGTTAGTCTTATTGTTTAAATCTTGCTTTCTTAATTTACCGCGATTACCATGTTTTACCATGCCTAATATGGATCTAGCTCACTGCAGTGTGAACAAGTGTCTCATAGTAGCCGCCAAGTAAACGCACGGAGTAGCATTATAACATAACATTCAACACACTCAAATGTGTGTAATATGATAAAACAGCGCTGCGTCTCCCCATATACACATGACTGGAAAAAGCGGAAGCGGCGACTGTGGCATAGGCTAATGTGAATCAATAGGGTAAAACTGATTTCATGTTTACTTTGAGAGTGTTAAATACATGCTGCCAAGTGTGCAGTGTGTAGTCTGAATCACACAATAACCTTTTCTATCTTACAAAAAACAGTTGTGGAACAGTGATGTATTATTTTCATATATGCAGATATTAAGTTTTCAAAAGCCACAGAAGAATACAATGATCTCAAAGCAGAGTTAATTATGAGCTCTTTTAATTTCCTGTCTGCTGCTTGGCCGCACAGGTACCTGGATATCTCAGTGCAAAGGCTCTGTGTTTGCTGCTGCTTTTGTCTTTCTCTTTCATAGATGCTCATCACACATGCGAGAAGAGAGTTGATGTTCATTTATTCCCATTTCATGCCGTATGTCTTTAACTGTAGGATCTAGGAACTGACTGCTGACAAAATGTCCCCACAAAGATGGCAATATCCAAAATCCTTGTCCCGGTGGGGACATTTGTTGGTCCCCTGGAGGAAAATGGCTTATAAATCATGCTAAGTGATGATTTTTGAAAATGTAAAAATGCAGAAAGTTTTCTGTGATTGGTAGGTTTAGGGGTAGGGGAGAGAATATACAGTTTGTACTGTATAAACATAATTTTCTATGAAATGTCCCCATAAAACATGGAGAGTGTGTGTGTGTGTGTGTGTGTGTGTGTGTGTGTGTGGGCATGTTTTCGTGAAATATCAGGACACAAATGTGTATTATGACATGGGTATGACATAGGTATTACAAAAAGAGGGTGAAATATGAGGACGTTCCCCATGTCCTCACTTTTCAAAATGCTTATAAATCACACAGAATTAGGTTTTTTTCACAGAAAGTGAACTGCACAGTCTCCTGTGAGGGTTAGGTTTAGGGACAGGGGCAGTGTAAGGGGATAGAAAATACGGTTTGTACGGTATAAAAACCATTACGCCTATGGAATGTCCTCACATTTCACAAAAACAAACGTGTGTGTGTGTGTGTGTGTGTGTGTGTGTGTGTGTGTGTGTGTGTGTGTGTGTGTGTGTGTGTGTGTGTGTGTGTGTGTGTGTGTGTGTGTGTGTCGGGTGGGTGGGTGGGTGGGTGGGTTGGGTGGCCTGGTAAACCATACATTATGGTATCCGAAATCCTTGTCCTTGTGGGGACATTTTTTGGTCCTCATGATGAAAACGTCTTATAAATCATACTAAGTGATGTTTTTTGAAAATGTAAAAATGCAGAAAGTTTTCTCTGATGGGTAGGTTTAGGGTTAGGGTTAGTGTTAGTGTAAGGGGATAAAAAAACAATATGTCTATGGAAAGTCCCCATAAAACACAAAATGTTTGTGATTTATGAGGACACTAATTTGTATAATGACACTGGTATTACACATGACGTAAACATGAAATATGAGGGCATTTTATATGTCCCCATATTTAAAATAGCTTTAAAACATACTAAACAATGTTTTTTGCACAATGTTTCCTGTGATGGGTCGGTTAGGGGTTGTGTAGGGGGATGGAATGTACAGTTTGTACAGTATAAAAACCATTATGCCTATGGAATGTCCTCACTTAGATAGCAAAACAAACGTATGTGTAGTCTGTGTGCATTCAGTCCCCACTGGGGTAGAAAAACATGAACACAGAGGATAGAATATACAGTTTGTACAGTACAAAATTATATTAAGTACCATTACGTCTATGGAGAGTCTCCACAAAGATAGTGAACCAGACGTGTGAAGTGTTGTAAGTGTTTTACAACAGATAAACCCGCATTTAAAATCTGGGATTCAAAAAATCTAAAAGCTTGTGGCTTCAAATGTTTTGGATTTTTAAACATTTAAAGAATGTTAAGATAATTTTTTCATATTTTTCACTGTTTCTAGACTCTTAAAAATAAAGGTTCTTCATTGGCACTGAAGATTCCATTACGAACCTCCACTGAACTTTTGCACAATAGGTTCTTTATAGTGGAAAACATATTTTTAGATTATTAAAATGTTCTTCACAGAGGAAAAAATGGGTTATTTTAAGAACTGTTCACTGAGAGTTTCTTTGGAAACCAAAAAAAGCCCCCTTTTTGGAAACTTTATTTTCAAGAGTGTAATTCTAATACTAATTTTTGATATTGCTATGGGAAATAAGACTTATTTGCTTCTATTAAAGCACAAGATGTTTTGTCTCGATGTCTCAGATCATGAATAAAACCTGCTGATTGCGTGGAAAACATAATCATCAGGTTTTATTCATGATCTGAGACATTGATATTGATGTCCGCACCATTGCTTATTTTACATTTTTCTTTGTTATACTGACACTATGAAGAAAAAAAATTATATTAAAGAATATAAGCTTGGTCTTATATTTTGGACTAATCACCAGCAGCATTTATAACCAATGATAACTGTTGCTTAGAGCAATAACAGATTGTAAGCAGCATTAGCATTTCTGCATTGCATATTTTCAGCTGCATATGTTTTTTCATTCAAGGTGAAATCTAGCGGAGATGAAATGTGGGTTTGATGTCGTCTGGAGGCAGCTAGCTCTTGTTTCCCCTACAAAGACCCTAGATGCTATTTCAGTGGCCACATTGGAATAGAAATACCCCAGGATCACACAGAACACTTGTGTAGGGCCGATGTTGCATGCTCCACGTTGTGTAGGAGTATGGATCTGGATCAGCTTGTTTTGTAACGTTTAAAACATAAAGATGTAAGGAAATAGACGTAGAGGGAGAGAGGGTGGAAACATTTTACCTGAAATACATTAGCATAAATGTGTGTGTCCTCACACAGAAATCATTTTTTCCTCCTGTTGTGTGCATGGCTTTTCCTCAGAGGTGGAACATTGTGTTTATAATGTTTGAGTTGCTAAAATTCCTAGGAAGGTTTTTTTTGTTGTTATTGTTTGTGGAAAAAACCTTCATCCGAATTCTGTTGTTCCAGCAGATTCCGGAAAGCAATGCAGTCAGTGCTCCGCCTCAGGCCTTAAAACCATTAAAGCAGAGTCAACAAGAGGTGCCTACAACCAGACCTTCCGATAACAACAATTCAATTTAAGCAGACACAGAAACCTGTTGTGCTGCTTTGGAGGTGATTGTGGAATCAGCAGGTATATGCATTAGAAGTGTAAAATGTATTTACAAGGTTGTTTATGCAATAATAAATATTGTGCATTTTTCTCATCTTTTTTGTTGTTGTTTTTCTTTAGAAAATTGACATCCTCGAGAAGAACTTTTGCTGTATTGCATTTTCAGCATTATTATCGAGGCAGAAGCAATAGGTGAGTCCTGTTTGAAAAGCAAGGGAAGCTATTGAAAATATAACTACCAAATTGCTCAAATGTTTATTTCTGCCATGTGTACAGTACCGCTTTACAAATCAGTTACTTAAAATGTGAAGTTCAATTTTAAGTTTTATACATTTCTATTCTATTCTATTAAGTTATATACGTAACTAATTATGATTAAATATTTAATTATTTATATATATATATATATATATATATATATATATATATATATATATATATATATATATATATATATATATATATATATATATATATATATAGTGTTATTATGATATTTTATTATATAACAAAATGTAAAGAAAATATTTTTGCCTAGTCGTTTTTATTAATGAAGCTTTAGACTACAAAAATATATATTTCTATGTTATTATTAAATTTTTGCGGTGTGTTGTTGTGTTGTTTTTTGTTATGTTATATGTTGATATATGTTGTTATATGTTATGTTGTTATATGTTATGTCATATGTTGTTATATGTTGAAATATGTTATGGGTAACACTTTACAATAAGGTTCATTAGTTAACATGAACTAATAATGAACTGCACTTTTACATTTATTATTCTTTGTTAATGTTAATTTCAACATTTACTAATGCATTATTAAAATCTTGCTAACATTAGTTAATGCACTGTGAAATAACATTAATAAACCATGAACAGCTGGATTTTTATGAACTAACGTTAACAAAGATGAACTAATGCTGAACAGGGATGTTGTTCATAGTTAGTTCATGTTAACTAATGCATTAACTAATGTTAACTTATACAACCTTATTGTAAAGTGTTACCATGTTATGTTATATGTTATGTTATATGTTGATATATGTTATGTTATATGTTGATATATGTTATGTTATAAGTTATGTTATCTTATATGTTGTTATATGTTGATATATGTTATGTTATATGTTATGTTATATGCGTTTATATGTTGTTATATGTTATGTTATATGTTGATATATGTTATGTTATGCGGTTATATGTTGTCATATGTTATGTTATATGCGGTTATATGTTGTCATGTGTTATGTTATATGCTGTTATATGTTATGTTATATGTTGATATATGTTATGTTATATTTTGATATATGTTATGTTATATGCGGTTATATGTTGTCATATGTTGTTATATGCTGTTATATGTTATGTTATATTTTAATATATGTTATGTTATATGTTGATACATGTTGTTATAGGTTATGTTATATGTTATGTTAAATGTTGTTATGTTATATGTTGATATATGTTATATGTTGATTATATTATATATGTCATGTCATATCATATGTTATGTTATGTGTTGTTAGATGTTATGTTAAATGTTATGCTATATGTTATATATTATGTTATGTTATGTTATGTTATGTTATATCTTATGTTATATGTTATGTTATATGTTATGATATATGTTATAGGTTATGTTAAAATGTAAAGAAAATATTTTGCCCAGTTATATTTTATTTGATCTATTTGTGTTGTTGTGCAAAAATGTAAAAATCTTTTTTTCCCAAAAGTAGATTTAATTTGAATCTGAAGAATTTTAGAACCAAAACAAATTAATATAATTTTAATAAATATTACATTATATTACATTACCCAGATTCACATCACTGAATTTCTGTTTCTACTATTTTCCAGTTTAAATTGTATTCTTCAGATGGCTTTGAACTCTCCTTGTGGTTGTACTGAAAAAAAGAGTAAATTTTTCATTGTTTGGGACAATAAGTATTCTTCGGGGCTTGGCGTTAGAGTTCAGTAAATACGAGGCCTGGTCATTGAGGTGTATCGCAATAATGGCTTTCTGATCATTTCATTACCTGTATATAAACAGATTTTTTTTCAGACTAGACTAGATAAAACTTCATCTCAACTGCAGGAGCACCATGTGACCTTGAGAGCCGGCCACACGGTTCTTTTCATCCCCTGTGATTTCCAGAAAAGAAGGGAGAGATTTGGTCGTGTATCAGTTATCACAGAGGACTGAATCGCTACATTTTAATGAGCAGATCTCGCCACGTTCTGGAGCGTTTGATGAGCATATTGCGATGAGTGTTTCTTTCTTCTGTAAAGAACTTCCTATTTACTGCTATTAATGCAGCTGTAATTATTCACTCCCAGATTACTCACTCCCAATACTTCCGCAATAACGAGCTCAAGAAGATTAATGATTGGACGGCCATTGTCCGCAAAGTACGTTCACTAATCATTGGAAGTGTAAGAAGAAAAAAAAAGCTATTAAACAATGCAAATCAAACCACATTCCTCAAACCAGCTCGGTTCCACTGTTCGGGCTGATAGCGGAGAAATTGCAGATAACTCCATTAGGGGGAAGAATTGAAAATACGATAAAGCAGAGAGGCTGATGTATGATGTTTCCTCTGGCTGCAGGTTCCGATAAAGAGCTCATTTCCAATGAAAGAAGCACTTGACAGAGGCAATTTTGCTGTTTTAAAGAACACTGTCGTTAACAGGCGTGAGATAAGAAACACAAGTGATTGCCCATAATGCCATCCTCAAAACACACGCTATTATGCTCTGTCATTAACAAAAATCTCATCTGCGTGATAGAATAAAAAATAAAAAAACTTTTTTTTAACATCTGAAATTGGTTATATACCGGCTAAGTTTCTTATGTCACTTCATTTTTTTTATTCTTCTCAGCATTATTTGTGAGGAGGAAGAGCATAGTAAGTCATTTTGAGTGTCTAAATGTGTTGACCCATAGGTCAAAGTTGCATTATATATATATTATTATTAATGACTTTATAACAACATCCAATCATTTGAGTTTTATTTTATAATATTGATTTGACCTTGCTTTATTCTGTTGTTTGTCAGCACTGGAAGTCTAAAGGCCTCATAATTACAGACGGGATGCTGTTGTCATATTATCATCCCTTAATGAAAGTCATAATTCTGGGTAAGTCACAGACCTTTCTCATAAAGTGAAATGAATGCGTTATAAATCCTAAATTGTCATTCTTATAATTGCAAACACAGATGGCCAATACAGAACCCTGTTAATCAAAAACACATTTGCATTTCATCCTACTTTGTGTGCGAGGTTGATGACGAGTTTCATAGATTTGACCCTAGTTTGTTTCTCAAATCTGAATGGAATAAACATTCAACATGAGCACAAAATGAGAAAATGTAACAATTTTATTGCTCACTGTTTCCAAATGCTCTTTGTCTTATGTATCCCCACAGCTTCATCGGTAAAACTACTATATTTAAATATGTTCATATTTATATTTACAATATATTTATGTCAGCATATTTAGACATCTCCCATTTAGAAAAAAGTGGTTCATCACAGATTTTTTTGTTTATGTATGGATTATATATATATATTATTTTTTTTATAATAATGTATTTTAATAAGAATATTTAATTTATTTATAAATATTTAATTTATTATTATTATAAATATATAGGTGGATAAATTATATATATATAATATATTTTTTATAATATATTTTTATTAGTGCTGTCAAATCGATTAATCACGATTAATCCTAATATTTGTTATATTTATTTTATATATAAAATAGTTATATATAATATAAGCTACATAATATATATATATATACATAATATAGTATATACATGCAAATATTTATTAAATATATACATGAATGTGTATTCAAATATATATATATATATATATATATATATATATAATTATACACAGTACACACACACATATTATGTAAACACAAACTTTTATTTCAGATGCAATTAATCGTGATTAATCGATTTGACAGGACTCATTTTAATAATAATATTGTTGTTGTTGTTTTTATAAATATATAGTTGGATAAATACGTAAAGAAAAAATATCTGCGGTAAACCATTTTTCATGTATTTATTTATAATATAATAATTGGTAGTAGTACTGCTTTGCATTTTTCCCTAAAACTTTAACCAAACATATTAAGCAGTTAATTACAAAGGGATTCATTGTGCTTACTTCTTTTGACAGCCCTAATATTTTAATTTGAAAGCTGTTTTTTTTTTTCTTTTATGGATTTAACAAAACTGAAATCTCTCCAAGTACCCACAGGGAACACGTACCCCTTGTTGAGAATCACTGGTGTGGCTGACATTAACATATACTATATTCATATATTCATTGCAGAAGAGACTAATAGCATCCATTATGCGCTTCTACATAATTGTTTTTTATACAGTAATTGGATTGCATTTATTCCCACTTCTTACAAATTGGCAGAAAATGTCAGCGTACAGATTGTGTTGTGGCAGCACAGTTGCGCGGAACCATAACTGAAGACCAGCAGCACAGCTGAAAGTGATAAAACCGAAACAATGCATGCAAAGGCACGGCCACAGTTGTAAATATTGATTGCCGTAGAGTGAGGTCTGTTCTTACTGCACTCTTGCAAGAGTAATGATGTTTCACGGACAGCCAAATTGTGGTATTTCTCTCAAGACATGAGGTAGAGGATGCTAATAAGGAAAGGCGACGCTAACCGCACAGACACTAACCATATGCTGCCTCTGCATGGATGAAATCCTATGATTCAAAGCAGCTGATTCCGTTTGGATGGCTATCCAGACATCTGCCAAAGAGACACTGGATCGGCTCAGTTCTCTCCGAGCGACAGAGTGGTGACATAGCTAAAGAATGCACTTCAACTCTCAGACCATTAATATGAAGGATGAACGGCCCGGGGGCCGATGACAGAGGGTCTTTTTTAATAGACTTTGGTGCCAAAGGTCTTCCTTTGCTGTCACGCTCTCTCGTCCTGAAGAATAACCTGCGTCACCTTTGTGAGATCACGGGTAAAGTTGTCATCAACATCAGATAATTACATCCGCGTTGGCTGCGAACATTTTCCATGGGACCCTGAGACCGCAAATGAGGCTGGTGGTTGTAGGGTCTGGGTCTGAATTATTGATATGGTTCAGTATGAGTGGGGAGTTTTTAACGACGGTCATTTAGAAGATGGAGAGGCATCAGCAGGGCGCTAAATCTGACAGCGTGCTCCACAAACAGCGACTTTATTGGCCGCACAGATGGCCCGTGTGTACTGACTTCAGAGCGCCAGTACATCACACACACACACACACACACATATACGGAGGGCTAGAATACAATATACGAAATTAGATTTGTGTTGATGTGTGATAATGCATTTAGATATATTTGCACGGTATGTTTCAAGGTTTGGGTCAAAAGAGAGCATTTTGTTGCATTTTCTCAAGCATGTTTTCTTTTCTCAGGGGAATTGAGTGGTGCTGGTTTAAGATTATTGCTTTTTAAGGGCTGCTGGTCACGTTTCTGAGCTCAGATGCTCTCTAAAATGTAGCTTGGGTGTCATCTGTTGTTTACTGTTCTGTAGCCCATCCTTAAGAAGACTGTGGAAGAGGACAAATCGATGTAGAAAATCTGTCAGTATGACTTCTGAAAAAGGCTTAATGGCCATTTAAGGATCTCTACAGAGCAATGCCCTGTGCTGTCTGCAATATGGGAAAATCTCACAACAACATAGAAGAGTGAGTACACGTATTTTACAACACGTGTACTCGCAGTGTACTTACATAAGAAAGAACTGGGTAATGTAAGGTAACTACTTGGGTTAAGGTAAGGTTCAGGGTTAGTACCTAGGTATTACCCAGTTATTGTAATAACTATAAAAAGTACATGTACATGGGGAACAGGACTGTAAAATAAATGAGTCTTTTAATGTACTTAAAGGGACAGTTCACCCAATAATTACATTTCTTTCATCATTTAGTTACTCTCATGCCATCCCCGGTGTATATAATTTTCTTCAGATAACCACACATTTTTATGAAAATAATCAATCTCCACATAATGCAAGTGAATGGCTGCTGCTCGGTTGAAGCTTGAAAAACCACACAGCGATCGTGATGGTAATCCATACAATACCAGTGGGTAAATCAATAGAGGTAGAGGATGCTAATAAGGAAAGGCGACGCTAACCGCACAGACACTAACCATATGCTGGGGTTTCCATCACCCTTCAAATTGCGGCCAATGGAAACATGTCATAAACAAAATTTTACACTCACATGAGGTTGTTTTCAGGCAATTCGAAAAAGGAATATATCGCAACACTGCAATGGAAACCTAGCTTATGTAGTTGATCATTCTTTAAAGATGGCGTGGTATGTTTGGACAGAAGACGAGACGAAGTTCAAACACGTCTTGAATAATGCTTGTATAAACACGTCTACATCTCCTTCGAGTAAAAATAATGGCTAGTGCGGTGACTACGATTTATATGTAACCCTACCAGCATCTGTTGCCATGATTTTTGGAATGATTTATCGTGAGAGGAAAAAATAGCATTTTAGCGGCATAACATCGGTTAATGGAAACGCGTCATTTCACAATAGTTTTTTATCGACATTTTGCAAATTTGCGCAAAAGATTTACAAAGCAATAGGCACGTTTACAAGCTCAGCTTGACATAAACATACGTGATTTGTGAAGTTTGCATGAGAAGTATCGCAAAAGCACAGAGTCCCACCCCTCCCATCTCGCATGACTTCACAATGCACTTATGTCACATGTCACAACAGACCTCTTGTGAGAGCTAGTATGGAAGCAGACCGGAATCAATGATTTATAGTTTAAAAGGATGACAATATTAGTATTTTTCTTACACACACATATAAGCTGCTTCCCCACCGCAGGAACTCGGGACTTTGGGGTGGTACATGGTATGTTTCGACGACAGGGACCAGGGTCTAAATGAAGTTCCAGGTAAAAATGTTCCCCTCAGAAAGTCCCTGTTCGTGAGGTAGTACTTTTTCAAAGTTCAGGAACTTTCTGGGGTGGAACTTGGAACTCCACGCTGCAGCATTTTATTTCAACCTCCATTTTTAAAAGTCTGTTGCAGTGTGTGCATTAAGGGTTGTTTGCTATTCGAATCAACTGTCCCGTTTCCACCAAAATTACCTGGAACAATTTGTCCCAGGAACCCCCCCCCCCCCCCCCCCAGACCTGTTGCTGTCTGCGTTTCCATCGCGGTCTAAATTACCGTAATGAGGACTGTGCGCGACTTTCCAGTTCCCGCAGGATTTCGTCCTCCGCATTTAAGCTTAATAAAGCCTGAACCTTATCGTTGATCCATCTGTCGTATTTTTTCAAATCCATTGTTGATTCGAATAGCAACTGCACACACTGCAACAGACTTTTAAAAATGGTGGTTGAAATAAAATGCTGCTGCCTTGAGTCAATAAAAATGTTGCGTGAACTTAACCAATCAGCATGTTCAGCGCCCAAGTCGCACCCCACCCCAAGTTAGACTGTGATGGAAATGCAGACAGCAACAGGTCTGAGGGGAAAAATGTCCTGGGAAAAAACTTCGAGACAAATTCTTCCGCATAATTTCGGTAGAAATGGGGCTATTCCCTTTCACTTCAGAAGACTCTGATTCATCCAATGGGGTCTTGTGGATCACCGTCATAATCGCTGTGTGTATTCATGTATCATGTAAGCATCAACCGAGCACCACCCATTCAAAGGCATTACATGGACTCAGAGATGGATTATTGTCCTAAAAATGTTTGTTTGTTTTTATCTGAAGAAAGAACATCAGGGATGGCATCAGGGCGAGTAAATGATGAGAGAATTTATTTTTTGGTGTACTATCCCTTTAAAGGAATAGTTTGCCCAAATATAAAAATTCTGTCATCATGTTCTTACTCATACAAAAAAAATACGTTTTGACATGTTTAAACTGCTTTCATTCCACTTCCAAAACAGGTATACAAGGGGCCGCAAAGCTCCAAAAAGGACACAAAAGCATAATAAATGGTTCCAAAATAGGAGAAAATGTATATCATGTATATAAATGTAAGTCGTGTGGATACTTTTATTGTGTCCTTTTGTCAATCTTTGAAAGGAAAAGAGCAGCATTTTTCAAGAAAGTCATTTTGGTTCAGAAAGAAGAACACATGGGTGAGTAATATATATATATATATATATATATATTTATATATAAATATTCTTTTTATTCTTTCACATTGCTTGCTAGGGATGGGGATTTTTTTCATGCCATTAGCAAAAAGAGAAAAAAAATGTCTAATGGTGGTTTGCCGTGAAGGTTGAAAGATGCGAATGTATTGTACACCAGCACAGTGCAGTACAGAATACCAAAATATGGAGATGAAGCACTGTACCTGGTCTTATCTCCCTGGGAATGACGTGCAGATTTTGGGAGGGTGAGAAAGAGAGAGAGTGAGAGGAAAAACAACACAAGGAGAGCACAGTAGAATTTGCAATGAAAAAAAAGAACTTGACTCCATTTGACATTTTTTTGTGGTGTGTTCTGTGAAGCATTCTTATGTCAATCACTCCAGCTTGTAGAATATTGCTATGAATCACCCGAGGTATGTGTCTGCTAATCTCTTTATGATGTATGATCTTTCCTTTGTAATGCTTATTTGTGGAATAGTTGTATATAACACAATTTTTTTAAAACCTGTATTACATAATCATACTTATTGCTTTTTTATTCTGATAAATTTGATAGATTGTGACCCTGTGTAATGAAGCTTATGGAAATGCTGTTGTTTAAATCCTGTTTGGATAATGCGCACTGCTCTATGCATATTGCATTAGAAGAGTTTTTTTATGGGCTGATATTGTATTTATATATTCACTAATATAGAAGGCGGCATTGCATTTATTTATTTGTGTATCTAATCCTGTATAGTATTTATATTTACAGGTTTCATATTAAACTCATTTCCAGTCACAATCCTATAGACTACTTTGTTACAATATTTTGTAATAGCCTACTTTGCAAATATTGCTGGGTCATTCCACAAAAGGGTGCGTTTTGTGTAAACAATGACAATGGGGGGAAAAACGATGTGCTATTGTATATTATTTTAACAATTGAAAATCAAGTGTCTCCTCTTTTGTATCACTTATTAGTGTGTTTTGTCAGTAGGAAATGATCTCAAAGTCAACCTGTTAGCATTGAACATTAAACAACTGATAGCCTACTTGAAAACTGGATATTTGGACGTATGTAGAAAGGCATAGGCTATGTCAGCATTCAATTAGGCTATCTTCCTTAGCAGGGCGGCTATGACTAAATGAACTGTAAAAATGTCAAAACTTTTAATGTAGCCTACCTAACTTAAGACCGTCCTTGTCTGGTAGAATGTCAAATTCTTTCTTTTAAGGAAAATTTACTTCAAAAATAATCTTTTTCAAATGTGAAGAACAAGTATTGTTGTTTAAAATAGACCTGTGCGTCTGCAGTGTCGACTCTAATGAACCGCTTCTTTAGTGACTGGAACACAGACGACGCGACCGGTATTCCTAATGCTGCGTTCACACCAAACGCGAATTGAGCGTCAAAATCGCGTCTACCGCGTCTAGTTTCACGCGCGTACATTTTGAATGCATTCGCGCGTCAGCAGAGAATTGGACGCGCGTAGAAATCGAGCGCTGGAAGCGAAATTGACGCGCGTTCAAGGCACTCCAGGAGAAATATGTCATAAAACACCACTCTGCCTCTTTTCATTTTCATTAAACATATATATTAAGCATTAATAGCCACACAAATGTGGTCCAGGCAACTCCTACATTATCTTCACTGCATGTATGTTTAAATATCCTTAAAATATAAAGTTATGAAACTTCTCTTTGCCCTCAGTCAAAACGATTTGGCAGACAACAAATTATATATTCATGAGAGCAAAGATCGCCCGTTAGATCCACACAAGACGAACCACTACAGGACATCAGAGCCAGCGGCAGACGCCAGAAGGACTGGCCGAGGAAAGGCTGCCTTCGCCGGGGTTATGAGCGGTGATTGCCCGGTGATAGCCTGGATCTCACAACTCCAAAAACACAAGATTATTTTTTTTAAATAGGCGCTCTCTTTATAAATAAACCATCAGTATAATCCGAATCCCGAGGGAACGACTCCGAGTCGGTTCTTTTCACTGAATCTAAACACATGCGACAGCCATTCGTGTGATGATTCACGAACGTTTATTTTAGTCCTTATAAAACTTGGGCTACTATATCTTACGTAACTGGTAGTAGCCTAGGCTACAAAACGTGAAAGTCTTTGGCTGAATCCGAAATCGCCCCTATAAACCCTCAATCATCCTACTTTAGTCCACTACAGTTCACTTGAAGGAGTTAATGAAAACATCGGCTTTACACTCGTGCATTGTGGGACTGTATGAATGCACTCATTAACATCCAATGGTTTGGATACCACTATGGCTGTCATTTCAAATAGCCTAGTGTCCTATTTAAGGGTATAGGGGGCGATTTCGGATTCAGCCTTAACGCCTTTACACTCACAATCGGAAACAGCCGTTTTAACCCCATAGGAAAGAATATTTGGTTTGAAAATAAGTTTTAGCACCACAGGCTGAAAAGTTCAATTGCATTTCCTATTGCCAAACAAAGTACTAAAAGAAACGTTAAGGAACCGGGATAGTTAAATTCCCCCTCATCCCTTCTTCCCACATATGTGTGCGCGCGCGTGCGTCCGTGTGTGTGTGTGTGTGTGTGTGTGTGCGCGCGCGTGCTGGAGGAGGGAGAACTCAGCTCTGAATCCAGCCACGAATCCCGGAGAATGTGCGCGAAATGCTTCACTGCTGTTCTCTGTAACTCCACAGGGCATATTCAGTATGATGTGACTGCACGGACGGCTTCGGGAACGTCGGAGAGAGTGACATTGAAGAAAACAACGCATTTCTGAATACCCAGAACCGAACCTCCCTCTCGAGCTCATCTACAGTCAGCATCCGTACATTCTGGACCTGTTAGCACTGACCATTTCACCCTGTGTGGATACTTCTCCAGACCGCAGAGGATTCGCGCAGTTTCCAATGGACCAAATTATGACTCATTTTACTTTGCTTGGATGAGTTTTCCATCTATTTCATTTGCTTTGCTTTTCGACCTCAACACACATTATATTGTTACATTTTTAATTGATCAAATAACAATTGCATAATGACTTTTTAATGCCCCTCCCTTCAAATTAAATATTTTCATGCGTTTTATGAGATGCGTAAAATGGAAACCACTGCGCGTAAATTCACGTCGGATTAACTCTCTCGTCGCATCCCGGCCACATTCCCGTGCAAATCTATGGAAGTAGCCGAGTTTGCTTTGAACTTGCTTTAGGCTGGGTGCCGGGAGTATTTTCTGCGGGACGTAGTGAGGATGCAGTCGGGGATGCGGGCGCTCTGTGCCGGCGGAGGCGCGTCTCTCTGCTGCCTGTTCATGCTGTGGATGATCTACACCCACATCCTGAAAGAAGGCAAGTGTTGAGCATCACAATACATGACTTTTTCTATTGTAACTGGGTCCAAATATCCTCATTTTATTCTATGCGTATAAGCTCATCTCTGAATCTGTCCCTATTACAAAGTTGTTTAAAAATACTACAGCAGTCAGATTTCTCTGAGCCAAGCTTCTGTGCCTTAACACCCAGGGGGAAAGAAACATAGTGTGTAGGACAGAAGCAACTCCTCTGAGAGACCCTGGAGAGCTTGTGACATTATTATGGAAATCTATAGCATAATATAGAGGGCATGCTTCACAACCCAGAAGAAAATTGTATTGCTTAGGGGGGTTGCTTGTTCATAGCTCAGGAGGTTTATTGGAGATCTCATTTATGTAACTTTGTCTAAGAGGTTTCTTCTAAAAATTAATTTGAAGAAATTGAGCCGTGCAGGCACAAAATAAAACTGGACCACAAATGTAAATAATTGAATGAGGAATGTTTGAAATCTCTGACTGCAGACTTGAGAAATCTGAGTACAATTTGTGTCATTGTTGAGATTTCTCTGAGAAGCAGCTGAGATTTTCCTTTCCTTTGAATGGCTTTCAGGGGTGCATTATGTCAGAATATTTGTTCTGCGAAGCTCATGGGTCTCTAAAGTTGTCTTGTCTTCCACTTCTTCTAATGCTGTGAAGGATTTGTTCAGGGACCAGTGCTTTTCTGTGCATGCATTTGCATCAATGCCTACTGATATGCATCACACACTATGTTTTGTTGCTTGCGTGTTCATGTATGTCTGCCGTTTCCCTGTGTGTTCTAGAGGTAATGAAGAGGATAGTCATGATTTGAGTCAGGGGTAAGGATGTGACTCACATTTGATAAGCTAACTGGCCTAAAAAGGCACTGGGAGGCATGTCATACGTGGCACAGCGTTTGTGTGCTGATGTGGAAGTTTTGCAGATGGCTGTCAGTGGGGGTGGGTGGGGGTCTGGGGGGGGGGGGGGGTAGGGTGAGTTAAGATAGGATGTAATAAGAGATATTACAGACATTAACACTTCATCTCACGGTGGCGTCTTAGCACGGTAATACTGCAGATTTATGGGCACCCTGCTGCACAAATCCTCACGTTTTACTGAGACATTCAGTGCACTAAACGTTAGTAGGCGGGAGCTGGTGTCTTGTATTTGAGGGATCAAACATCCCTTCTAGATCCTCTCAGTTAATGGCTGAGCTTTATTTGGAATTCATGGCCTCTAGCTCAAACTATAGTGAGGGGAAACTCCTTTTCTAAAATAAATAATTTTCTTCGGACCACCACGAAGCAACAACAAATACCAAAAATGCCAGAAATTTTTGCCTCACGTCCAACAGAGGCTGATAAATCAGTCATCAAATCTCACTGAATCATTTTATGTTTGTGATTTACAAGCAATATTTCTGCCATGAAGTCTTTGTAATGTTTTTGTGGATAAATAGACCGATAGATCGATAGATAGATAGATGGATGGATGGATGGATGGATGGATGGATGGATGGATGGATGGATGGATGGATGGATGGATGGATGGATGGATGGATGGATGGATGGATGGATGGATGGATGGATGGATGGATGGATGGATGGATGGATAGATAGATAGATAGATAGATAGATAGATAGATAGATAGATAGATAGATAGATAGATAGATAGATAGATAGATAGATAGATAGATAGATAGATAGATAGATAGATAGATAGAAAGATCGATCGATAAGAACTCTAGAGAAAAAAACGAAAACTTTATTGTCAACAAAAATAGAATATATTATTTTGTGTTCTGTTAAAGTGTATGCACTAGTTAGTATGAAAAAAAAGTCTGTGTTAGTGGCATTTTCATCTCTCTCTCTCTCTCTCTCTCTCTCATATCATATCTCATATCATATCTCATATCATAACATATATATATATATATATATATATATATATATATATATATATATATATATATATATATATATATATATATATATATATATATATATATATATATATATATTAGCGATATGATATGTATTGTCCAATAATTGGTCATAAAAACAGCTAATGATCAGTGCCGATTATATCCTGTCAATCAAAAGGGTGCGGAAATACATGTCCAACTGCAACTCATACTGTGTGTGTGTGTGTGTGTGTGAAGAAATTGTCTTGTGTTGAATTTAGGGCAAGTTAATGCGACATTAACGCTTTAACAATTAAAAATTAGCTACATAAAAGCATGTGAATTATACCCGTAGTTCAAGCCAGGGTTGCCAGGTCTGCAGTTTTTCCCTACACTAAACATTATTTGTAGCGCGCCTCTCATCCAATTTCCGCAAATAGCACTGCTTTTGTTTCGTCAAAAAAGAAACAAAGTGTCATCTTTCAAATTCTGTCAATGTCATCATGAAATTCAAACAATTAATGCCGTTTTGACGCTCCTAATTGTGACGTGACCGATCGCTGTTGCGTCTCAGTTCAAGCGGCAGCGTGAGTCATCTCTTCCACTTTAATACAAGTTATATCTCGAAAAACATGCATGAGTATCGAAAGGTATGTTGAAAGATACAGTACAACCTACCGAGATCCGAATCATGACTCGTGTAATCACTCAATCAGTGTTTCAACCGCAGAAAGACGTCAATAATACAGCTTGTAAACTATAGGTCACTTGACATTGTATTTAGCCTGCCTCAGGAAAGTCACCCGATCACAGTTCATTAGTTAGCAATAAAGAAACACTAGAGAGGAGCTTACTAACTGATCATTATATATGTATGCTTGAATACATTTGTCATGAAGACAAGTGCTTATGCAAAATACCTTATATGTGCAATTGAGTTGTATATAAACATTTCAGTTTTTAATTTTTATATCTGAAAATAAAGAGCAGTTTAATATAATACCTTCGCTGTTAATGCAACCGATATTATTAATTACCAAATGAGAGGGTTTTGCAGCATTATTTGGGAGAAGTTTTTCTCCAAAAAAAATCGAACTATCTGTATCTGCATCGGCTGATATTCTGAATAATCGGATATCGGTATCGACTGAGAAATGTAGCATCGGTGCATCTCGAATATGTATATATCGTGGCCACAAATTAAGAATTAATTCACTTAGTACATCATAGCCACGAATTAAGAGTTCGACCAGGACTAATTCATTTTTCCCTTGTTTTAGTAAATCGTGGCCATGTTGAACTAATTTATTCCCTCGGTTTGATTTAACTAAAACAAGGGAATTAATTAATACAATGTGGCCATAATTATTTTCCCCCTGATGTCATGCGGGGCTCTGTGATTTACAAATGCATTTGACTTTTGATCCAAAGTGACTTCCGTTGACTTGAAGACTTTTTTTTTTATATATATATAATTTTATATAAGTCTTATATACTTTATATAAGTCATACAGGTTTGGAATGACATGAGGGTGAGTAAAGAATGTCCATGATTTTGCCAATAGCTGGATGAAATGGTAACTTTTGATTGCTGTGATGGTATAGTGTGGTGGCCTTTCATTTCGATAATGATATCCGTGACCCTACTGAAGTTGGGGGTGAGATATTGATTGATCAGTGTGTGTGACAATCGACCTTTGCCGCTGTCTGGCTCCGAGTCATTTACAGATGAAAGCATGTGGCTCGGAACGGGGCCTTGACCCTTCAAGCACCATAGGCATGTGATGAAAACCCCTCATCGCTCTTGTCCTTTTAATGGCCTTTTAAAAGATCCAGCGTACAGATGCACATTAAAATACTACTTTAATTGTGGTAAGATGTAAGTGATATGGAGATGTGTGTGTGTCTTTGTGAGCCAGCAGCGTGTGTGTTGTAGTCATGATTTAATTATGCCGTCCTCCCAGGCCAGAGCTGTCATCCAGAATCACAACAGAGCTGCTGTGATGACATCACCGATAATGCACAGAGCGTTTTCATCACTGATGTCCGGCGCAACGAGAGGGACAGTTACGAGATGAGAGATTTAACAGATTAAAATCAATTGTCAGGAGTCCAATTAAAAATCCTATCTTCTTCTGTAGTGGAATTCCCCGGAAAGCTCGGAGCAAAAGATTAGTCGTTTGTTAAATATTGTAGAAAGATTTCAGTTTCATTGAGCACCTCCCGCACCACTGAGTGTTTAAACTAATGCCTGCGCAAATTTGATTCGGCTACCTTTTTTTTTTTTTTTTTGAGATGCAAACAAGCTTCTCTGCATGTGCAGGCTGTTTGGACACAAGCTCATGTCACTGACTGACGTCTCCCTTTATCCATCAAGTGCTCCAAATGCTGCCCTGCACATCAGAGATATCCGCTCGGTTTGGTTAATGGTGATGTGTGACATTTTTCCGGTGTTTTCGTTTCTAGCTTAATATGCAGAGACAACTGTAAGCCTCTCGTAGGTTGATTTCAAGGAGTTCTATTAAACCTGGAGTGCTATGCAGAATTTCCATCCATCTTAAGGGCCGTTGCTCGGCTGGTGTATGCAGCCTGGATGCGGCTGCCTTTGCTTCAGTTCCAGAAAGATTTCTGAGCCAATCACCTGAGCCATATATATGATCCTCTGATCGTTCTATATTAGATGCCTTGCAACCGTCAGGGAAAAAACATAAGTCTGTTTCATGCTGTTAAGAGCCCTGTGAGAAAAATAGGTCACTGGTGAAACATCTACAATCATTCTGAATGCCTACTTTTCAATGGCCGTCACAGGGTAATTATGCTTTTATATTTTTATTTTCAATTTGTCTCTTTAAGTCAAGTCACATTTATTTATATAGCGCTTTTTACAATGCCGATTGTTTCAAAGCAGCTTCACAGTGTTAAACAGGAAAATAATGCAACAGAATTTGATCCGGCTGTACAGACCCCTGCTGTACGCTGATGAGTGTATTTATTGATTTATGATGAGTTGATATTGCGTTTTAATATATGCTCCCGTTCATAGAGATTTTTAGATGGATGCCGAGGCTTTTGAGGTCGGGTAGAATCTGCGATCTCTGACCCAGTTTGTTTGCTGGCTTCTATGGCTGCAAAACGCTGTGTAGTTTTTCCACCAACTGGCAACCTGTGGTGTCGAAATACTATTGGGTAAACTGGCAACGCACGTCATCACACAGACCAAAACAAAAACAGACATTCCGGCATGGAACGCATGTAGAATAACTGGCTGTAGCATTGTTTTTCTGAGAAACAAGTATGTGAACTTAGCATGTTTCCTGAATATCTACAAAAATATGGTATTTTTATGCTTTAGTACAGTCAAAAATGTACATACAGTACCTTTAATTATAATAACGCAGAGTAAGCATTCTTGGTATATGACCTTTTTGTGATAAATACAGACCATATCAAAGTCTCAGTTGTGGCTTTTAGTCTTCTTCACTTTTAGGGAATCTAATGTTCTCCTAAATTGACTTTTTTGTACAAATACACATTTAAACTATGCAGTCTTTCTGTTCCCGAAAAACCTTGATGAGTCATCCTGAACTAAACAGATTTTTGTCCAGTCAGATGTTCTGTAGAGTGAGATTGTCCCTCCCCTGCAATCAACCAGCAAGAATTTTGAATAATTGTTTATTGTAGAGACATGACTAAACCCTATCTAATTCAGTAACACTTTATTTCAACAGTCCACTTTGGACATTCTAGTTTCTGTAACTGTGCAAATGTTAAAGTGGTGATGAATTGAGAAATCAACTTTCCCTTGAGCTTTTGATATATAAAAGGTCATGGTAATATAAGAATATCCTGTAAGTTTCAGAGCTGAAAACGTCCTTGTTAGTCAAAGAAAAGCTTTTATTGACACCAGGCCCAGCAAAGGCTCGATCTCAGAATGTGCCAGGCTATGACGTCAGAGTGTAGTGAAGCACCGCCTCAACAGAAGAAGAACAACGCCTGATTCTGTAGCCCCGCCCACCGACTCGTACCACTAACATGACAGAGAGAGCTAAACCACATAGAATTTCTAAACATACCACGTAAGCTTCAATTTGGATTCCAATATTATGAATGCATGGATGAACTTTATTTTGAATGAACATCCAGCACACGTTTGTTCCTTCATTTCTGATCACGGATTCATTTGTAAACAAGAGACTGGATTTGCAGACAGGATGAGATTACATGAATGAATGAAGCAACACACTAATGTGAGTAAAACATATTTTTTATATGTGATAGTATTGCATAAAAATACAATCGTGGAAGTTTTGATCATGCAGTCTGCAACGTACTTGGTGCACGCCCGCGCGTGTGTGTACGGTTCACGCTTATATCCACCGATCAGGCAGGCCAAGTAATAAAAAAATAACATTCCAATCAATCGCGGGTGTTTGTTCGATAAAGTTGTTTTGCGAGCCCTGTTGGACGAATTATTCCGGTTGCCGTTTACCCACATACTTCAAAACAATCCCTCACAGTATACTCGCGGGGAGCCGAAGCTCATTAAATATGCAAATCTTATCTAATCCTAGCCGTGGGCGTTTACTTCCAAGTCTTCAGTGCGGCACACCCATAAAATCCGAGCATGCAGGAGAGAGCCTCAAAACCAGGGTAGAAAATAGCCTATAACTTATTCATTATGATGTTTTTGAATGTAAAAACCACGCGAACGTCATAAGTTGACATCAGACGACATTATAAAAAAACGTAAAAAGCCAGTTCATGACACCTCACCACAAAATCTCAATCATTTGCAACTGCATGTCAAATAACTCTCATTTGAATATTGTTTAGTAGAATAAGTTGACATCACTTGAAAAGTTTCTTATAGTCAGTAGAACGTCTGTAAGGGAACATAAACATAAAGTGTTAGCAGATATTAAGCAGACAGTCTACTAACACTTTAATGACTGCTAGTCGACATGTAGTTTGTAAAGTTACTTACAGTTAGTAGAATGTCTAAAGGTGGACTATTGAAATAAAGTGTTACCTAAACTTCTTGTTTCTAGAAGAAATACGTCAACACAGGACAGAAAACCTCGTCGGACATTTCATGAGGTCTTTTCTGGACGTTCACTCTTGGAGAATGATTTATCTGTGGATTCTTGGCAGGTGAAATTTCATAACCACCTTTGACAACCACCAGCAATGATTTAAAATGCCATGATTTGTAGTAGATGTTGTTCCCTGACTGTTATCCAAAAATCCCTCTACAGACGAGAATAATTCATATTAGTAAACACGTCTATGGCTGAGAGACTACTGTGTGCTTTTTAAGACAGGCCCATTACCTGCAACACATGCTTTGGTCTGTCAGGCCCTTTTGGGGGTTCAGTAACAAAGAAATGTGTGGGTCGCTCCGAGTGGCTGTGAATTCTGGCCTGACAGCTCCCCCACAAAACGGCGCCATTCGTCATGGCAAAGACAGGAAATCAAAGTGCGCTTGGCTGTGGGTGTGCACTCTGGGCCACAGAACAGACAGATGGATGAGCTGTCACCAACATCAGCGCTGCCAGTTTATTTAACAATACATTTGGAAATGTCAGTGTTCCCTCTGCGGACTTTTCGCCATGCCACCGCCGACACCTTTCGGCTTCCACCGTTAAGCTTGGGTATCAGTGGGTGGGAAGGGATGTTTCTAATTATAATGCAGCAGAAGTTCTCAGCACATCCGCCACCAAAGAAAGACTCCAATAGTTTTGTATTTGCTTTTCTAGATTTCTCAACAGAAGAGTCAAGAGATTGTAATATGAACTCAACCATCACATCAAATCCATCTATCTATCTATCTATCTATCTATCTATCTATCTATCTATCTATCTATCTATCTATCTATCTATCTATCTATCTATCTATCTATCTATCTATCTATCTATCTATCTATCTATCTATCTATCTATCTATCTATCTATCTATCTATCTGTCTGTCTGTCTGTCTGTCTGTCTGTCTGTCTGTCTGTCTGTCTGTCTGTCTGTCTGTCTGTCTGTCTGTCTGTCTGTCTGTCTGTCTGTCTATCTATCTATCTATCTATCTATCTATCGAATTTTTATCCATCCAACCATCCATCCATCCATCCGTCTGTCTGTCTATCCTATTGTTCTATTGTCTTGTCTGTTTGTTTGCTTTTTATATCATTCTGTGTTTTTATCTGTCTGTCTGTCTTTTCTATCATTCTGTCTGTTTTCCATCATTCATCCATCCGTCCATCATCTATCTATCTATCGAATTATCCATCCATCCATCCGCCCATCTGTCTGTCTGTATCTATCTATCTATCTATCTATCTATCTATCTATCTATCTATCTATCTATCTATCTATCTATCTATCTATCTATCTATCTATCTATCTATCTATCTATCTGTCTGTCTGTCTGTCTGTCTGTCTGTCTGTCTGTCTGTCTGTCTGTCTGTCTGTCTGTCTGTCTGTCTGTCCGTCCGTCCGTCCGTCCGTCCGTCCGTCCGTCCGTCCGTCCGTCCGTCCGTCCGTCCGTCCGTCCGTCCGTCCGTCCGTCCGTCCGTCCGTCCGTCCGTCTCTATCCTATTTATTGTTCTATTGTCCTGTGTATCTGTCTGTTTTTTTCTATCATAATGTCTGTCTGTCCTATCTAACGGCGCACACCCCTGTAGGAGAAACATCTGGGACAATTGATACTTAATAAAAGATAACGGAGAACTCCATTAATTCTCTCAAGCTGTGAACGAGCAACCTCTGAGCAATAAATTGTCCTCTGGGATTACTTGGCTGAACCACAAGGTTTGTATCCCTGGTTATTTTTGCACTCTCCCTAAATGCCATTGTCATAATGTTGTGTAGGTGGGCAGGACAGATATGTCATTTCCAGCAGCACAATTTGCAAAATGCAATTTCTTCCTCAACAAAGGGCACTAGCTCGCAGCATGCCAGATGTTAATGATGGCCCGTATCATAAATTTAGTAGCGAGAAACCACTTGTGCCTCTGTAGGTAATGAAGCCGTAGAACTGAACGAATGTTTATGGAAAATTCAAAAGCTTTTTAAGGCAAAATCAATTGTGCAGCATTGTGCCACCCATTTTTTAAAATTGTTCGCTGCTGGGTATATATGAATTTAATTCATGTCAAATGCCACCCTGCTCTAGTTCGTTGTACTCTCTCGCTCTCTGTTAGCTGAGAGGAATTCTGGAGTGTCTAATATATGAAGATGAATGATATGATGTTCTGCAGTATTTTAGCTTCACTGCGTTCTCTCTCCTGAGAAATGCCGTGCGAGTTTACTATTGTCAGATGTTGTGTGAAGTGTGACCTTTGTTCCCTTGCTTGTTGCTAACTTGGATCTGTTTTTGTTATAGCCGTCCTCATTCCACTTGAGGTTGATGCTAAATGACATAGATGTTTAAACAGGTTCTTAGAGGGTTAGGGTGGGTTAATTAGCTCTTCCGTACACAATGCAGGAGGTTATGGCCATCTCTATTGCTGAACAGAACTGTTAACAGCAAAGACAGACTCTACAGAGAGGCAGTTTTTAAACTACAGCATTCCTTTCCACTCGTAACAAAGGATTAGTGTGGCTGTCTGCGGACTGAAGAGATGTATTTGAGTGAATCTCACGATACCTGTCAAGAACATCATATTCCACCACAAAGAAAGAGAATTGTACGTTTTACTTGCATTTACTCTCTCTCTCATGTCATTCGTGGCACACCAAAGAGGATGTTTAACCCAATGTCTGAACTGCTTTCTTCCTTGTGATGAAAGTGGATTGGGATCAGAATCTAAAAAGGATGGAAACAAGCAGCATAAAACATCATGAAAGTAGTCCATATGACTTGTGCAATAAAGTCTGTCTTCTGATACAAAAAAAAAAAAAATACAATAGCTTTGTGTGAGGAATGGACTAAAATGGAAGTAATTTTTCAGAAAATGTAGCTTGTCCTGCTTCATACATTTTTATTGTATGAAAAAGAGCAGCTCGACATTCCATCTCTTTTTGTGTTCGGCTTGAGAAAATCATATTTCAAAATACATTTTATTTCATTAGACATTAGAGCAGGGGTTTTCACACTCTCAGAAAAAAAGGTACAGAGCCCTCACCCTAAGGTACAAAAGTGAAAAGGTACATCTTTGTACCTTTTCTCACTCCCAAATGGTACATATTAGTACCTTAAAGGTACATATCTGTACTTTAAGAGTGCGTATTGGTACGGCCCCAGGGACAGCGGTGTACCTTTTTGTCCTCCAGAAGGTTCTAAGGGGTCCCCAGAAAATTTCAGAGAATAAAAAGACAAAGCAAAAATGGATCAAATCTACCGAACATTCGAACAGTTTGAGTTCTAAATGATTCTCTCCTTTCTTGCCGTATACATACTTTGTATATGTCCAGAATTGTATATGTTTGCTTTGTATCTTTCGAGTTAGTTTTTCTCACTATAGTCCCCTTTATCTTGCTCACTGGGGTTGTAAAGCAGTATTCTTAACGCAGTACATAAGCTGCTTACTGTGACAGAGTCACAGCCTCCACCCACCAATGCACTGGCATCGTCACCAGATCTCCACGCTCCACCCACTTGTTCACAATCCCCAGAGCACCTGCACCTGCACCTGCACCTCATCATCAATGACACTAGGTCTGCATCCGAAACCTGGAAAATGCTGCCTTCGGAGGACATATTTCAAGGCAGGAAGGCACCAAGGCACGTCCGAATCTAATGTTAGCTTCACTTCCTGTCTCCTAAGATGCCTTCATCTGATCGATTTTTGAAGGCTGCATATTTGTATCCTTCGCTGCCTTTGATATCCCACAATCCTGTGCTTTCCATTCTGTGACAGTTGAGCTGGAAAAAAAGATGGCATCCGAAAGTTGCGTTTGCTGGTCAGTTTGTGTGTAAATGTAAAAAAATTTTACCAACATTTAAAAATTTTTTTTATGTCTAGCGAGAATGTCTAGCGAGAAATGACTAATGTAGTAGTTAAATATTTGTTTAGTTCTCACCAAAGCTCTCTCTATTTTGCTATAGATCATTAAACTGTTACACTGCCTAAAGGTGGGTTCACACCAGACACGATTAACGTGATTCGCGCAAGTGATTTACGTGTTAAGTCAATGCAGAGCCGCGAAATGGCATTCTGCGCCGCGTTAACCAATCAGGAGCTTGCTCTAGTAGTGACAACAATGAGGAGAAAATCTGTATAGTAATATCTGGTTCAGACAATATGATTATCACTGTGATAACATTAAATTACATGAAACACAACCCAGTCTCTTTTTGTTAAATGCAAGTTTATGTATGATCAAAGGTATAATAAGCTATACATTAAATAAAGCAAACAATTCAGTCAAACATTCAAAGTCAGTGCTAGTAGGCTACAACTGTAACGTACAGTTATAGCCTAAAAATAAAAAAGTAATGAACCTTCACTTTGCCCTCAGCCTAAACGATTTGCCAGGAAACAAATTATAGATCCATGAGACCAAAGATCGCCTGTTACAAGACGAATTATAGCTCGAGACACCACAGAGACATCAGAGCCAGCGGCAGAAGGACTAGCCAAGGAAAGGCTGCTCTCGCTGGGGTTAACGAGCGCTGACCGCCGCTGATCCGCTGGAGCTCACATCTCTGAAAACGCCAGATAAAATGTTCAAATAGGCACTCTTTATATAAAAAAAACACAGATTTGAGCTTCAAACAACTACATTATCGCCTGAAAAAGTATTAAAACTACGTTTTGTCACACATTAACCGTAGATTTTAACAAAAAAAGACGTGTAAACACAGCCCATGTCAGTCATTTCTCAACGAGATGAGCCGGCTGGCAGAAGCCCCGCCCATGATGCGAATTTGCGTCTGAGTGAATGTCACGTGCGAATGAAGCGAGTAAACTCAAAATGTTCAAGCGCCCACCTTTGCACGATTAGCGCAAATTATTCGCGTCAATCACATCCGGTGTGAACGCCACATAAGAAGTCTGTCTGAAATCAGTTTCGTGAGGTGCCTTCATGCACAAACGCTGCCTTAGAAGCAATTGTCTGAAAAGGCAGCGAGGCAACGAGTCAAGTTTTCGGACGCAGCATAGGTCTGGTCTCGTCAATCTTACCTGGAATCCTTGGCTGCTTCCGAAACCTGGAAAATGCTGCCTTCGGAGGACACATTTCAAAGCAGGAAGGCACCAAGGCACATCTGAATCTAATGTTAGCTTCACTTCCTGTCTCCTGAGATACCTTCATCTGATCGATTTTTGAAGGCTGCATATTTGTATCCTTCGCTGCCTTTGATATCCCACAATCCTGTGCGTTCCATTCACTTGTTAAGTTGTGACGTATGGAACGCTGTTTCTGGGTCCAAGCCTCAACTCGTTTCGCTTGAGAATGCCATCGACGGCCATTTATGAGTGCTATTTATTCATATTAAACATCAAACATTTTAAAAGGTTAAAAGTGTTGGTATGGAGATAAAGGTTATGATTATATATTTTTTGTAGTATTACACCACATTGTGTGTGTATATTAGCACCGTTTGTTGTTTTTCTTGTGGTATGAGATGCCGCGTGACGTCAGACTTTACAACCGGATTCTGTGACAGTTGAGCGTCCGAAAGTTGCGTTTGCTGGTCAGTTTGTGTGTAAATGTAAGTTTTTTTTTACCAACATTTTCCATGTCTAGCGAGAAATTACTAATGTAGAAATGAAATATTTGTTTAGTTCTCACCAAAGCTCTCTCTATTTTGCTGTAGATCATTAAACGGTTACACTGCCTAAGACGTCTGTCTGAAATCAGTTTCGTGAGGTGCCTTCATACACAAACGCTGCCTTACAAGCCATAGTCTGATAAGGCAGCGAGGCAACGAGTCAGCTGCCTAGGTTTTCGGACGCAGCCCTTACCTGCTACTTACCTCCATCTCCATTCGTCTCCAGTTCCTGGTCCCCTTGTGTCTCTCTTCATCTGACCTCCATCCACATATCATCCTGCCAAGTGACTGTTAAGTGCTAGTGCTCATTAGCTTCCATTGTTTACCTGTGTCCGTGTCTCTGTTTATTAAATACCTCCGTTAATCTTCTCCGTCTCTCTGCCTCCGACTGTATCCTGACACTTACATTTATTGTGAAAGTTGCTTATACAAATAATTTATAATTGAAATGGTCTCTTTCAGGTTTATACATCCAACATTAAGTATAGCCAATTTAGGCTTGGAAACAATGTGTTGTATTTATAATGTCACACTTACTCTTTGTCTAACAGTTTAAATGTTTTTTCACACATAAAAATATATAGATGGATTTAAGGAAAGGGGACCCTCATAAAAAGTTTGAAAACCCCTGCATTAGAGCACAGTTTTACTTCTAAATACTCATACTCATATTTCTGTAGTGGTAAAACTAAAGTACTGTATATATTATTTTTATATATTTTTAATGTTTTGCTCTGCCTCTATGCTGATTTCAACATACAACATTGTTTTACAGTATTTTTGTTACTGTTGCACAGTAAAGCAATGAGAAACAAAAATAAGGTTACACTTTATTTTAAGTGTGTTATTAAATTACAGTGTAATTATATATTTATGTACTGAGTAATATTGATTAACAACATGTACTTACTATAGGGTTAGGGTAGGATTATGGTTTGGTTTAGGGTTAGTTGCATGTAATTTACTGTTATTACTATGGTCAGTACATGTAACATATGTAACAAGGGCACTGTAAAATAAAGTGTTATCAAAAAACGGTTCACACATTGATTGATAATCTGATTATTATTATCATCGTTATTTTTACCATTCACCCACCCATTCTCCAAAACGCTTGTCTTATGTAGTGTTGCATTATTGTTGTTATCAAAATTTGCATAACGGATAAATAAACGTGCTTAATTATCATTCAAATGTTGCAATGCAATCAACTCATTGTTATTAAAAATTGAATAAAATGTTTTCTTTACACAAAATATGGAAAGTACTTCATCTTTTAACATGTTAACTAAACATGTTCTTGACAGGTTTCATGAGATTCCTAACGTGTGTTAAACTTTTAGCACTCCCACCGATTGAAACCCAGTGAGGGTTTGCAGTTAAAGGTTTTGTCTAACCCTGATCTTTTGTTGCAAACTCTGTGTGTCATCTTCTTGTCAGCTGTCCTGTGGCGCTGTGTTTGGAGAGGAGGTGGTGTTTTGAACCGCACTAGCTTTGAGCTTCACGTTCCCTTGCAGTTGTACATCTCCAGGCTGAAAGTGACACTGCAGACCTGAATCTACTTCCTCTGAGAGAGAAAGGACGTATAGAGTCTGAAGAAGAGCAGAGCTGAGTTTGGTGACCCGGTCTCTGCTCCAGCACGCTTTGTGCTGCTCTGTGCCCAGGTGCATGTAGATCCTTATCGTTTGATTCGCTCCGTCGTGTCTGGACTAAACAGGCAGAAAAACCTCCTGTCATATCAATTAACTTAACAACCTGTGATGGAATGGCTGTCAAGCTTTTGGCACATCAAACCCTCTGACTTTATCTCTTTCTCTCTCTCTTTCCATCCTGTTTTCCGAGGCTTATCTCCATTCCCATTCATCCTCTGGCTGTTAAACATGGACAGAACGCTGGTTTTTCATGCCATGGACGTTCCTGGCCAGCAGCACACAGCTGTTTTCGTGGATGTGTGTGTCGTTTTGTGGGTGTTTCTTCAATTACAGGCACATTTATGTCTCAGGGGTTGGTTTTTGTTCAAATTAATTAAAAAAATATTAAATACATTTTTTTTCTCTGTTTGTTATATCAAGGTCACACTCTCTTGGAAAATATTCAACATGCCTTCATTTATTTATTTCTAGTTTTCAAGATGCGGTGTGGGTGTATTTTTAACCTATTTAAATACAATTATTGCATATAATTATTGATATAAGGGTCAATAAAAAATAAGGTTTTTAAGATTAAGAAAATAAATAATTTGGTAACACTTTAGAATAATGGTCATTAGTTGACATTAGTTAAAGGGTTAGTTCACCCAAAAATGAAAATTCTGTCATTAATTACTTACCCTCATGTCGTTGGACACCCGTAAGACCTCCGTTCATCTTCGGAACAGAAATGAAGATATTTTAGTTGAAATCTGATGCCTCTGAAAGTCCTCCATTGGCTCAATGGTACTCTACACTCTCAAGACCCTTAAAAGGTACTAAAGACGTCGTTACAAAGTCCATCTCACTACAGTGGTTCTAAAATAACTTTATGAATCGGCGAGAATATTTTTTGTGCGCAAAAAAACCCTAAATAACGACTTCTATAGTGATGACGATTTCAAAACACGGCCTCATGAAGCTTCGAAGCGTTATGAATCAGTGAGCCGAATCATGATTCGGATCGCGTGTCAAACCGCCAAACTGCTGAAATTTGGCGATTCAAACTGCTCATTCGACTCACTGATTCATAACGCTTCGAAGCTTCATGAGGCCGTGTTTTGAAATAGTCATCACTATATAAGTTGTTATTTAGGGGTTTTTTTCGCACAAAAACTATTGTCGCCGATTCATAAAGTTATTTTAGAACCACTGTAGTGAGATGGACTTTGTAACGACGTCTTTAGTGCCTTTTAAGGGTCTTGAGAGTGTAAAGTGCATTGTGCCAATGGAGGCCTTTCAGAGCCATCAGATTTCAACTAAAATATCTTCATTTGTGTTCCGAAGATCAACGGAGGTCTTACGGGTGTCGAACGACATGAGGGTAAGTAATTAATGACAGAATTTTCATTTTTGGGTGAACTAACCCTTTAATGTATTAACTAACATGAACTAACCATGAGCAGTGTATTTGTTACTGTATTTGTTCATCTTTGTTAACGTTAGTTAATATAAATACAGCTGTTCATGGTTTGTTCATTTTAGTTCACAGTGCATTAACTAATGTTAACAAGATTTTAATAAGGCATTAGTAAATGTTGAAATGAATATTGAACTAATAATGAATTGCACTTATTAAGCGTTTATTAATCTTTGTTAATGTTAACTAATGTAGTTGACTAATGACCATTATTCTAAAGTGTTACCAATAATTTTAAGCAAAATTTTTAAATGCGTTTTTATGTCCAAAAATGTATGGTGTTGATTCATATTGGTTTTACAGCTTTTAAGACAGCATTCATTCATTATTAAACAAGATTTCTGATTTTAACACCCAGAAAATGTCAGGTGGTGCCACAAAATATTCATTAAAAAGATATACATTTAATGTACTACTTAGCACTACTGAGAACTTGTAGATATGAATCATTGTATTGTCTAAAATGCATATCACATGGTAAATTCCCTTTCCGTGTCTTTATGTATTTCCCTTTTAGTCCAATTCATATAAACGGACACTTTTCTGTGTGTTCAAACACCCAATTTTCCATAAGGAGTTTTTATGTTTTGTTTTTAACTGTAAAAATTATTTGTATACGTTATAAAACGGTTTACAGTTATATTTCTAACTTCATTTTGCAATTGCAGTGGGAATTAATACTTTTAAATGTAAATTTGCTGGTCGCACCACCTGACATTTCAAACTCAATTCATATCTAACAGGCATTAACTTGGACACCTATACAATTGACCATATGCTACAAGGTTATACATGCATTTTTTTTTTTATCAAATACACATTTTTATAATAACAACACATTTTCAAAGTTTTCCAGAGGTCATACCACCTGACAAGTTGGATCATCATTACTCAAAAATGTATTATCTAATATTTATGGGAGGGTGACTAACATTGTTACTGCATCAAAGGGATCCTCTGAGGTCTTCTGTGTGATGTCATAAGCTGTCACATGGTTTTCTAAAAGTAACATTGCATAAAATGGCATTTTTATGTCGGTCGCCCTCCCTGACATTTTTCAAACTAAAGTTTTTTAAGTAGAATAGTTTTGAAATAGGACTGAGACACTATTTTCCCTCATTTATAAGCAATTTAATGCAAAATTATGCCAAACTATTGAAATAAGAATTTTCCTGAGAAAATGAACCTTTTTTATTGCAGTTTTGTTTTCTGCTTGTACGTTCGGACGGTCCCACCACCTGACATTTTTGGTCTTTCTAACACCACAAGTCAAAAAGTCAATTGAATTTCAAAAAAATGAAAAGGGTTTCTTATAAAGGAAATATTGTAGATCAAAAAATACATGTCATGTCATTGACCCATAAATTGAATTTTTAAACATGACAAAACAAAGAGTTGAATAAACACTAACAGTTTTATATTCATTAAGAACATTTTGTCTAATAATTTTTCAAAGTTAGTGTTTTTGGTTTCCAAATGTGAATGTAGAGCATCATTGAAATACTTTATTTTAGTAATATTACTTTATATTAGGTGGCCTTAACTACTATGTACTTACATCAAACATTAAATACAATGTACTTATTGTGGTCATATTGTATTGCACACACTTTTGCTGATATTGAGGTGGAATACGGGTAGGGTTAGGGACAGGTGTGGTGGTATGGGTAAGTTTAAGGGTAGGGTTGGGGACAGGTGTGGTGGTATGGGTAAGTTTAAGGGTAGGGTTAGGGACGTGTGGTGTGGTGGTATGGGTAAGTTTAAGGGTAAGGTTAGGGACAGGTGTGGTGGTATGGGTAAGTTTAATGGTAGGGTTAGGGACAGGTGTGGTGGTATGGGTAAGTTTAAGGGTAGGGTTAGGGACAGGTGTGGTGGTATGGGTAAGTTTAAGGGTAGGGTTGGGGACAGGTGTGGTGGTATGGGTAAGTTTAAGGGTAGGGTTAGGGACGTGTGGTGTGGTGGTATGGGTAAGTTTAATGGTAAGGTTAGGGACAGGTGTGGTGGTATGGGTAAGTTTAAGGGTAGGGTTAGGGACAGGGTATGGGTAAGTTTAAGGGTAGGGTTAGGGACAGGTGTGGTGTGGTGGTATGGGTAAGTTTAAGGGTAGGGTTAGGGACAGGGTATGGGTAAGTTTAAGGGTAGGGTTGGGGACAGGTGTGGTGTGGTGGTATGGGTAAGTTTAAGGGTAGGGTTAGGGACAGGGTATGGGTAAGTTTAAGGGTAGGGTTGGGGACAGGTGTGGTGTGGTGGTATGGGTAAGTTTAAGGGTACACTCTAAAAAAAAAAAGGTTCTATATTGCACCAAAAATGGTTCTTGGCTCGTAATCATAGGGGAACCTTTTTTAGTGCTATATAGCACCAATTTTGGTGCTTCAGTGGTTCTTCAGCGGTTCTTCAGAGGTTCTTCAGAGGTTCTTCACCGGTTCTTTGACTAAGGTGCTATATAGCACCTCTGAAGAACCACTGAAGCACCAAAATTGGTGCTATATAGCACTAAAAAAGGTTCCCCTATGATTACGAGCCTTTTTTTTAGAGTGTAGGGTTAGGGACAGGTGTGGTGTGGTGGTATGGGTAAGTTTAAGGGTAGGGTTAGGGACAGGGTATGGGTAAGTTTAAGGGTAGGGTTGGGGACAGGTGTGGTGTAATGGGTAAGTTTAAGGGTAGGGTTAGGGACAGGGTATGGGTAAGTTTAATGGTAGGATTAGGGACAGGGTATGGGTAAGTTTAAGGGTTGGGTTGGGGACAGGAGTGGTGTAATGGGTAAGTTTAAGGGTAGGGTTAGGGACGTGTGGTGTGGTGGTATGGGTAAGTTTAAAGGCCCATTTATACTTCTGCGTCGAGTGTACGCCGTAGTGTACGCCGTAGGCTACGCGCGTAGCCGACGCCGTCGTGAGCATTTATACTTCTGCGCTGTTGTCTGCGTCAATGTGCAATTCCACATGCAGACACTAGAAGGCAGTGTCCTCCGGCATGTTGGTGTAATCAAGACAACAGCCGAAGAAGAAGCAGCTTGATGTGTAGAATCTGTACATTCATGTCGGAATATCAGCAGCAGTGAGAGAGCGGCTTTTCTTGCAGCTTGAGTTGTTGTATCTAATACAAATTAAGCATCTCTAGTTGATTAGTAAAGTTAAATAAGGCGATCTGGCGCTGGAATGTGTTTGTGAAACCATGCGGAGCTCGTGGCCGCTGTTTTCAGCAGCGGTGGCTCGAGCAAGCGATTGTTGTTGCGGAGACTTCATTCACGAAATATACCCAAATGTGTCCCTGTTCTTGATATACAATTACTGATTAACATCTTTGGTTTTAATGAGAAAATAATAAACTATATTCAGCGGATCTATGTATTTGTTTACTACCATAAAGAATTGCTGGACTGCAAAATAGTGTGGTGATCAGTGTTGCCAACTCTCGCGAGACAAATAAGCAACCGCAGCTTCAAAAACAAGCCCAAAACAAGCCCAATATTATTATATTATTTAATTAATTATTTTTTTTATCAATAAATGAGCAACATATGAAACTGAAACCTCTCAGAGTGTGAAAAGCAAAAACAGATGTGATTTTACAAAAATCATCAAATTGCAATAAAGGACACACAATATCCTCTGATCAGATGTGAACAGAAGAGGTTTGGAGAGTAAAGAGTGACATGGAGGCCAATTATTGTAACCCATAGTCGGAGTTAGTGCACACATATTAGGGGCAGTAATGTGAACACACACACTGCAAACCGTGAAAAAGACAAGCCCTGCGTCTCATTGTGCACACTATCTGCCCTAAATAGTAGGCTACTGAAAATTACTAATGTCACACTATTTAGGATGGATAGTACATTGGGACACAAGCACTAAGGGAGCGCTGCAATATAGCCACATATTTAAAATAAAATAAATTCGAACCATACCTACTGTTATTATTAGTAGACTTGTTTTTTTATAATAGCCTGTAATTTTAAATACATTACAAAAATATTTGTTTAATTAAATTATAGGTGCCTCTCCTCCCTGTTTCCTCTCCATCTCTGTACACTGCTGGTGGTATTGTTTGTAAAAATGTATACGTCTATTTAAGTCTACTAACTATCATTACGTGCATTTATAACGTCACATACCTGCACGTTGAATGTAATTTTTCTTCAATGAAGGGGAGAAGGAAGCGGGATATTTGAGGACGGATTATTACAGCACTTGTATCGTTGCACTGAATGCCTATTAGCTGTGAGAAGACAGTGTTAGTCAATGTATTGGACAAAACAGCGACCATAAATGTAAAGAAACGAAGTTGCTTATTATATTTTCCTAACAAGCAACCACATTTTTTAAATAAGCCCAAAAAAACGCAACCCGCGACTCGTGATTTCTTAACGCGACTTGCCAAAAAAAGAAGCCCAAAGTCGCGTGTTATACGCGGACATGGCAACTATGGTGGTGATATGGGTAAGTTTAAGGGTAGGGTTAGGGACAGGTGTGGTGGTATGGGTAAGTTTAAGGGTAGGGTTAGGGACGGGTGTGGTGGTATGGGTAAGTTTAAGGGTAGGGTTAGGTGTAAGGGAAAGGTCAACAGTGTAATTATAAATGTAACTACAGAAATTAATTAGATGCAGGAAATGTTAAAAATGTAAGTACAATGTAAAAACATGTATGTACACAATAAGTGCACTGTATCAAATGATTAGTTAAAATGTTAGTACATAGTAGTTAAGGCCACCTAATATAAAGTGGGTCCAAAAAAAAAACTTTTCCAATCAAGCTCTAATTTTATCAAGTTCATGGCTTTCAGAAATGACAAATACCAGAATTCGTCTGTAATGCATGTCTATTTGCTGTTGGCAGACAAATGAAATTAACTAGTGCAAGTGTGTAAAGTAAGAATTTATAACAGAGCCAGAAACACCTCGAAATGAAATGAAACAGAATGAAAAGGGGCAAACAAAGAAGCATCAGAGGACTGAAGGAGGGGTTAATTCTCTTATCTAAATTCTGAGCTGTGGAGGATTAATGTGGGCCGTTATGGAAAGAGGTTGTGGCTCTATTTTGGAGGAGGCTGATCAGAGCGAGAGAGTGAGCGAGACAGGGAGAGGTGACCTTCAGCATTCTTCATAGTCTTTACAATAATGATGTCTGCTGGGATTTCTCATCTCCACTCAACAAGATGCCCCCATCGCCGTCAAGGTTAAAACAATTTCAATAGACTTTGCATCTGACACGTTCGGCCTGAAATTGCATGTAAGTTTTGCTCTTGGTGTGTAATGTCTCGTATTGTGTTGTCGCTAGCGAAAACTTTTTTTTTGTTGTACATCACAAGCGAGAATGGGCTGAAAATGAGTAGATAATGCAGTGTTTTTAGGCCTAATTATGCAATCAAATGCCCTTCAGAAAACGTACCCAGATCTAGTTATATTAACAGCTCCCAGTGTTTTAAAAAAAATCAAGCATTTTCACTGTAGAAATTGGACTGCGGATTGTGTTCAATTCCTTGAAAGGCAGGTGTCTTCTCGTGCTTGGCTGACCTTGACCTATTGTTTTGAAATAGTAATTGTTCAGGCCGCTGGACTGTGAAACCAATTGGTCGTCCTGTAGGGAGTCGGGAGTACAAGTTTTGAGTTCAGCACATCTGTCTTAATCAGCTCAGTCTGTGCCGACCAAGCATCAGCCGCCATCAGCTCTACACTGCTGTCTTTGCATTTCAGTGGGTCAAGTGCTAATGCCACGGGAGGGTGCATGTCGTGGTGGGGAGGGTGTAAAATATGATGAATAGCAATAAGCCGTTCAGCCCTGCAATCAGCATCCGCTTAAAGCTAAAATCAAGGCTGACGCGTTGACGATCAGAGATATGATGTGCTGCATGAATGGAGTTTTCTGATTTCTTTTCGGGCGGTTGATTAAAGTTGTCCTGATGCAGTGTCGCTGCATTTTGGAGACAATAGTTAGCCTTTTTCTTTTTGTGACGATGAGATCTGATTGGCTCTCTGTTGGTCTGATCTTAGTGAATTATTGCGCCCTTGAGATGAGCTTCCTGTGAAAGGGAATCGTCTGCGGTGATTCATCACTGTTCCCGAGTTCTATTACACGTATAAAAATCCCCTTTCATCACATCTCTGTTGGCTCTTCAACGGTATCACATAAGATTAATTAATATTGTAAATCTGCTTTTATTGCCATTTTAAATCGCCGAATTCGTGGAGTTGTACCCGGACACTTTCCCCTTTCGATCAAACACAAAGAAAGTGCGAACACAGGAAGTGAAGGAAAGAGGAAGACTTTTCTTTCTGACGTGAATTATGATTATGATTATGCATGAGTCAGCTAATGCCCAGCCAGGCTTTTTGAACTTTTCGTTCTTTTTCTTGCTGGTCATTGTGGTCACTTGAATAGAAGTTGTAAGCTTTGCCAGCACACAAAAAAAAAAAAAAAAAAAAATTTTTTAAAAAGTATTCAGCCAAGCATTTATGCTTGTCAGAGAAAGCGTTGAGGGGAAGTGCATGGTCTCTGAGGACATGAGAGAGATTTTGCTTTATAAAAGGCTTGAACAACAATGAATACCTTAAGAGAAGTAAAGAGCTACTATTTATAAAGAGTGACATTTTAAAATGGTCTCTTCTTGTAAAGACACGATGAGAAACCAAAACGGGAAAATGAGTTTTACGTCTCTTTGATGTTATGCTACCTATTATTCCTGATGTCCAGTAAATTGGTTGTCTTGACATGTTTGGAGAGATCTAGTATTTGTGTTGCATGATTTTCATAGGACAGGCAATGAGAAAATGAGATTTTATGCTGGAATTCAGAGCTATTGTACTAAATATATAGGCTATTTTAAAGGAATTTTATGAAAGGAAAATCCTGACAATCTGTCAACCTGTACCTGTTCTTTTTCATGCAATTACGGTACAATGAAAATGACAGCTCTTTCAAACTTCAAAAAGAGCAAGAAAGCACCATAAAAGTGGTCCACTGGGGGGGAAAATGATGTAGAAACTATTTTCACAATTAATTACAAAGAAATGTCAAGTAATGCTTTGAATTAAAGGTGAAATTTTGATGTAGAAAGACTGAAATGGTAAAACATACTCTAAGAGTCTTTGGGAAATCATTTGTACAGTCCCTTGTGTGCTGAACAGTCCACATTGAAGTTGTTTCTCATTGTTGTACCCTCTGAGACCGAATCACTGAGTTGAACTATAGGGAACTGAATCAGTCCGATTCGTGATTCATTCAGACAGGTTTGTGAGCTTGATCAACCAATTCATTTAAAACAACTCAAAAGCTGTGTCCCAATTCAGGGGCTGCGTCCTCCAGAGGTCGCATTTGAAGGCTGCATATGTCATTGAGTTATCACCAGACCAAGCTCAATTTAAGATTGAACATTGGTCTGGAGAGTCTGCTCTGTATTTTCTGCTGCTGCACGTGATAAACGAGCATAATTCAAATGACTCTGTATGCAATTGGATAGTCCTTCAACCAATCAGACCACAAGAGGCGTGATCAACAGGCAACGACCCATCGCTTCTCTATCCGTCATCGTGTTTAACCCGCCAATAGCGCACCAGGTGGATAAGCCAGTCTGTGATTGGTTCCCGCAAAAGTGTAACAGTAGAAATTAATGTACAGGTTTCCAGATTGAGCTGCACGGCGAAATCAAATTTCCAGCAGATCAGGCTGGGTTTGTCCAGTCTATCATCGAGTTCTCGCTTAAAGGTCCCATGGCATGACATTTTCATTTTATGAGGTTTTTAAACATTCATTTACGTTCCCCTAGCCTGTATATGGTCCCCAAGTGGCTAGACATTTTGATAGGTGTAAACCGAGTTCTGGCTGTCCTGCTCTGCCTTTGAGAAAAGGACAGCTCAGACGAGCCGATCTGGAATCTTCCCTGTATGCCGTCATACGGGGAAAGGTTACCTCCCCTTGCTCTGCTTTACCCGCCCAGAGAATTTGGAGAAAATGGATTCTGTTTATTTTACTCACAATGTCAGCACAGGCTTTTACGATATATGGATTCGACAGCACCGCCACAAACAGTGAGTAACAGTGTTCATTAATGCCTGATCTGTGATCAGTGATTTCTGATGTGTAGCTAATCATTCAAGTTCACACAGACTTTCTTTCTAAATCGTTTATGCATCCGTGAATCAAGCCAGAGAAAACTAAACGCCTTTTATTTCTAAATTATGACATTTTATGATGTAAAAATCATACTGACAATATAAGTACACCTCAGGAAACATTATAAAATAAAAGCCTTTAAGAAAAGCAACTGTTAGATTGCAGAGTAATAAAGAAAATACATTCAATTTCATTACAGTTTACTTTTCTTAAATTAGACCTCAACTCAATGACGTACTCACGGATTCATACACAAAAGTCCTCATACAGAACCATTGTATGTCTACAGAAGATTTGGATAGTTGTTGAGTCAACTGAACCACTTTTGTGGTGTCATTCTGGAGCTTGACTCTTCTCGTTCACTTTCGCTATATTGATTTACAAATACCTTTGTGTTCTGCAGAAGAAAGAAAGACACACAGGTTTGGAATGACCTGAGGTTGAGTGAACAATGGCAGTGTTCTTTTTTTTGTTGGGTGTACTGTTCCTTTAAATGTTTTGTTCACTGAAAGTCCATGTTTATTTCCCTCCATGATTGCTTTGGCAATGACTCTCAGACCGGTACATAACCCTTAAAATGACCCATATCTTTGAGTGCATTAAAGTTTATATAACAAGATTTGACTGCTGATATCCTTATTTTCCAAGCTTTCTGAACGTATGCATGTGTGTGTCCTCCACAGGTCAGTTGGCAGTGGGCACATGTGAGATAGTGATGTTGAATAGAGACAGCAGTCAACCCAAGCGCACTATCGCCAGGCAGACGGCCCGCTGTGCCTGCCGGAGAGGACAGATCGCTGGCACCACACGGGCCCGACCAGCATGCGTGGACGGTGAGATGCAGCCCACACACACACACATTCCCACAGTGTGTACATGTGCACACACACACACCCATATCCGATCACAGCATGCAACAAGCAACGTCATGTCGTTCGACTTCACTGTTGAATTTGCATTTGTCTCGTGTCAAAATCTTGAATCGCACAACGTAACATAATAGTCAAGACTTGCTACATGTAAAGAATTGTTCCTCTCTGCAGTGTGTGCTGTGAGGATCGGTGAAAAGGGAAAGAAAAAAATGTAATCTTTGGATTGTGATGTTGATGGATTGTGTTTTAGGAGGAATATTTGAGCTTGTCTGTTCTGCCGAGCGCCGGATATGGCGGAGGATCTCATGGGGTTGGAAGCTTTCAGCTTTTCTTAGGCTGTAATCCTGAATATGATGGTAGTGGTTGTTTTTGTAGCAAATAAACCCAACTCTCCTGACAGCAGGGGTCTTGTAGCGAGCTTCTTCTGTGCCATGGTGTTTTTGGTAATGCTACAGCTTGAGCTCTTCAACGTCACATTAGGAGCACTTTGTAACGGCAAGACCAGAGTAATTAACCAAGAGAGTACCATAATTACAGCTGTGGGAAATTGATTTTTATTGGCTTTCTCTGCTGCCTTCATGCTCCATTAGTAGTGGATCCATTAAAGAAGGACCTGTTGCACACACACACACACACACACACGCACACACACGGACGCTTTACAATTACAGACAGCCCCATGACAGATGTACAATTAAAGTTTTAAAGAATGTAGAAATTAAAATAAAGGTCCATCCATTAGCATCTAGTCAATCTAACTACTGCTTCTCACCTGGCCATCATATCTCCTGCATTATAGAGCTCAACAGAAGGGCTATGATAAATGGAAATTGATTTTTAAGTGAAAATGTATGAATCCGTATGTCGGTATGATTTCAGCTTCATTTATATGGAATTGGAGCACTACACACACACACACACACACACACACACACACACACACACACACACTGTTCAAAAGTTTGGGGTCAGATGTTTTTATTATTTTTCAAACTCTCGTATGCTCATTAATGCCGCATTTATTTGATTAAAAAATGGTAAAAATAGTAATATTATACAATATTATTTTCAAAGAATAATAAAAATATTAAAATAACTATTCTATTTGACTACAATGTAATATCTTTCAGAAATCATACTGATTATGCTAATCATGCTAATGCTGATTGAAAACCGTTTGTGGAAAAAGATCCGTTATTTTTAGGGTTCTTTGATGAATATAATGTAAAACAGCATTTATTTGAAATAGAAATCTTTTGTAACATTATAAATGTCTTTTGATCAGTTTACTGCATAAAAATATTAATTTCTTGTTTTAACTTACTGACCCCAAACTTTAGAATGGTAGTGCATGTCTATCTATCTATCTATCTATCTATCTATCTATCTATCTATCTATCTATCTATCTATCTATCTATCTATCTATCTATCTATCTATCTATCTGTCTATCTGTCTATCTGTCTATCTGTCTGTCTGTCTGTCTGTCTGTCTGTCTGTCTGTCTGTCTGTCTGTCTGTCTTCTATCTGCCTGTCTTCTGTCTGTCTTCTATCTGTCTGTCTTCTGTCTGTCTGTCTGTCTGTCTGTCTTCTATCTATCTGTCTTTTATCTGTCTGTCTGTCTTCTGTCTGTCTGTCTGTTTGTCTTCTATCTGTCTGTCTTCTATCTGTCTTTCTTCTATCTGTCTGTCTGTCTGTCTGTCTGTCTGTCTGTCCGTCCGTCCGTCCGTCCGTCCGTCCATCCATCCATCCATCCATCCATCCATCCATCCATCCATCTGTCGTCTATCCATCCATCCATCCATCCATCTGTCGTCTATCCATCCATCCATCCATCCATCCATCCATCCATCCATCCATCCATCCATCCATCCATCCATCCATATTTTTAGTGGTTGTGCTTTAATTAGGGACTGCTTTGTTATTGTTGTTTTCTGTGCTTCAAGTTAAAATGTCTTTTAACTTTTAAAAACGCTTCAGGGCTTCGAGGTTAACATTAGTCCACAGATTAATTGACTTGTCCTTCAGGCACATCACCTTTATTTATAGTTTTGCACTCTTTATTGAATGATTTTCAAAAGGAGAGAAAATGAATGGAAATCTATTTCCTGAGCCCACGGTGCTGAAAAAGTGTGCGCTCTCTCCAGTTAGATGTCAGTCTGCAGGTGAGGCTGTGTCTGGCAGATGAGTCCGGGGGGCAGATGGTCAAGGGTCTCAGGAGCGAGTCGGGTCTCTGGAGACGTCAGTGAATCAGTGTAGGTGGACGGAGCCGGCTCAGGTGTTGCATGCACACAGAGAGACGGATCGAGTCATGATGCAGAACAGAGGTACCATGGGACCAAGTGTGTGGGTGTGATTCATCCTTTTTAAAGCTAGACTCGTTCTCTCCACACAAACGCACTGGTCAGTGGGTGGTATCTTTTTTAACTTGCACAGAAGAACAGGAAATTATCGAGTTTCGGGGGCTGCTGTGTGTTTATATTGATTCTTGTTCCGCTGCTTTTCGGTGTATTTCCGGGGAGATTTTGCATATGCCTGCCCCATATACAGTGACCCTGAAAGAGAAAATATTCTTGTTCTGTCTATTTGCAAGCAGTTAATGATGAGTGAGTTTGGAGCTGAGGCACACGCTCCCCAGGAGGCCATGTGTTCACTGGCTGCCTCTACAGCGGAGAGCCTTATCAGGCTTCACATGAAACAAATAGGGTACGAAAATATCTGCTAAATTCTGTGTGCGCTGTAATCTGCCGGTCTCTGCTCCCTGTGTGGCCTAGTTAGAGCACTTCGCCGTACCCAACGAGACGTGTGTGTATTTGCATCTCACATGCATTAATGATAATTAAGGCTATATTCTTATTTTACATTAAAGGCTTGTTTTTAGATCAGGACTTTAAAGGCGGCAATGGATCAGCACCTTTTCGGTTTTGTTTATACAAGGTGTTTCCATTTTAGGACGAGATGAAAAGGGAAATTATAATGTATATAATCTGTTCTAGTTCTAGGCCAGCAAATATAGTGCATATGAGTACTTGTTAAAAGTCAGTGCTAGTATACCAGATCAAGTCGATACTATGTGTACCAATTCAAAGGCACTTTTAGTGCTAGTGTGGGTACTAATGCGAAGTCAGTGCTAATGCTAGAATGAGTGCTAAATTAAAGTCAGAATTGGTACTAGAATGTGCGAGGGGTTCAAAGTCAATTTATTTTTCTATTATGTGTACTAGTTCACAGTCTAGTATAGTATAGGTATAGTAGGTATACTAATACAAGGTCATTGCAGGTATGAGTAGCAATGATGAGCAACATTTCTTTTTTTACTAAAACCAAAAAACATCATTTTTTAATTTGCCGAAAAGTGAAAATGAGTTCCCTTTCAGTCGGTCACGTTTGATGTACATCTCTTTTCCCTCCTTCAGGGAACGAGGGCTACATGCATAACCGAGACATTTTATTTAGTAATCAATTAATTCATTAAGAAAATTAATCAATAATCAGCACTCAAATAAAACAAAATTGTTGTATATAAACATTTAAACTGCATAAAGCGTTTTTTATATGAACATTTTAATGATATAATTGTCGTTGAAATTTAAACATTTAACTGGTGGCTGTAATAACTTATTTTCATGACAGATTCAATCAGATGTACATTAAATAATGAAGACAGCAGGTTAATTAAAAAGTCAGTACTAGTTCAAAAAGACAGTACTAGTGTTAGTATGAGTGCTAAATCAAATTCAGTATTAGGGCTAGTAGGTGTACTAATTAAAAGCCAGTTCTATTGCTAGTTTTTGGTTCTAGTTCAAAGTCAGCACAAGTGATATGAGTATGAGTGCTAAATCAGGGTGTGTTCACACTTGGCATGTTTGGTTTGATTAAAACAAACCCTGTTGCGATTGCTCTGTTAGTGCGGTTCATTTGAATAAGGGCGCTTTCACACTAGCCCCTTTGGTGTGCACCCGGGTTCGATTGACGTCAGAGTTTGGTTCGTTTGGATGATGTGAACGCTGTGGATGATTCGGCTCACTGATTCATAACGCTTCGAAGCTTCATGATGCTTTGTTTTGAAATCGTCATCACTATATAAGTCATTAATTAGGGTTTTTTTTGTGCACAAAAACTATTGTCGCCGATTCATAAAGTTATTTTAGAACCACTGTAGTGAGATGGACTTTGTAACGACGTCTTTAGTACCTTTTATGGGTCTTGAGAGTGTAAAGTCCATTGTGCCAATGGAGGACTTTCAGAGCCATCAGATTTCAACTAAAATATCTTCATTTCTGTTCCGAAGATGAACGGAGGTCTTACGGGTGTCCAACGACATGAGGGTAAGTAATTAATGACAGAATTTTCATTTTTGGGTGAAATAACCCTTTAATATTACTGCTAGAATGAGTACAGATTTAAAATCTGTTCTAGATAGAATATAGTATTATTTTTACAATGAACATTACATATAGCAGTACTAGGGCTAGTATGACTGCAAGTTTAAAGTTATCCGAGTGCTAGTATAAGTACTAGTTCAGATCACTAATGATACAGTATAAGTTCCCTATCAGCAAAAGTCAATTCTAATAATATTATGAGTAGTAGTTCCAAGTTTTACTTGGTACAATAGCAGCAAGATGTTTTTCATTTGATCTGTTTCACATGTTGGGCCAAGATCATGCCCAAAGATAGCATGCATGTGCTTTCAGCAGATATTTCTCATAGATGTTAAAACTAGTCCACACACCCCAGTACTTCTTTCAACTAGATTCCAACTGGTGTGAGTGTGTAATCACAAGCGTTACCTCAATATAGCCATTCCTCAGCATGAGGCATCACGGCTCAGACACCCTGACCGACTGTGCGCTAAATACCCCGCTGAAGCATTCCAGCCTCATTTAAGCCCATTGATTTTCTTTAGCGCTCTTTGTTTTCCTTCTTCATGGCCCAGTTGTATTTGTGCTTTTGAATACTGTCCCTCAGAGGGAGGCTTGTTTATGTGATGTGGGATGGATTTGATTGTTTTGGCCCCCCCAGGGACAGCAGGACTTGGATGAGATCTGTAGAGCTGGCTCGGCCATCCACAGCTTTTGCTCGGGATCGGTTTAAAGACATAATCCTTCATTTCACCGGCGCCACTTCACTTTGATAAATTCAGGGATGGTGCTTTGATAACGTCTTCACACTCAATATTCATAAGAACTGCCATGAAAGGCATGCTGTGTTTCAGATCAAGAAAATGGTTGTAAACATATCTTAAGCGTCTGGTGACAGGGAATTTCTAAAAAGAAGCCGAGCCTTTGTGCGCAGAAAATTGCATGGACAGAGTAATCAAGGAACTGAGGTCTCACGGGGAATGGTATATTAATGAAATTGAGGATTTTGTAGAATTTTAGGATAATCCTGGAAATGTATTCTGTGCACATCCATGTTCAGTTTCGTTTAAGTATCAACTTTCTTCAGGGAAATCAAAAATAGAAACAAAAATGATTTATTTGTTGACTCGTAGTAAGATTATACCTCATTTAGCTTGGAAGAATATGATGAGAAATGTTTGAGTTCTGGGAAATCTGAACCGAGTTTGAGATCTTTTCTGATTCCCTAGATATACAAGGGATAACTGCGGGATTTCTTTCAGTGGAAACATCTGAGACACAGAGGCAACTGCTATCTTGGAGAATATTACAGGGATCTCATTTGTTATTGTTCTTTCCTGGTGTGCAGGCGAGACGCAGCCATCTTCTGATTGTCTGATGCTCCACATCCTCTTTGACCTGTTTTGTTCCCGTCACCTTCTGAACACTGGTTGATCTGTGTCTGAAGCACAGGAACAGCAGGGGTTTATGGAATTTTACATGGATCTACAGAGCAAACAAGAGAACTGAAAGCGGGAGCCTCAGTGCATACACATGTCTGATGTAGCTCTCTTTGAGTTGTTTGATGGTTTGGGTTCTACAACGTGAAGATAATGAAGTGTGCAGTGAATCAGGGGCCTGCAGGCTGCTTACTGAAACATGCATGACTTTGCCATAATCTCAAATCCACTTTCATACACAAATCCATATTTTATGTTGAATATAAAGGTTGGGTGGTTTTTTGCGATGCCTGTTGGATCTCAAAGGGTTGTAGTAACAAAAATCTTTCATAAAAACCCATTAAAAGAAAAAATGGTGTAAAATGACAGACGTGTTGCCATTTTCCAAATTTCATCGTCACATTTGACCCTTTTTTGTTAAAGAATATAGAAATACCACATTGCAAACTTTGTGTCAAGAATATCATAACAAACATAAAGCACATTTATATTATTTCTTAAATAGTTTTTATTTTTATTTTTAAAAAGTTTGAATTTGAGCCTTTTTGAACCGTTATCACCGTGGACCTTTCTGCATGTTATGCAGCCTTAAGTTGTTGTTTGAATGATCAAATTTGTCTTACATTTTCTAATAATTTAGCCCCACATATGATGTTGTACACTACATGGGAACAAAAGTACAGCACTTTACTAAACAACTGTTTTAATGCAGCAGATTATTGTTCACAAGTTGCAATTGATTTGATGTGTTTTTATGTATAACGTCGGTCATATTGATTTATTTTCATAGAAACTTTGTTACTCCGTTACACAGAGCCGTTAAAGCAGGGTTCTCAAACTCGCGGCCCGCAGGATGATATTTTGTGGCCCCCTTCTTGACATCAAAGTTTAGTGTTAGTGCGGCCCGCACATTGCCGCGCTAGCTGTCTCCTTTGTGTGTGTGTGTGTGTGTGTGTGTGTGTGTGTGTGTGTGTGTGTGTGTGTGTGTGTGTGTGTGTGTGTGTGTGTGTGAGAGAGAGAGAGAGAGAGAGAGAGAGTTGGCTCGCCCCTCCCTCATGCAGTATAATTGGTTGACACTGTGTGATTGACAGGAACAGACGAACAAAGCTGATCAGACAGTTGAAACGAATGTGGTCTAACAGTGCTCGTCAATGTCAAAATGATTAAGATGGCCAATCAAATCAAAGTATGCGGGGTTTACGTTCTCTTTTGGCTCGTGCACACTGCACAGTCTTCACACACAGACGAGCGTGTCAATCTATCGCTAAATGCCGTTGCTGAGAGAGACTCTATTCTTTCCGGTGAAATCACAAAACAAAATGCAAACGTGTCCATGGTCTTATTATACAATCATTGATGAACATCTTTGATTTTAATGAAGAAAAACTATATGAGAGCGGATTAGAACCCGGAACCTTTGACACGGTTGACAAAAATTCTACCACCAGACCACTAGAGAATTCAAAAGAGTTTTGCGGATCTATGTATTTATTCACTCACTCATGCGAAGAATATCGGGATTAATAATATATTTGACGCAAATTAATGCAAATATTGTTTACAAATAGTCCCAAAAAGATTTTTTTGAAAGTTTGACCTGGTTACGGCCTTGCGGTGAATTAGTCTGTTATTTAAAATTAAATTAAAATCATTCATTATTTCATATTACATGATTTAATTTCTATAGGCTATATTTAGTTAAAATTCATAGGAACAGTTCATGTTCAGAAGAAACATTCATGTTGAAGAACTGTTAATAATAAACATTGAGAAGATTGGATCAGTTTTGTTACTTTTTTTTTGTATACTTGAAAAACTTTTTATGTGGAATACTTGATGCGGCCCAGCCTGACCCAGAGTCTGCCTCCAGCGGCCCCCAGGTAAAATGAGTTTGAGACCCCTGCGTTAAAGGGACATGATGGAAAAAAGGAGATCAGAGAAAAACAAACCGTATTGTTCCGATTATAAGGCAGCGCTGTTTTCTTAGAAACGTATCTGAAAAAACAGATTCGTCTTATATTCAGGGTCTAGACTTGACATGTCAATAATACACCCGCAACAATAGGTGGCGCCAAATACGCGTAAAACGGGTGTGCCAAGAAATGCAGTCTGTCAGAGATTGTGAACGCAGAAAGACAGTCGGACCCACTTTATTTTAACTGGTCCAATCAGCGAACAGAGGGAGTGGCTGAATGATGACGTTGATGTCGTGCGCTAGTTTGAGTTGTAGTTCAGTAATGTCGGCGGAGAAAGATGTAAGTGTAGCCATTCGGTCCGTTGTGGCAACGCTGCCGAATATCCAGAAGTTAAAGCCGGAGCAAGAACAATCTTAGCTGAGTTTTGTTGTGGACATGATGCTGTGGCCCTCCTCCCCATGGGGTTCATGAAAAGTTTGATTTTTCAGCTCGCTCCGTTAGTGGTGAAGGAGTTGACTAAGGCCAACGCATGACATACGTCACGACCAAATGTTAGTGATTGGTTATGGCAGATCCAGAGTGGCTCTGGGCAGATCCAATAGTTTTAAACTTCAACAGAGTACACGCCTTCAAGAAAGTAAACGCTTGTCAATGGAGAGTGGCCAGACTCTCTGTACAAATTAAATGTATGAGAGTCTGGTAAGACCAGGCTGAATGGATAGCCTAAAGGCCTGTACACACCGGGACGAATATCGCGCGCGCTTATCGCCAGCGTTTTGCGTGATTTTTTCGGCGCGTCTTGAGTGTTCACACCCAAGCGATTTTCACTGGCGATGCGCCGAGTGAACGTGCAAATTCAGTAGATAGTGCTCCCGGTACACAAGGTGATGCTGCGGCACTTTACGCTTCTGGCACTCGCTTGTCACTCAGAAGAAGAAGAGAGACAGTATTTACGTGCTTGCCAAAACCATAGACATACTATGTCTATGACCAAAACCATTTACACACTTTTTGCTAACTGGCAAGCAGCATTAGCAGCTCATCTTCTTCTTTGTCTACTTACTACTTCTTCGTCGTATCAATGTGTGCTCGGCAAGACTGTTTTGTGCAGCAATCTCATTGGTCGGCCAGTTTTTTACGCGCCCGAGGCGTTTTCTTAAGAATTACGCTTTTACACCTGGTGTTTTGCCACGGAAATCGTCGGAAATCATCCCGGTGTGAACAGGCCTTAATTGTTATATAATTCAGATGGGCTACAGGTTATTTTTATGGTATGCCAAAAAAGTGTTTCTTTTTAAATGTGATCGGTTGAACATACTTTCAATACAAAAATTTAAATATGAAAATTATTTTGAAACAAAAGCATTTTCTTTATAAAAATAAAATATTTATAAAATACAAGATTTGGTCTTCAAAAAGTATTTTTCCACAAGGTACATCTTGAAAAAGGGGGGTCGTCTTATATTCAGAACAATACGGTAAGTCAATGCTTTTGCGGGCTCTGCCCAGAGAAAATGTTGCATTCGTTTACAACATTTTTGAGTTCTTTGTGAGCGAACGCAAAGATTCTTGGGGGAAGGCAATTTTTTTACGAGGAAATGCAACGTTTTTGAGGGAGTGAAAATAATTTGTGAGAAAACACAAAACCATTTAAATACATTTTTCCATCTGATATTTTTTCCATCACCATGTCCCTTTAGTGGCTCCGTACCAACAATACTGAATGTAACATTTATTATTAGTCAAATCTGACCCAAGAGTCACAGAGTTAAAGGAATAGTTTGCCCAAAAATGAAAAATGTCATCATTTACTCACCCTAAATTTCTTTGCTCTGCTAAACACAAAGGAAGATATTTTGAAGAATGTTTGTAACCAAACATTAACTTCCTATTGTTTACCCGTCAACTATTTGGTTACTCATATTCGTAAAAATATGAAGAAAGAAATTCATACAGGTTTGGAACAACATGAGGGTGAGTAAATGATGACAGAATTTTCCTATTTGGGTGAACTATCCCTTTATTAAGGCAGTGTTGCTTAAAAAACTTCTGTATTTGTGTGTTTGTAGCCCGGATAGTGAAAAGCAAGCAGTGGTGTGAGATGTCCCCATGTTCAGAGGGCGAGATCTGTGGCCTGCTCTTCAATCGCTCCGGATGGACCTGCACCAAAGGCGGCGGCCGCATCAAAACCGTCACGGTGAGACACGTTCTAAATATCTGTAACATTTCATTTATTCACTTAGTTGAAGCAATGTTGCATCATTCACACCACCTGTGTTTCAGCTCATTGGATAACACGTGCTAATGACTTTCATTAACCAACATTATTTCTTTATATAATGCTTAACAGATCATTAGTTAATGTGCATTCAGATAGATATGCATCATTAGACATCTTACATATTCATATATGTTTATATTTTAATGTATTGTAGTTCAGCTACTGATCTGTTAAGCAGTAAATAATGTTTGCTCGTTATGTATTAATGGAAGTTATTATGTAAGGGTTAATGTAGAGTCAGCCTATCATAATTGCAAAATAAACCCTGATGGGGTGATCAAGACCACAAGGCGATGTGTAGGGGTTTTGTATGTATTATTTTGTCATAATTACCACCTGACTGAGCGATATTTCATGTAAACGGACACAATTATGTGAGAAGAAAGACCCCTCAGAGTGATGTGAGTGACTACTGGGACAACAGTCAATTATCGTTTAATGGTTCTTATGCTTGAAATAATTTATAGCACAATGCAGAGATTGACCAATCAGAATAAAGTATTTCGGTGTGCAGTGTAATAAAAAGTAGTAAGCTGAATGCAAAGCCAGTGCAAAGCATTGCTCATATATTTTACTGTTAGTATAATAGGATAGGACTTTTATTTACACTTCAATTGAATAGCATCAATAACTATTTGCATTTAGTGTTAATAAGATGCTCTTCTTCTATTTATTCCTGCAAAGGTATTTACCACCCTTTACACTGTATACAGTAGTGGGCAAAAGTGATGACCGGAGGGGAGGGTATATTTCTTGTTGGACCGTACAAATTCGATTAAGCCATTCAAATCATACGAGGACAATATTTTCTTTCTTTTTTTAATATTTTAAATATGAAGGAAAAACAAAACACTATCCTCTACAGCTTTTACTTTTATTACTATTACTGGTTTTATTTTACTGTGCAAAAAACAGAATGCATTGAAATACAAAAAGCATACATTGACAACAACATAATCAGTTATTAATAATTTGTTGGTTCTCGCTTGTTTTTGCATGTGTTCATAATTTCTTTGTATGGCAGCCTGGCCAAAATCTTTGCACAAATTGGCAAATTTCATTGCATTATCACAAATAAAATGATTGACTCCATGCACAACTGCGCAATATACCTACAAAATTAACACATTTTTCATATTTAAATAAAGGGTGAAGATGTCAATTTTCCTTGGCCACTGTATATGTATATATAGTATATACCTTTCAAAAGTTTAGAGTCAGAAAGTTTTTTTAAGAAGAAATTAATACTTAAATTGATCAAAAGAGACAGTAAAGATATTCATGATGTTCCAGAAGATTTCATTTTCAAATAAATGCTATTTGAACTTTCTATTCATTAGTGAATCCTGAATTTTTTTAAATAATTTCCACAAAAATATTATGCAGCACAACTGTTTTCAACATCTATAAGAACTGATTTGTTTCTTGAGCAGCAAATCATCATATTAGAGTGATTTCTGAAGGATCATGTGACACTGAAAACTGGAGTAATGATGCTGAAAAATACAGCTTTGCATCACAGGAATAAAATACATTTTAAAATATATTCAAATAGCTTGAAATTTGAAATATTACTGTTTATAATGTGTTTTTAAACAGAAATGGTTTCAAAAACATCGACAACTCCTTATCGACTCCAAACTTCTGAATTCCTTGTAGTATTTCAATTGCTTATCAACAACGTTTGCCTATATCCGTTGAGAAAATTATAACACTTTTATGTTGTGCATTCGGCATGAATTGAGATTCAAATTGGGGTGCTGTCTCAGAAAAGTGCGTGGGACGAAATCACCTTTTTTTTTTTTTAATTCATCTTGACAGGCTCCTGCTTGTGTGAGTGGCTGTACGGGAGATGGATTGGGCTCTGTGGTGTGATTCGTTGTTTGTAATGCGTTGCGTACATCACAGGCATAAGTGCTGAGCTCAGGGGGTGTTTGGGCTGTGCTGACCCTGCAGGCTCCCGCCCCATAATGTCTTGAGTCATTCTGTTTTTTTGAGTTGCTGTGCACAAAATGACAAGGAGCAATTATGCTGTATTAGAGGGTGTTTTTGGAAAGAAAAGGGGATATGGAGGAAGCGAGGCTGCATATTAAACAAGTCCGCTCTGCTCGGGTTAGAGGGGTTGTGCCATTCAGTCAGAATAGCTGAAATCATTCATGTGTTGCTGAGGGTGTGTGTGTTCATGGCTGTGTGCATATTTACGGCTTTTTGTGCAACGTTTGCATGTGTGCCTTTGCTTTTTGTGCGTTCGCATGTTCATTCAAAGTCAACATTAAATCAGAATTGACCTTGTTTACTTATAGTGCACATTATTAATTTTTTAAGATATATATATATATATAGTAACTTGCGCCAAGGTTTTAACACCCACTTTTCACAATCCAATCAATTTCTGATGCATAAAATATATATATATTTTTTTTGTAGAATTCACTCTTAAAATTTCAAGTTGACTTTAAGATTATCTTATTTTTCATTCATTCTACCTCTCTCTTTTTCTCACTCTTTCTCTGGGCAACTTTCAAATTGCATTTTTGCAAATTTGAAGGGCACTGCGGAAAGGAGGCCGTTAGTGAAGTGCACATGCAAAGGAAGTCATTTTGTCATTCATGATCACATGATAATGCCGCAATTCATTTAAAAACCTGAGCTAATTTAATATATTACTTGGTATTTAAACCATCCGCATGCACTCAAGGACTAAATGGGAAATATACTTTTCTGTAAAAAATGTTTTACCAAGTGCTAGATGAAGAGGAAATATTTTACACAAAAGTTTAATTTGCTACAGCTGTAGGTATAATTGTTGCTGCTATGTTATCAAGGATCCATAATAAGTGGCAGTGACATATGTCTTGCCCTTGGAAATGAGTTAGGCGCTCACTTTTGAGTGGAATTTGCCTCTCTCGTTCTGACCTTCTTGTGTGTCTGTCTCCTCGCAGCATTGGTTAGTGCGTGTATGTCGTTGTGTAGGCATGTGTGTGTGTCTAATCTGTGTGTGCATGTGCCTGCAGCCTTGTGTCTCTCAGCCCGGGGCAGCTGCCGCTGATTTCATGCCCCTGTTTCCTGCACAGTATAATCTAATCTGACAGCGGAGAGGAGTTTGCATGGGAGTTGTTTACTTATATGAGTGTGTATTGAGTTGAAATGTATCTGTGTGTGTACAGATTTTTACGTATGTGTGTGATTATGGATAAGTGTCCATTTGCGGGTGATTGCGATTAGTTTGTGTGTGTGTCTGTGTGAGAGTGTGTGTATCCTTTCAAAATCACGCTTTTTATGGTGGACTGAATGCTACTGTGTTACAGTGTCCGCAGAGGCAGTTTCCAGCAGATTCGTGACCGCTATAGAAAGATATGCTTCTGGAAAAGTGTTATGGCCGCTATTGTGAGGTCTAGCAGGAAATTAGCAAGAGTATGATTACCAAGTGAAGCAGGTGGTTCATAAATCAGTGGAGCTGGAATAAAGAAGGTTGTACTTCATAACAAAGCAATGAAAAATGAAATGATGTTGCAGTTGCTGACCCATATGGGTTTTTCTATGGCTAATGGTGATATCTAGAAAACAGGGCAGTCGGTATAATGCTGATATATTCATAATACATTTTAGACCATTTTACTGCAAAATCTTTAATGGCTTCTTTTATAAAGTAAAAGTAATTTAAAGATAAATATTTACTGGACTGAAGCAACTTAGGTTTACTTGATTCATCCATACGACATGTTAAAACGTGAGTATTAAATATGGCTTTTGACCAATGTTTATTTGTACATCTCTGAATCAACATTGTATCACATTGCATTATACGTTTTGCCAAAACTAGAGCTTTGATCATAAAACTAAAAGACATTATTGGGAGATATAGCATAACAACTTATATTTAAATGCATTTTATGCAAGTAACTTTGTACATTTCTCATTGATTTATATAAAAAAATTATCAGAATTTCATCTTAAGTTTTGGCCTTATAAATATCAGCAACTGCACCAAATTGCGTATTTTTGCTCAGTTTGGGCCCTTTGAATGAACAGTGTTTTTTTGTTGTTGTTTTTTTCAAGTACGAACTTCGTTCTCACTATAGCATATTATATGAGCCATAAAGGCCTGATGTATGAAATATAATACAAAACATAAAAAACAGGTCACACTTTAGATAAGGGTCCAATTCTCTCTTTTAACTAACTATTATCTATGGCTTTTGTCTCAATAAACTTCTTATTCTTTTAGGTATTGAGTAAGAATTGGGGGCAGATTAAGGGATGTAGAATAAGGTCATGCAGACTAAGGCATTAATATCTGCTTCATAAGTACTAATAAACAGCCAATATCCTAGTGATATGCATGCTATAAGCAACTCTGTTATAGTGAGTATTGGACCCTAAACTAAAGTGTTACCAAAAGACATGCTTTTTTTGTCTAAAGGCTCAATGAACTGTTCCATATAAAAATATTAGATTTGTCTGACTATTATTCTGAAAATCAGGCATTACATGGTTAATAATGCCAAAGGAGATGTACATATTTGCTGGAGTTAAATTACAAAAGATTTACTGAAAATGCACAAACAATGTTCTTTATCACAAAACAATGTTCAATAGTGTGGTCATGACCCTGGCACAAAGATGAAGGCTCTTATATCACGCTAAAGGGTTTTGTGTGCTAATGCCTGACTGTATGTATATTATCACTTATTACATGACTGCTTACCACATAAATAAAAAAGGGGACATGAAATATTGATTTGAATTTTATTATTTTATTATGTAAGATGAAAAAGACCACAGAGTGGTTTGAGAAAAATGAAACTAGCACAGCTATAGGAAAAAGGTTGCTTGTAATATCTGGAGAAAGTTATCCATTAGCATTGCCATTCATCTCCATGGCAGCTGCACAGCTCAAATATTATAAATAAAGTTAATGTAAGTCTATATCATAGCTTTGAGAGCTTTCCAAAAAAGTAACACTACTATATTATAATGAAAAATTACTAATACATTTGTTTCTTGCAAAACAGATTTTTTTAGTCAGAATACACAACTAATATTGCATGGCTGTCATTCTAACCAGCCAAACCTTGATCACTTACAATGACAATTTTTTTTATTAATTCAATTTTGATTTTATTTTTAAATGTACATTATAGTGTTCATTATAGAAAATGTTTGACCATATTTTGTCATGATTTGTCATCAGAATTATATATTCCAAAAAGATGTGTGATTAACCATTGTATGACTATTCTGTAAGCAGACATTCTTAAAGGGATAGTTCACTCAAAAATGAAAAAAAAAATGGTCATCAGTTACTCACCCTCATGTCGTTCCAAACCAGAAAGACTTTCGTTCATCTTCAGAACACAAATGAAGATATTTTTTATGTAATCTGAGAGATTTCTGTCCCTCCATTTACAGCTACGCAACTACCACTTTGACGCTTCTAAAAATTCATAAAGAGATCGTAAAACTAATCCACATGAATTGAGCGGTTTAGTCCACAATTACTGAAGACACTCTATCACTTTAGGATGAACAGATTGAATTTAGGCCTTTATTCACATATAAACATTGATCAGCGAATATAAACAGAACTGTGTGAGAGCTTCACTGGTTCTTGCTGAAGCTCAAACGTGTTGCGTAACACAAGAATGAACCTCATTGGTTCTTGCTGAAGCTCAAACGTGTTGCGTAACATGAGAATTAACCTCATTGGTTCTTGTGGAAGCTCAAACGTGTTGCGTAACACAAGAATGAACCTCATTGGTTCCTGTGAAAGCTCAAACATGTTGCGTAACATGAGAATTAACCTCATTGGTTCTTGTGGAAGCTCAAACGTGTTGCGTAACACAAGAATGAACCTCATTGGTTCTTGCTGAAGCTCAAACGTGTTGCGTAACACAAGAATTAACCTTATTGGTTCTTGTGGAAGCTCAAACGTGTTGCGTAACACAAGAATGAACCTCATTGGTTCCTGTGGAAGCTCAAACATGTTGCGTAACACAAGAATGAACCTCATTGGTTCTTGCTGAAGCTCAAACATGTTGCGTAACACAAGAATGAACCTCATTGGTTCTTGCTGAAGCTCAAACGTGTTGCGTAACACAAGAATGAACCTCATTGGTTCTTGCTGAAGCTCAAACGTGTTGCGTAACACAAGAATGAACCTCATTGGTTCTTGAGGAAGCTCAAACGTGTTGCATAACACAAGAATGAACCTCATTGGTTCTTGAGGAAGCTCAAACGTGTTGCGTAACACAAGAATGAACCTCATTGGTTCTTGATGAAGCTCAAATGTTTTGCGTAACACAAGAATGAACCTCATTGGTTCTTGAGGAAGCTCAAACGGGTTGCGTAACATGAGAATGAACCTCATTGGTTCTTGAGGAAGCTCAAACGTGTTGCGTAACACAAGAATGAACCTCATTGGTTCTTGATGAAGCTCAAATGTTTTGCGTAACACAAGAATGAACCTCATTGGTTCTTGAGGAAGCTCAAACGTGTTGCGTAACTCAAGAATGAACCTCATTGGTTCTTGAGGAAGCTCAAATGTTTTGCGTAACACAAGAATGAACCTCATTGGTTCTTGAGAAAGCTCAAACGTGTTGCGTAACACAAGAATGAACCTCATTGGTTCTTGAGGAAGCTCAAACGTGCTGCGTAACACAAGAATGACCCTCATTGGTTCTTGTGGAAGCTCAAACGTGTTGCGTAACACAAGAATAAACCTCATTGGTTCTTGATGAAGCTCAAACGTGTTGCATAACACAAGAATGAACCTCATTGGTTCTTGCTGAAGCTCAAACATGTTGCGTAACACAATAATGAACCTCATTGGTTCTTGATGAAGCTCAAATGTTTTGCGTAACACAAGAATGAACCTCATTGGTTCTTGATGAAGCTCAAACGTGCTGCGTAACACAAGAATGAACCTCATTGGTTCTTGAGGAAGCTCAAACATGTTGCGTAACACAATAATGAACCTCATTGGTTCTTGTGGAAGCTCAAAAGTGTTGCGTAACACAAGAATGAACCTCATTGGTTCTTGATGAAGCTCAAATGTTTTGCGTAACACAAGAATGAACCTCATTGGTTCTTGAGGAAGCTCAAACGTGTTGCATAACACAAGAATGAACCTCATTGGTTCTTGAGGAAGCTCAAACATGTTGCGTAACACAATAATGAACCTCATTGGTTCTTGTGGAAGCTCAAACGTGTTGCGTAACACAAGAATGAACCTCATTGGTTCTTGAGGAAGCTCAAACGTGTTGCGTAACACAAGAATGAACCTCATTGGTTCTTGAGGAAGCTCAAACATGTTGCGTAACACAATAATGAACCTCATTGGTTCTTGTGGAAGCTCAAACGTGTTGCGTAACACAAGAATGAACCTCATTGGTTCTTGATGAAGCTCAAATGTTTTGCGTAACACAAGAATGAACCTCATTGGTTCTTGAGGAAGCTCAAACGTGTTGTGTAACACAAGAATGAACCTCATTGGTTCTTGAGGAAGCTCAAATGTGTTGCGTAACACGAGAAAGAACCTCATTGGTTCTTGAGGAAGCTCAAACGTGCTGCGCAACACAAGAATGAACCTCATTGGTTCTTGCTGAAGCTCAAACATGTTGCGTAACACAAGAATGAACCTCATTGGTTCTTGAGGAAGCTCAAATGTGTTGCTTAACACAATAATGAACCTCATTGGTTCTTGAGGAAGCTCAAATGTGTTGCGTAACACAATAATGAACCTCATTGGTTCTTGCTGAAGCTCAAACATGTTGCGTAACACGAGAATGAACCTCATTGGTTCTTGAGGAAGCTCAAACGTGCTGCGTAACACAAGAATGAACCTCATTGGTTCTTGAGGAAGCTCAAACGTGCTGCGTAACACAAGAATGAACCTCATTGGTTCTTGCTGAAGCTCAAACATGTTGCGTAACACAATAATGAACCTCATTGGTTCTTGCTGAAGCTCAAACGTGTTGCGTAACACAAGAATGAACCTCATTGGTTCTTGAGGAAGCTCAAACGTGCTGCGTAACACAAGAATTAACCTCATTGGTTCTTGAGGAAGCTCAAACGTCAAGTCAAGTCAACTTTATTTATATATAGTGCTTTTAACAATGCAGATTGTTTCAAAGCAGCTTTACAGTGTTAAACAGGAAAATAATGCAACATAATTTTATTCAGCCGTATAGCCGTTCTGGAGAAAACGGGGATGTCTTCAGTTCATTTCAATTATCATACAGTGACAGTGTGGGCTTTAGATCAGTAATTAGATCAGTAATTTAGTTTATATGGTTAATTTAGTATAATAAGTAGATTTATTTGGATATTTAGTTGAAAAATGTTGAACAATTTAGTGTCCCCAACTGAGCACGCCAAGCCAGAGGCAACAGCGGCAAGGAAATCAAAACCCCATCAGGGTGACCCTAATGGAGAAAAATAAATCTTGGGAGAAACCAGGCTCAGTCGGGGTGCCAGTTCTCCTCTGGCCAAACGTGTTGCGTAACACGAGAATGAACCTCATTAGTTCTCCCACATCAAGCAAGCATACTTGAGCTTCCATTTACCATATCTGATGTGTGCATTTACGAATTTTATGTAAATAAAAGACTAAATTAAAAATCTGTTCTTCATATAAAGTGATTGTGTCTCTTCAGAAGGTTTGGACTAAACCGCTCAATTCATATGGATTAGTTTTCTACGATCTACGATCTCTTTATGAACTTTTTGAAGGGTCAAAGTGGTAGTTTAATGGACTGTCAAGAAGATAAATGAAAGTCTTAAGGGTTTGGAGCGACATGAGTGTGAGGACAGTAAATGATGTTTTTGGGTGAACTCTAACCCTTTAAATTTCTTAGCAAGTAGTCATAAATCTAGTCTGCAAATACATGTACGTCACAGACTGCAGTGGGACTGCATTTGTGCATGTTGCAAATTGCAACAACATTGCATTGCATTTGTGTAACAGAATTGCTGAATTCATATTATGCAAAGATGACTGAATTGCAAATGCATCATGGGGTGGCGAATCAATGGCAACAGACGGAACACAAGCACACAGTGCAGTTATTCGTAGGCCAAAAAAAAATTTGCAAACGGAATGTGTTTATGTCTTTTATGTGTGCATATGTGTGCATATGTATGCCATGTTTCTGCTGTTGCATGCACACACACGCGCCGCACCTGCAACTTTCCTACATTCAGCCCCCCCAGCGTGCAGGGGATTCAGACGGAGCCAGGTTCTGACCCGCTAATGGAGTTAGCATATGCAGCATGCTGAATCCCTGCCAGGCATTAATACAGATCACTCACGAGCGCCCCTAAACACGCTGGCCATTTGTCTTCACTAGTGAACTGCTGAAAGGTTCAAATTTGCCATAGTCTCTGGAGCCCACTGCTTTGGCATGTCATGCGCTCTGGAGATATTCACAGAGATGGATATGAATAGGAAACATAGAGGGCGAGAGTGCGAATGGGTCCTGTTTTCTGTTAGTGAGGCTGGGGAGAAGGGCTTGGGAGTGAGTGGGCGGCATGTGAACTCTGTCCGGTCACAAACCACTGAGTCATGCTGTCATGTCATTTATAGTCTCCGAAAACATAATGCTCTAGCAGGAACAAGGATGTTTCCCAGGAAGAGTCATGAGATGTGCTTACCGGATGTTTTCTCAACATGTGTTTTTCTCTGTCAGCTTTTATTAGCTTCTCTGCGTGAGTGATTCGATAGGTAACATGAAATCAAAAGTAAAGTCACACTGAAAGCAAATCTTTTTTCAAATCATGTGTCCTCATAATATTTAATCAAAATAACTTCCCCTCCCTCTTGCATTGACATCTATTCTCTGATGATGTGTTTTATCAACCTGTCACTCACATGAGATCGACCCATTGCAAACCACAATGATCCAATCAATTCCCAATGAGCAAAATCAAGTCTTGTCCTACATTTCAGTTTCACACAGATATACATTGCAATAGCGAAGACAAGACTATTGCAACTTATGTTTCATACCAACTATTACTTTATTAAAAGGATAGTTCAGCCAAAAAATGCCATTGTTTACTCACCCTCCCTTTTATGAGGATATAACCTGTAAAGAAGATATTTTGAAGAATGTTGGTAACCAAAAAAATCTATCTATCTATCTATCTATCTATCTATCTATCTATCTATCTATCTATCTATCTATCTATCTATCTTTCTATCTATCTGTCCGTCCGTCCGTCTATCCATTTATCCTTCTGTCTGTCTGTCCATCCATCTATCCAGTTATTCATCTGTCTGTCTGTCTGTCCATCCATCTATCCAGTTATTCGTCTGTCTGTCTGCCCATCCATCTATCCAGTTATTCGTCTGTCTGTCTGCCCATCCATCTATCCAGTTATTCGTCTGTCTGTCTGTCTGCCCATCCATCTATCCAGTTATTCGTCTGTCTGTCTGCCCATCCATCTATCCAGTTATTCGTCTGTCTGTCTGCCCATCCATCTATCCAGTTATCTGTCTGTCTGTCCATCCAACTATCTATTTATCCAACTGTCTGTCTGCCCATCCATATATCCATCTGTCTGTCTGTCCATCCATCTATCCATTTATCCATCTGTCTATTAATCTGTCTGTCATTCTATTATTCTAATGTTCTATCTATCGTTCTGTCATTCTGTCCGTCTAGAGCTCCCTGTAAGGCATTTAAACCTTTAAACTTGAGGCTTTTTAACTTTATTAACTTTTTTGTTCAAACAATGCTTTGTCAATCCAAAGAAGTGTATCTGGACAGTTTTGCCTTTCTAAATTGCCTTTGGAATAAGAGTAAAATGCATGCTAGAATAACATGGTGTCTAAATATTATTTTCTGCAAAATGTAGATACTTTCACATCGCGGTTTCTTAGCTCATCCTCCGTGCGGTTGGTGCCTTAGGCTTGTTCACTGGGGTATTATTTTCCTGTTCTTTTATCTTCTTTATTTTTCTAGTTTCTGTAAAGCTGCTTTTAACAATTTGTATTAAGCTACGCTATACAATTATGAAGCAAACACATTTTAGTCAAACAGCAAAAAGAAGTTGAATTTTCCTCCAAATGGAAGCCTGTGTTTAAACCAAAGCTACTCCCTCGCTTCTCTGTCTGTGATTTTCTTTTTTGACGGCGTGTCTTTCTCCGTCTTAATCTCTACCTCGCCTCGGTTTCTTCTGGGTAATGGCATTGCTCTGTCACCGCACAGTCATCATTACCGAGAGAAAGGATGGAGGAGACGTACAGAGGGAGGGAAAGAGCGATAGAGCGGTGCGGAGGAATGAGGCGATTGTTTTCAGCCAGCCGTTGTATTTAGGGAAGGGGTTGTCTCGGTGAGATCGGCTGCGACAGGGTCAGAGCAAACACAGCGTCTCATCCACGAGCCGTCTCCCCCGCTCCGCCTGCTCGCTTTCCGCTCACGTCCGCCTCCGTTTGCTCACGCCTGCACTGTTAGAGGCCACTAAATATCTGACACACTGGAGAATTGGCAATCCTTTGAGAGTCTGTACCCTTTTCAACCTCTCCCCTCTTCTTTTTATTGAATACATTTATGGAGCCGAGTGCGTGGCGCAGCGGGTCGCCTGATTTGATTCTGCTTCGCCTCATCCGTAGGGAGGAGGACATCCAAATTCAGCTCTGTGGGTCCTCAAAGGGGCCTGTGTGACACAGCGGTGTGTGCCTTTATTCATAATTGAGAGAAATACATTAGTCGAGTGCCAGCGTGGGGTGTTTTTTGTAATTGAAGTGGCAAGGTGTTAGCAAAAAAAGAAAACACCCTTACTCTCGGCGGAGTGACGCTAGGAAATCTATCTAACTTGTTATCTGCTGTCGCAGGCTGTGGATTTATAAAGCCCATGGCACGGATGCAGTTTTATTTGTTTCTTATGATATGATTATATTCACAAATCATATTCTTCATTGTTAGCACGATTGCTATGCATTCAGTCCTTGTATAATTAAAGGCTAATTTTGTTTTTTCATTTTTGCACCTGTTCAGTTGTGCATAATCACTAAATAATTAACTCCAAGCTCATGATCCTTTGTCAACAAACCTCAAACAACACTTCAAAAAAAAAGCACAGAACCAAATTGATGACTGTAGTTTTTGTTTGTTCTCTTTTCATTACTTGCTTGAGTTGATGTAGCTGTGCAATTTTTTTAAATGAAAATATATGGTTTGTCAGTTTTCTTAATGCGGTATCATTTTACGAGAGCAAAGGATTTTTATATTAGGAATGCTTTCGTTTTTAGCATCATATAGAAAGCTATATTTGCTGCCTCGTTTTATAAAGATAAAAGCAACTCGTAATGTAAACATTTAGCATTATAATAAGCTCAGTTGCTATTTGAACGATTTACACAATAATCTCTCTTTCTACACTGTAAACCCAAATAAGTTTGGGGTAATCATTTACATCTTTTTTTTTTTGTAATTCTAAGTAGGCAGAACTATCAAGTTTTGAGGTTGTACTCATGCATGTTAATTGCTCCTAACTTAACTAACTCGTACATTTTGATAGCAATTAACATAAATGTTTTACATATTTATTTACTTCACTGTAAACCCTAATAAGTTGTCAGAACTCAAAAAAGTTGAAAGTTATGAAATATTTTACTAGCTATAACAAACTAATTCAGAAAATGCCAATTTGTAAACATATTAACAATAGCATGGTATAGCACTTACTGAACGAGTACAGCAACTTAAAACATGTAACTTACCTGCTTTCAAACCAAGCAGCCCGTCACTTGTCACGTCATAATGGCAACTCTCCAAAAACCCACATTACCAAAAACTCTTTTAAATTAGCATAACAAAACATTAATCACTACTAAATCTCCCTTAACATCAATCTTGCACAAAAAAAACATTATATAACACTTAATTTTAGCATTTACTCTCCCTTTCGAGTGCCATGGGCAAAGCATGCTGGGAAATTAAATAAAAAAACAGCCCAGTTTCAGTTAAACTTAAGTTAGTCTAAATTAAAGGAAATTATTCAGAACAGTTCAGAAACAGTTCAGTTTACTTGAAATATGTCAGTGCTGTGAACTCAAAAGAAAAATAAAATTCTAAATACTCATAACAGTTCATTTAACTGAACTAATTTGTTTAATTTAACTTTGTCCTACTTAAACCAATTAAGTATTTTGAGTGTTAGGGTTTACAGTACTAAAAATATAAATTCACAAATCACAAATGTTTATAGTAAGACATGTGAAACTTGAAACCTCAAAATAAGATGTTTTTTGTCTTGTTTTCCATGCAGGAAAAATATTAGACACCCAAAATTGAGAATATTCACCCATGTGTCGTTCCAAAATATTCAATACTGTGCCCGTTTTACTCAATAAAATTGAGGCAACTATTTGCATCAGCTTTTTGAGTATTTTAAACTCATTTTATTTGTTTTTATCCTATTAGACTTTGCATGTTTTCATCTTGGACTCTTAAGTAATGGCAACTCAATTTGATCAATTTAGAAAATTATAGTTTTAAGTATATCCAACATAATCTTTTAAGGAATGTTTACAAATGTCTCCTTGTAAGCCACACATTAAGTTACTTTTTTTTCCAAACTACTTTTATTTTTGAACTGTATTTTCTATAAATTTAAAAACTACCATGAAACAGTAAACCAGCATCTCAATACAAAACATTTATTCATTTTAAAATTACAATACAACAGTGCAAAACACAGTACTTTATTTTTTTACCTTTACACAAACCTGACTTCAAGTAAAAAAAAAAAACTTTATGTACTACAAGAGGGTAGCAACAGTATTTCATATTCATATAACAGTTTTTTCCAATGACCATTGGTCTTTTTAACCCACGGAGAACAGTAATTCAGTTATCTAATTAAAAATGTGTTTTGAATAATGTTAAAACGTCAAATTCAAATAATTATTACATCAGCTGATAAAAAATAATCACTGCGAAAAGTGAACACCGATTTAAATGGTCAGTTCACCCAAAAATGTAAATTCTGTTATTAATTCCTTGCCCTCATGTCATTCATCTTCAGACACAAATGAAGATATTTCTGATGAAATCCCAGAGCTCTTTGACCCCTCCATAGACAGCAATGAACACTTTCAAGACCCTAAAGGAAAGACATTGTCAAAATAGTTCATGTGACTGGTTCAACATTCATTTTATGAAGTGATGAGAATACACTTTGTGTGCAAAAAAAAAAAAAAAACTTTATTCAACAATTTCGTTTTAGCGCCAGTCAGAGAAATCGCTAGCCAAGCCATGTAATTCAAGGCAAATTTAAGTATTTATCAATAATACAAACATTTAGCTTTATCATTGCATATATATCTATATTTAAAGCATCAAACCATTAAACAGTTCATATTTAATGTCATTCTTACCTTTTTTAGTGTCGTTGGGTTGCCAGCAGTGCAAATTCAGTCCTGTCACCCATCAAAATGGCGTCTGTTGTGAACATTTGTTTTTGCAACAGCCAAATCCAAATGTTTAGTCTTTTAAATAAGTTTTACTTTATTTTTAGGCACACATCTAAAAAGCCTACTCAAGATAATACACACACCATTTAATTGTAAAAAAACACGTGTTTACTACAACATTAGATTAATTAAGTTACTCAATATATTAAGTAAAGTACCAAACATAGATTTATTTGTTGAAAATGTAGATTTTTTTTGTTAAAATTACAACCCCGCAGAGTATTTTTTTTCCAGTGTTCCGGAGCTCTTTATATACTTATATATTTTGAGGATATTTTGAAGAATGTTGGTGACCAAGCAGTATTGGTTACCAGTGATTTCCAATTTTGAGAAAAAAAGAAGAGACATTTCTCAAAATGTCTTCCACATCCAATATGTTCCACAGAAGAAAGAGAGTCATACAGGTATGAAATGACACGAGGGTGAGTAAATATGACAGAATTTTAGGAGCGTATGTACATTTTTGGGCGAACTATCCTTTTAATAAAACCTTACAGAAGAATTTTTTTTGGGAAGCAACACTGCATAAGATTATAAGGCAGATTTTTTCACTTGTTTATACATAAAAAAAACACTCCATTGTTGGGGAAGATAAAATGCATTAATAAAATGCTTTGCACGTCAAATATAAGCCCTTAATGTTTCACTGTTGCCTTCTGCAGATATTTAAATTCTTGTCAAGCAACTCATTAAGTAAAATAAATCATATCAATTGTATATGTATACAGCTAGTGTACGCCTCCGATGTCAAAACACAGGTTTGATCGAAAAGCCCTGAGCACATCCATGCAAGTCTCATTATGTATTTGGTGTTCAAGAGATCGTTACAAGTAATTGCCTTATCAAAGCTGCCTCTAATCGATATCAAAATGTTTCCGTTTATTTCAGAGCACAGAGAATGAGCGCAGCACAACACTGGCAATTACATCTAAATGTGCTATTTCTGTTCGGTTAGCTGGTCGACAGATACAGATTGCCTTGTTAAGGTTTGAGTGAATTAAACGCGTGTTCTGTTCTTTGAGTTTTCCTAGCACGCATAATTTCTTGATTTCATGAAACTCTCCTCCCTCACCGCCTCTCACTCTTAAAACGATTCCTTTATGTTTTTGGCCTCTTCTCCTTCCCGTTAGAAGCCCCTCTCATGCAGCCAGCCAGCCGCCTCGTCACTTAGACCACGTTTAGGCCATTTTCCATCTGAAGGATTGCCAGGGCTTCTTTGAACTATGGTTTTTGCATCCCACATGCAGCGCTTCACATTTCCCAGAGGAATATTTCGGAGATGTTTGCTGCGGGTCTATCAGGCCATGATCAGAGGATGTCTAATATTGTCCTTCTTCTTTGAGGCCCCCGCTACCTACCGTTTTGGATAGGCATATTAGCATACAGAGACTTGAGTGTTAGCTCTTGTACTGCAGGAGAACCAACAGGATGAAAAATTCATCGGAAACATCTTCCAAAGAAGGTGCTTTCAATAATGCATTTGTAGTGATTGAAACTGCGATGCTTTAAAGAGTGTGAATGCCAAGAGATGAACGTATGCAACGATATCTCTAAACGACCAGTTCATACTATAGGCATCTGTTAATTTATTCATTTCTTTATTCGTTTTATTAATTCTCTTTGTCATGGGAGCCCTTTATCGAGCAGAGAACAAAAGCACAGCGTTAAAAAAAACATGAAAGCCAGAGAAATGCTCTCACTCCATTGTGACCTGCTCTCCCACAGGCGGCTTGAAACGCGCATATCGCACCAGAGGATCTAGCCTCTTTTGAAATTCATTTCATTGAGATGCTTGATAAAGCCTGAAAAATGTCTCCTAACTATTCACCGACTGGAGTTTAGCAGTCCTTTTCAAAGGCTACTCCATCAATATACGCTATATTACCCATCAGGTTCGTCCCTGCAGTTTGCCAGTGATTTATAATTGCCTTAATTGCTCCTCTCGCAGCCACTGAAGGAGATTAATCAATCCTTAAATTCAAAATCCAGCCGGGGACAGTCGGAGAAACGGCCCTCGCCAACTCCTGCAAAGGGCACGCATCGCTTTTAATTCGTAGCCGTGCCTGCTGCTACCGTGGAAATGGAGACTAACGCGAGTGTGTTAATGCACGTCTCCCACGGTTGCAAAATCACTAATCCCTGCCTAAACGGCATGAGGTTGAACGGCCGCACTCTTCCAAATGCCTTCCTTAGGCCTGCTTCACACATCAGGTATCTATGTACAGTAGCACTGCTGAGAAATCGCATTGTGCTTTCACATGGTGAGTGGTGAGCATCAGTGCATGTATTTTGAATTGTATTGTAAATTAACAATGAACCCCTAGATTAATAAAGGCAGTGAAGGAATGTTGCTCATTGTTAGTTCATGATATACACTCACCTAAAGGATTGTTAGGAACACCTGTTCAATTTCTCATTAATGCAATTATCTAATCAACCAATCACATGGCAGTTGCTTCAATGCATTTAGGGGTGTGGTCCTGGTCAAGACAATCTCCTGAACTGCAAACTGAATGTCAGAATGGGAAAGAAAGGTGATTTAAGCAATTTTGAGCGTGGCATGGTTGTTGGTGCCAGACGGGCCGGTCTGAATATTTCACAATCTGCTCAGTTACTGGGATTTTCACGCACAACCATTTCTAGGGTTTACAAAGAATGGTGTGAAAAGGGAAAAACATCCAGTATGCGGCAGTCCTGTGGGCGAAAATGCCTTGTTGATGCTAGAGGGCAGAGGAGAATGGGCCGACTGATTCAAGCTGATAGAAGAGCAACTTTGACTGAAATAACCACTCGTTACAACCGAGGTATGCAGCAAAGCATTTGTGAAGCCACAACACGCACAACCTTGAGGCGGATGGGCTACAACAGCAGAAGACCCCACCGGGTACCACTCATCTCCACTACAAATAGGAAAAAGAGGCTACAATTTGCACAAGCTCACCAAAATTGGACAGAATTTGGCGTAAACAGAATGAGAACATGGATCCATCATGCCTTTTTACCACTGTGCAGGCTGGTGGTGGTGGTGTAATGGTGTGGGGGATGTTTTCTTGGCACACTTTAGGCCCCTTAGTGCCAATTGGGCATTGTTTAAATGCCACGGCCTGCCTGAGCATTATTTCTGACCATGTCCATCCCTTTATGACCACCATGTCCCCATCCTCTGATGGCTACTTCCAGCAGGATAATGCACCATGTCACAAAGCTTGAATCATTTCAAATTGGTTTCTTGAACATGACAATGAGTTCACTGAACTAAAATGGCCCTCACAGTCACCAGATCTCAACCCAATAGAGCATCTTTGGGATGTGGTGGAACAGGAGCTTCGTGCCCTGGATGTGCATCCCACAAATCTCCATCAACTGCAAGATGCTATCCTATCAATATGGGCCAACATTTCTAAAGAATGCTTTCAGCACCTTGTTGAATCAATGCCAAGTAGAATTAAGGCAGTTCTGAAGGCGAAAGGGGGTCAAACACAGTATTAGTATGGTGTTCCTAATAATCCTTTAGGTGAGTCTAGGTAGTGAATTATCTAATGGCACAATTTGAACCTTATTGTAAAGTGTCACCACATAATGATCAAATGTGATGCAAAAATGATGTTTATTCAAAATATTTAAAGGGATAGTTCACCAAAAAATTGAAATTCTGTCATCCTTAATTCATCCACATATTTCCTTAAAACCTTGTATGACGTTATTTCTTTTGCAGAAGACAACGCATTAAAATGTCTGGGGGTTATTTGTCCATAAAAAGAAAGTCACCCAGTTCCAGTGTTATTTGGACCCCGGTTTATTGTATGGATAAAAACATTTCAAAACACATTCTTCAAAATATCTTCTTTTATGTTCAGTAGAAACAAAAGTTAGTCATACAGGTTTGGAATGACATGAGGGTGAGTAAATAAAGACTAGTTTCATTCTTTGGTGAACTATATTCCTTATAATTAATGATAATTCTATAATATGTTATATACACATTCAAAGGTTTGGGGTTGGAAAGATTTCTTTTGAAAGAAGTCTCTTACACTCTAAATAATGCTGGGTTAAAAATAACCCAAGTTGGGTTGAAAATAAACTAACCCAGTAATTGGGTTGTTTTAACCCAGCAATTGGGTTGTTTTAAGCAAACATTTAACCAAACCGCTGGGTTAAAACAATCCAATTGCTGGGTTAAAACAACATTTTTTAGAGTGTATGTTCATCAAGGCTGAATGTATCTGATCAAAAATACAGTAAAAACGGTAATATATTGAAAAATTATTGCAATTTTAAATACATTTTGCATGTAATTTATTCCTGTGATCAAAGCTGAATTTTCAGCATCATTACTCCAGTCTTCAGAGTCACATGATCCTTCAGAAATCATTCTAATGATGATTTGCTGCTCAAGAAACAATTCTTATTATTATCAATGTCAAAAAAAGTTGCTGCTGCTTAATATTTTTGTCAAAACTGTGATGCAAATTTTTTTTTTATGGAAATCTTTTGTAACATTGTCTCTTTTGTCTTTACTTAGCCTGACAAGCCAGACCCACATCAAGAGGTTGGGTCTGGGAACTCACCATTGGCAGGGCTCAATCTGAGGGGTGGGATGAACGGTTGTTTTTTTAATTCCCTCTGCACGCAATAGGATAACGCTACAACCAACCAGAGCAACGAAGAAGGTGAAGCGGAGCTAGTTGATAGATTAAACTTTTGCCGTATCCGGTCGGCAAAACTCCGAACCCATCTTCCTTTCTTAAGAATGACTTCAGTGCCGTTCTTGGTTCTTTTCTCAAAGAAAAGAAAAAAGAAAAAATGAAAATTCTGTCATTAATTACTCACCCTCATGTCGTTCGACACCCGTCAGACCTCCGTTCATCTTCGGAACACAAATGAAGATATTTTTGTTGAAAGCTGATGGCTGAGAAAGGCTTCAGATAGGCCTCCATTGGCATTCAGTACATTTATAATCCCAAGACCCATAAAGGCACTTAAAACGTCTTTACAAAGTCCATCTCACCACAGTGGCTCTACAATAATTTTACGATGCGACGACAATAGTTTTTGTGCGCAAAAAAAAATCAAAATAACACCTTTATCCAACTTGTTCTTGTCTTCCGTGTGTGCCTCCACGACGCATGCGCGAGAATATGACGTAGGGCCAGCGTTCGGGAATCCATGAAATGCACACTTAAGCCCCAGTTTGAGAACTACGCCGAGACCTAAAGCACGATCAATGTAGAATTCAACAGCTTAGACACGCGCGTCTTCCTCTGCTTGTAAACAAATCGCTTCTGGGTCATCTGTCCGAACGCCGGATCTGCGTCATATTCTCACGCATGCGGCGTGGAGGCACACACAGAAGACAAGAACAAGTTGGATACCCTTTAACTCCAAGTCTTCCAGAGTCGCGGCCAAAGCCGATTCGAAAGACTGCTGTTCGCCAGCTTTTTTGTTTACAAGTAGGACGCGGAACAGCCGCAACTCTGCCGTCATTATGTTAAGCCCGCCCACCAGCTCTATGCACGATGTGATTGGCCTGACCAGAGTTTGGTTTTTCCAGCTCGCAAGCCAACGGAGAGTTGCTAGACGCCTTAAAAATAAAAGTATGGCTGTATATGACCTGTTATTATGGGGGCCCGAAAAAAATATGTGCAGGAACAGGCGTTGCCATTTCCTGTCAGTTATCTTGTTCCTTTTTCTTTTTTTTGAGAGAGAGAGAGGATGGGATAGGGCAGTTTGTAACAGATAATGGCAGAGCTGTATTTACTCTTTGAAAGAGTAAATAGTGTTACGGTTAATAATATTGTCTCTGTTAAGCACTTTTTACCTCCTGCAACGTGAACACCTGGAGCAGTAGCATCATTTACGCTAATGATAGCTAATCTGCTCAATTAGCAAAGTACACATTTGTAATCTGGGCCTCTTTGCTAGCAGGCAAGTTTACATACTCTTCATCTTCCTCTTGCACACTAATGCCCTACGACATTCGCAGTACTGTGGCAGCACAATCCCCTGTGGTAACATGCTAACAGAGGAGCTGTTTCATCCGATTGTTTGCAGACACAAGAAATGGCTTCTTCTTTCCAGACGTCCCTCTCCCTCTGTCTCATTCTGCTTCTTCCCGTCTTTACCACAGGAGACCGCATTCACCTTTTTAGCCCATTAATTAGCATGAACAGTTAATAGTGCCTCCCACAATAGCTGCCTCAGCAGTTTTTTCTCAGAGTTGGTGTCACCAAATCAATATCAAGTCGAGCATAAAGCACTAGAGAAACTCAGTTGTAAAAAGCAGGCCTGTGCGGTCATGGCTGCTTCTCTCAATGATTTTTCTGTTAGAAGAAAGCCATCTCTGCACCAATATGCATAATACCATGCAATTTTGTTTTCTGTACATTATGATTATACGATATGACACCAGTGAGATCAGGTTTTGGTGGATATGCATTTGTTCTGTCAGCCTGTATTATATCAACTTGTTTTTTTAAAGCAGAATTCCTGTTAAAAAAATTGCTTTACCCGTGATTCTGATGAGAAATCTCTACCAATCAGAGAACTCTTGAGCGACCCGCCCACTCCAATGAAGCACTGCAAATGATGTAATTGAGTCCATTTCTCTACTCTATCAAACTTCTTTAATATTTGCATGCATAATATGCATACACTGAACAAAATTATAAACACAACACTTCTGTTTTTGCCCCCATTTTTCATGAGCTGAACTCAAAGATCTAAGACTTTTTCTATGTACACAAAAGGCTTATTTCTCTCAAATATTGTTCACAAATCTGTCTAAATCTGTGTTAGTGAGCACTTCTCCTTTGCCGAGATAATCCATCCACCTCACGTGTGGCATATCAAGATGCTGTTCAGAAAGCATGATTATTGCACTGGTATGCCTTAGGCTGGCCACAATAAAAGGCCACTCTATATATATTGTTTCTATATACAAAATTGTTATCTTTAAATCAATCGTTTTGTATTTCTCCATCATTTTTATTTTATGTAATTCACAATGCTGCATGGGATTGTAGTTCTGTCTCTTATTAAAGTTGGGGTAACACTTTATTTTACAGTGTCCTTGTTACATGTATTTAGGGTTAGTTGCTTGTAATTATGCTGAAGTTTCTGTAAGTCCAGGTTGTTAATTAATATTACTCAGTCAATACTTAAATATATAATTACAGTGTAACACAAGGGCACCTTAAAATAAAGGTTTGCAGATTATTTTAAGGTGTCATTGTTAAAGTGTAATTATATATTTAAGTACTGAGTAATATTGATTAACAACATGTACGGTTAAGGTAGGATTAGGGTTTTGTTTAGGGTAAGTTGCATGTAATTATGCGTAATTTACTGTTATTACTATGGTAAGTACATGTAACATATGTTACAAGGACACTGTAAAATAAAGTGTTACCATAAGTGTAACCAAGTTGTTAAGTTTACAGTCTTTTTGTCTGATTTTTAAAAACTTTTTTGTTGTGTTTCACTGTTTGACCTCGTAGCTGGTCATTTTATGTTCATGGCCAGACTGTCCTCCTTATTACAACCTTTAATTACGTTTTAAAGTCATGCGCCCTCTAGCTGGCGTAAAAATAATGACAGTGTCGTGTTACGTCTGCCGTCATTCATGACGTATGACTGTTGTTACCAATCGAAAGGCGCGTTCATTTAAATGCAATGTGTGGACTTTTTTACCACCATTTGTCATATTTCCATTTACCAAAAATCTTTTTTTTTATTAACAACTACAACCACCCCACCCTAAACCTACCCAGTGATTTATAGTGCGTATATACTTTATGAGCACATGTTCCCTGGGATCGAACCCACGATTGCATAATTACATGATGTTGTATTTTACAATGCTCTATCAATTGAGCTATGCAAAACCCAAAATATGGCGCAAATAAAAGGAAACAAAGCATTCAAATGAAAGTGTCCTGTTGTCGATAGGGGCGCAACTCAAGTAAACGCTCCTATGGGTCATATTTCAGGGAAGTGACAACGACATATATAGGCGTATTGGTTGGAAGACATGTTGTTCGTGGCTTATAATTGTTCAATAAAGACTTTTTTTAAATCCCTGTGGGAAAAATACTTCCGGAACCAAGTCTGCTGAAAAAGTGGCACTGTTTTACTCTGTGTCATCATTGATATGCCAATTATACTGCACTTGGGGGTTAAACAACTTTTTTTAAAGTTGACATTTATGTGATGAAAGTCAAGTCAACTAATCACTGATGACATCCTTAATGAACAAATAAGCCTGAACTTCAAGCTGAGACTCGAACGCTGGTTGCCTTGTGCACATCTATGGCGTATGACACAGCGCTGCACACAAGACTATTGCTCCTACATAACAGCTTATTTTTATCAGTTATTTTGTCCTTGGGTTGTTATATATCTTACAGATTGCTGCTCGTTCTAAATCAGATACAGATAAAGTAGCACAGTAAAGATTACATTACTGAGAGAGCGATTGGGTGTGAATTCATTCTACCTGGCAGTGTCTCTCTACTAATAGTGAAGCTGTGGGTTTTATTTACTAAGAAATATATGCTAGAACTTTTCAGTTTCTAAGCAATTTTATTGATAAATCACAGAACAGTGTTGACAAATATATTTCTGCGCTACTGAATGATTCTGTGTGCGTCACAATGCAGCAGCGCTTTCTTTTAAAACGGCGATTAACTTGCATGTAAAATAAGCTGTTGAAAACATGCATTCACCCCATGGGTGTTGGAACTATTGTATGTGGGTGGGACAAGACCCACCCACTTTTTACAAGCAATGATATTGGACCCACTCACTTTTATCGTCTCTAATTCAGCACGTGTCTGTTTACCTACCCCTAACCGATAAACACGTTAAACGCTTTATTTCCACTTTTCTAATATTTTCTTCATTTCTATTGAAAATAAATGCCTTTCTGGTCTGATATGTGATGGGAAAAGGGAGTAGAGTGAGTTCGGCAAAAGGCGGATTTGAACCTCGGGTTGATTTGTGTCAAAACTTGATGCCATGCATCTTACCCCTACACCATTGCCACTCTCAATGAAACAGTGATTTCCGTAATTTTGTCTTTCCCAACCAGACGTTTAGCAAACAAGGCAGTATATTTGTACTTAATGTAAATGCCATCTACTCCAGTAAAATGTGGGAGGACCCACCCACATCTAGATGGTATGATCAGATATGTTTTGTGGAGCGCTCTTAAGTATGCATTAATTTGTCATTTTAACTGTTGGAAGCTGAGGGCAAAAGTGGACTTCAAAGATGTCTTATCCTGTTGCACCCTATAGGCCATGATCAGCGACTAGTCGACATCAAGCTTAAAGTGTCATGGTAGAGCATTAAAGTCGACTAGTCTGTGCAAGCCCTATGCTGCACATGGCTAAATTACAATTTGTTGGCTCATGCTGGCTGAAAGAAGAAGACTTTTTGGATCAAGGTCATTTTTAGTACAATTGTAATAATGGGAACTCTAATGAACATTGTATTTATCTTGCCTTGTCATGTCGACAAGTTCTTCATTTGACACTGGAGGACTCCTGCTCAAACTTTCAGACACTTCATCTGAGGCTAAGATTCATCGCCAAAGCAATTAACCCGCTGTCGATCATGTCACACCAAGCAATCAAAGATAATTCCCAAAGTTTGTCTCATACAGCAAAGCTGTGGCAAAAATCATATACAGTAGTGTGCACTGAGCTTACGTGATAACACTCTCAGAATTCTCCTCACATCTCGAGAAGGAAGAATGTGTCTAGGATCTTGAAGAACAGAAATTGGAAAAAATCAAATCAAAAAAGCTTGCAGCCAGTTGCAGGATTGTCTTGTTTGCTTTTGCTGTTCTTGTTGTTTTCATTTAACAATGCGGCATGAGTGCTTAGCATTTAGATGACATGTTTGAGGAGAGGTGCAGCAGATCAGATGCACTGCGTGAAGGGTTTCGCAGATAGCGCCAGGCTTCCAGGGCGGAAAGGCATACGGGCAGGCGGGCACTGGGAAAACCAGCTCTACTCATAGAATCACGGGCACTGTCAACACCATTGTGAATGACGCGGTGACGAGCCAATCAGCACGGGTGCCAACGAACAGCTTAGAGTGCCTTCTGCATGCCAATGAGTGTAGCGGCTCCAAGAGCCACGAGCTTGCCAATGAGGGACTCGAAGTCTTGAGGGGTTAAGAGGTTTTTATAAACATTGAATGAGCAATTGGAAAGTTGGGAGTTTCTTCAACTTGATCTGAGAGGAAAGACTTCAAAAAAGCCCTGTGAAGTGCAGAATACAGGGCTGGCTAATTTGAGGCGATTTGAGAGAATAAACCAGACAGCAGAGGACTAGCATTAGCAGGATTGAGAGTACTGGAGACAGTCAGGCAGTGTTGGGTAGTGACAAACTAAAATCACTTCTAACTTGGCCATCTCTTTCAGTCGAAACACTGTATTTTATTGGATGGATGGATGGATGGATTGATGGGTGGATGGATGGATTGATGAATGGATGGATGGGTGGATGATGGATGGATGGATGGATGGGTGGATGGATGGATGGATGGGTGGGTGGATGGGTGGATGGGTGGGTGGGTGGGTGGGTGGATGGATGGGTGGGTGGATGGATGGATGGATGGATGGGTGGGTGGATGGGTGGATGGATGGGTGGGTGGATGGATGGGTGGGTGGGTGGATGGATGGGTGGATGGATGGGCGGGTGGATGGATGGGCGGGTGGGTGGGTGGGTGGGTGTATGGGTGGATGGATGGGTGGGTGGATGGATGGATGGGTGGATGGATGGATGGATGGGTGGGTGGATGGGTGGGTTGGTGGGTGGGAGGATGGATGGGTGGGTGGATGGGTGGGTGGATGGATGGATGGGTGGGTGGGTGGATGGATGGATGGGTGGGTGGGTGGGTGGATGGATGGATGGGTGGATGGATGGGTGGGTGGGTGGATGGGTGGATGGATGGGTGGATGGATGGGTGGATGGATGGATGGGTGGGTGGGTGGGTGGGTGGGTGGATGGATGGGTGGATGGGTGGATGGGTGGATGGGTGGATGGATGGATGGATGGAATGGAATGGATGGGTGGATGGATGGGTGGGTGGATGGGTGGATGGATGGATGGATGGATGGGTGGGTGGGTGGATGGATGGATGGATGGATGGATGGATGGATGGATGGATGGATGGATGGGTGGGTGGAAGATAGATTGTGTTTGGATTGTGGGTCATTCTCAAGAAATGTTTATTTTCTGACTTTCAAATTTTCAGAAATCTAAGTGGTAAATATTAACATTTTGACATTGCTTCTAATTTTATTTACTTCATTTTTATTATTTTATTTTATTGTTAAGAAAGGGTTGCAAAACTGGTGATGAATTCTCAAAAAAAGATTATATAATCTCAGTTAAATAAATTATAATGTTTAAATTAAAATGAACCAATGATGTTAAAATTACCCATATGAAAAAAATGTATAACTTTTTTAAAACGGTCGGAAAATCACAATGTGCAGATTTGAACAGCCTCTTTACTCTAAACTTTGATCTTGGGAGTTTTAGTTTAGTCCTTGACATTGATCATTTGGTAACACTTTACAATAAGGTTGTATTAGTTAACGTTAGTTAATGCATTAGTTAACATGAACTAACCATGAACAACACCTCTGTTCAGCATTAGTTAATCTTTGTTAACGTTAGTTCATAAAAATACAGCTGTTCATGGTTTATTAATGTTAGTTCACAGTGCATTAACTAATGTTAGCAAGATTTTAATAATGCATTAATAAATGGTTTATAAGTGCAGTTCATTATTAGTTCATGTTAACTAATGTAGTTAACTAATGTTAGCTTATGAACCTTATTGTAAAGTGTTTCCGATCATTTTAATTTTTAATTTAAATTAAACTTAAATTATTAATTACATTTGGACGGGGGCAAACTTGTCAGACTTATTCGGACGGGATTAGTTTAACATGGGGAGGTGGGGGTAAAGTAATTTTACCTCAGGACGTCTGTAATGTTATTGGCCAATTCGCACGGGATAAGACATCTCAGTAAAACTAGCAGAAGTGGGAGGGGTAACTCGCTTTACGCACCACAGTAACCTCCTTGTCGTATGACGTTGCTTCCTGTTATCACGTGAGCAAACACGCCAACAAGAAAAACGCGAAACTGGAGCAGGGAGGAAACGCTGTGTTTAATCTCTGAATATTAAAAAAATCTTAAAAAACATTTTTAGATTATATGAATATTAAAAAATATTCTAATGTAATGCTAAAAGAAGTGTTGTGCCTCTAATAAGTGCTTTCAATCTTCTTTTTGGTTTAAATGGTATGCGGGAAATACTGGAGGTTTGCCACAGAGTTGTCCCGCCACCTACAACGCAACCGAGTGCTGTTTGAAGCGGCTCCATGCTTGCAAAACGTGCCAAAAACTACTTTTAAACAGTAAATGACGGAATTTTACCGTACATTTGTACAGCGGATCTATTCGAACGGGATTAGTATTACCCAAGGTCATTTTTCCGGACCTTTTTACAGAAGGTAAAAGTCTCCGTAATCTTTACTGACATTGTCCGTAATGATTACCGAGATGGCACATTCGGACGGGACTAAAATCACAGAGAACCTCCGGTAATAATTACTTTACCCCCACCTCCCCATGTTAAACTAATCCCGTCCGAATAGGGCTTTATAGTGAATAGTGAATAGTGAAGTGACGTGTGGCCAAGTATGGTGCTCTGCATTTAACCCATCCAAGTGAACACACACACACACACACACACACAGACACTGTGAACACACACCCAGAGCAATGGACAGCCATATTGCTGCGGTGCCCAGGGAGAGATGGGGGTTCGGTGCCTTGCTCAAGGGTCTCACCTCAGTCGTGGTATTGAGGGTGGAGGAGAGCGCTGGTTATCATTCCCCCCACCGACAATTCCTGCTGGAACTGAGACTCCAACCCACAACCTTCAGGTTCCGACTCTCTAACCATTAGGCCACGACTACCCCCAAATATACCCTGGAAAAAATAAAAAAAACTGTAATAGAAATGGTATTCCAGATAAAGGGCACAATAGGTTATTCAGGTTCATATTATTATGTCACCATACTTTTGACAATCACCCTTACACAGTTTTTCATGTTATTTGGTAGAATTGTAATGATGAAACATTTATGACATTTATTCATTCGTATATTAAGTAGAGACAACAGTCTAGCGAAGCATCTGACTTATTTCCTTTCTCTTTTTTTATAGCCTCTGCCCAAGGAGCCTTCCTAAAGGACTTCAGATTGCTGTGAGGAGGTGAGTGGTCCTTCAGTAAGATTATCTCCTATCTTGCTTTGTTTGCTTTTCCTTAGTAAGCCATCATTGTCTCTAAATCTAATATGCGATGACGGAGGTCGTCCAGCGAGCAGGTCCGAAGCAGAACAGCGACAAAACGCGGCGAGCGACAAGAGCGCTATCACAGCGTTTGCTTTAAAGCAACATGACAGATACAGAGCACAGGTACAGAGGTGGAATAAGGCAGAGCAGAAATCGAGTGGAAATCTTATCATTTATCCAGCCAATTGTGCCCCGGCGGCGTTGATGAAGTTGTGTTAAGAGTGACGCACCTGATCAGCGGAAGGGCTAAAGCAGGATTAGAGGGCAGCTGGGGGCGCCGGTTTTGCCGCGGATCGGGAGATGAAGGGAGAAGATGATGTTGCGGGACGTGAGCTGAAACCCAAAATCCCTTGCGCTCTGCCTCAGTAGCGATTGCAGATGGCCTGACGGTAGCATAGATGGAGATACGGTTATATTTAACAAGATATATTTACATGCCAGCTGTTGTTTGTCTTTCCGTCATGCTTCAAGCGATTCCCATAGAGTGTACATGGCTTGGGAAAGGCTAGTTTTGCAGTGCGGGATAATAATATGAGGACAGGAATTTGCATAAATGCATGTTAATCCTTGAGGCAATTAGCACCTGTCAGTTCCACAGCAATAGCTTTCCAATCTTTTCATTACATGGCAAAATAAAGTGCTGAATATTGTTATAAAACCAACGGCAACACCAGTTTTTCTGTATTGAATAGTATCCTTTGGGAAACAATGCCTTTTCACGCCAGCGTAATTCCAACAGTCAAAGCTATATCGGAGTTGAACATGCCTTTATTTCTTTGAAAAGCACTTTATTAAAAAGCTAGTCATAAGGGAAGACTTTTTATTGAAAAGCTCCATTTTAAAAGGGTCCAGAGTGAGCACTTAAGGAACATCTCAGAGGGAAGCTGTTGTATAAGACTTCTGGGGCGGATTGTAGGCTTTGTGGACTCCACAGCGGTTCTAGAAAATGAAATTCTGTACGGCCGTTCTGGTTCATGCCAATGTTATCAACATTTCCAGCATAGTGCGTCCTCCTCTCTCAAGAGAACGGCACATGTATCGCAGGCAATCACGGATTGATGGAGAAACAGCAAAGAGGGAGCACCATAAATATTTACTTGGAGAGGAACTGAAATGTACGAAATTGTGTTCTGATTTTGGCAATTACATTGCCGTGCATTAAAAATTGATCTGGGTAATGTGGGGCAATGTATGATTTACAAATCCCAATTGCGAGTTATTTATGAATTATAAATTCTGGGGATTGTTAGTTAAACAGCAATGAACTGATATGATTTTTTTTCTTCCTCTAACTCGGGAATTCATAAACTTACTGCCATAAAAAGTGAGATAATTGCATAATTGCTTTCAATTCACCTATTAAGATGGATGTTAAATGCTTAGTTTAGTGAAGATCAACATGCAGGCTAAATGCTGAAAGCCGGTAGCCTTGACATCCTGCTTCCTTTACGGTTATTATTTTTGGAAAACATTTTGACATTTCAATGTCTTTCGTAAAAAATTTGAGTGAATATCATTTATGCTCTACCCTGGAACTGGAACACTTCTTTAGCTCAAACTGTTTAACATGGCTCTGGCAACTCATGAGTTCGATTCCCAGGAAATGCATGAAGTGCTCATATACCGTACCTCGAATGCATTAATGTAATGTAAGTCGCATTGGATAAAAGTGTCTGCTAAATGCATAAATGTAACTGTCACATCAATATTGCTAATGAGTAGTGTAAAAACCTGCTAGCAAGCCGTAGTGATCGGACAAATCACGGATGCAGAATCCAAATCTATGTTTGGAAAATATGTTTTACTTGAATCAAAAGATAATTGTATCTTTTGTACCATTCACTTAAATCTTAAATCTATTATATAAGTTGGCAAGGGTGGAACTCTTCACCACTGAACAACTTTTCTGAATGTTTTCATTCTGTAAGGGCCCACTGATTAGCACTTTTTAAATTAATTGATTACTTGAATGCGGTAGTTCACTATTATTTTTTTCATACCTCCTGGAGAATAATCTGAACTACCATATGCAGTTTCATAATTAATGCAAGTTATGCGCAATGTATAATTAATTCTAGAATGAAGATCATGGTAACCCACTAGTAATGTCTCAAGAATTTCCAAATCCTTCAGAGAAGGAATTACTTATTATTTGGATCAGTATTCTAAAGTGAAAAGCATGATAACTCCCTAATAATAACCAAAGTCATTGTAAACTTTTAACCCCTGGTTTCACAAACAAGGCTTAAGCTAGTCCCAGACTAAAATGCATGTTTGAGTTGTTTTAACTGAAAGCAACTCGCACTGAAATATCTTAAAATATGTCAATGCCATTGTTTTGTCTCAAGATGCACACCAATAATGATATTTTTTAAGGCATGTTTGCAAAAGCTACTTAAATGCCCTAATTGAACTAAGGCTTAATCCTGGCTTAATCTAAGCCCTGTCTGTGAAACCGGGCCTAAATGTTTTTGTAAGGTTTTAGACAGCAATGACTCAAGTCTTACTATATCCTCTAGATATCCTTCTAAAGAAATTACTAATTATTATTTGGAACAGTATTCTAAAGTGAAAAACATGAGAACCCACTAGTAATGACTGAAGTGTTACCAAATCCGTCAGAAGCAGTTACTATCCAAAAACCTTGCAAAAGCCTCAAAAACTTGCAATGACTTCAGTCATTAGGGAGTTAGAATATGGTTCCAAATAAGTAATTCCTTGTATTTGGAAATACTAGTAGGTAACATTGATCTTCACTTTAGAATGAATTATGCATTACTCGCTTTAAATACACTCTTAGAAAAAAGTTACAGTGGACCTTTAAAGGTACACAATTGGTCAAGGTACACAATCGTTTTGCTCTACGTAGAGGTACAAAAATGTACCATTAAAGGGTTAGTTCACCCAAAAATGAAAATAATGTAATTTATTCCTCACCCTCATGCCGTTCCACACCCGTAAGGCCTCCCTTCATCTTCGGAACACAAATGAAGATATTTGTGTTGAAATCCGATGTCTCAGTGCGGCCTGCATAGCCAGCAATGACATTTCCTCTCTCAAGATCCATTAATGTACTAAAAACATATTTAAATCAGTCCATGTGAGTACAGTGGTTCAATATTAATATTATAAAGTTACGAGAATATTTTCGGTGCGCCAAAAAAACAAAATAATGGGTTATATAATGATGGCCGTTTTTAAAACACTGCTTCATGAAGCTTTGAACCGTTATGAATCAGCGTATCGAATCAGCGGTTCTCAGCGCCATAGTCACATGATTTCAGCAGTTTGGCGGATTGACATGCGATCCGAATCATGATTCAACACACTGATTCATAACGCTCCGAATCATGATTCAACACGCTGATTCATAACGCTCCGAATCATGATTCAACACGCTGATTCATAACGCTCCGAATCATGATTCAACACGCTGATTCATAACGCTCCGAATCATGATTCAACACACTGATTCATAACGCTCCGAATCATGATTCAACACGCTGATTCATAACGCTTCGAATCATGATTCAACACGCTGATTCATAACGCTCCGAATCATGATTCAACACGCTGATTCATAACGCTTCGAATCATGATTCAACACGCTGATTCATAACGCTCCGAATCATGATTCAACACGCTGATTCATAAAGCTCCAAATCATGATTCAACATGCTGATTCATAACGCTCCGAATCATGATTCAACACGCTAATTCATAACGCTCCGAATCATGATTCAACCCGCTGATTCATAACGCTTCGAATCATGATTCAACATGCTGATCCATAACGCTCCAAATCATGATTCAACACGCTGATTCATAACGCTCCGAATCATGATTCAACACGCTGATTCATAACGCTGCGAATCATGATTCTACACGCTGATTCATAACGCTTCGAATCATGATTCAACACGCTGATTCATAACGCTCCAAATCATGATTCAACACGCTGATTCATAACGCTCTGAATCATGATTCAACACGCTGATTAATAACGCTCCGAATTATGATTCAACACGCTGATTCATAGCACTCCGAATTATGATTCAACACGCTGATTCATAACACGCTGATTCATAACGCTCCGAATTATGATTCAACACACTGATTCATAATACGCTGATTCATAACGCTCCGAATTATGATTCAACACGCTGATTCATAACACGCTGATTCATAACGCTCCGAATTATGATTCAACACGCTGATTCATAACGCTCCGAATCATGATTCAACACGCTGATTCATAACGCTCCGAATTATGATTCAACACGCTGATTCATAACGCTCCGAATCATGATTCAACACGCTGATTCATAACGGTCCGAATCATGATTCAACACGCTGATTCATAACGCTCCGAATCATGAGTCAACACGCTGAGTCATAATGCTCCGAATTATGATTCAACACACTGATTCATAACGCTCCGAATCATGATTCAACACGCTGATTCATAACGCTCTGAATCATGATTCAACACGCTGATTCATAACGCTCCGAATCATGATTCAACACGCTGATTCATAACGCTCCGAATTATGATTCAACACGCTGATTCATAACGCTCCGAATCATGATTCAACGCGCTGATTCATAACGCTCCGAATCATGATTCAACACGCTGATTCATAACGCTCCGAATTATGATTCAACACACTGATTCATAACGCTCCGAATCATGATTCTACACGCTGATTCATAACGCTCCGAATTATGATTCAACACGCTGATTCATAATGCTCCGAATCATGATTCAACACGCTGATTCATAACGCTCTGAATCATGATTCAACACGCTGATTCATAACACTCCGAATCATGATTCAACACACTGATTCATAACGCTCCGAATCATGATTCAACACGCTGATTCATAACGCTCCGAATCATGATTCAACACGCTGATTCATAACGCTCCGAATCATGATTCAACATGCTGATTCATAATGCTCCGAATCATGATTCAACACGCTCATTCATAATGCTCCGAATCATGATTCAACACGCTGATTTATAACGCTCCGAATCATGATTCAACACACTGATTCATAACGCTCCGAATCATGATTCAACACGCTGATTCATAATGCTCCGAATCATGATTCAACACACTGATTCATAACGCTCCAAATCATGATTCAACACGCTGATTCATAACGCTCCGAATCATGATTCAACACGATGATTCATAACGGTTTCGAATCTTCATGAAGCAGTGTTTTGAAATGGGCCACCATTATTTAGGGGGTTTTTGGTGCATTAAAATATTCTTGTGGCTTTATAATATTAATATTGAACCACTGTACTCACATGAACTGATTTAAATATGTTTTTTAGTACATTAATGGATCTTGAGAGAGGAAATGTCATTGATGGCTATGCAGGCCGCACTGAGCCTTCAGATTTCAACACAAATATCTTCCTTTGTGTTCCAAAGATGAACGGAGGTCTTGCGGGTGTGGAACTGCATGAGGGTGAGGAATAAATTACATTAGTTTCATTTTTGAGTGAACTAACCCTTTAAGGGTACCACCCCAGTGACGGCTACTTTGTACCTTAAAAGGTACAATTTTGTACTCTTTTTTTTTTTCAGAGTGTAAGAAACTGTATAGTCCTCTGGGAGGTATGAAGAAAATAGTTAGTGATTAGCTAATACTGAAGCACCATTGCTTACTAATTCATTAATCAGAGCTTCTTGTCTTAAAAGTTTCCAAAAGGGGGGTTTCACAGAGATGCCATAGAACAGTGGTTCCCAACCTGGGGTCCCACAGTTTGCAGGGGGGAGCGCGAGAGTTTATATGCTTTGTGGTCAAACATGGATACGAAAAACCTTTTTGTATAGTTTCTAGGAATGCTCCAAATGATCGGCCACTTATCCAAAAATGTTGACAATTACTTCCTTTGATACTAAACATGTTCTCTCAGCTTGCCGAACATATTTTTATGACGCAAAAGTCGCAAGCTTGCTCACGCCAGCTGCGGCAAAAATGAAAAGATCAGCAACGGCTGCGTCTCTGTGATAGTCAGAGTACAATAATAACGCTGTGAAAAGATATGTATGAAATCCAGAATGCTACCACTCTCTTCTGAACTCTTTCCCACACACGGTATAGGGTGACCACCATCAAACAAACCAAATGTGGGACAATTACTAAGTTTGTGTGGGACAATGTGGGACATGTTACCGACACTAAAACATAACCTGAAACTGTTACATAATATCTATCTAACTTAATAAAAACATATGTATTCTGCCTTTCAGATGATAAAAATACTTTGTTCTTTAGTCCCTTCCAGAAAACACCATTACATCACAATGTAACATTGTACATGTCATTTAAATTCAACATCACTGAGCCCAAAGGCAGCAGGCAGCAGATCTGACCAAGTCCAATAATGAACAAATAAATTATAAAGCAACATGAAATTAGTTCATTGACAGTCTTATATATTATATTATATATTAAGAATATAGCCAATTTACCGAATTATCCATTTGTACATGGAACGAATCCGCTCCACATTTTGATTGACAGCCGTCACAACCTATAGCGACCGTGTTTACTCCTTTCTTTTCAACCATTGGATAGGATTTTAGAAACGGCTGTTGTTGTATTTGTGAAAGGCGGGATGTTACGTCTGACGAAGCGCTGTTAAATATGTCTAGGTGAAAAACGATGCCGCAAAAAGAATAAATGAAACGCTTTCTTAAAAAGGCAAAAGAACGCATGCGTTATATGATAATAAATTAAAAACCAACAGACTGATGAAAATGCGGGACATTTTCTCAATATGCGGCGTGCGGGACAAGGGGTGAAAATGCTGTGCGGTACAACGCAAAGCGGGACGGGTGGTCACCCTAACACGGTAGCGTGTTCATTAGAGTTTCAGGTGAAGGGTTGCCAGTAGAGATGCACCGGTCTACCGACCATCAATCAGAATCGGCCAGTTCCGTTTTTTGTTTTATTTCGCCCAGACTTGCACACAAAAGGCATAGCAATCATTTCCCCAAATGTAATTTGTGTGGACGTTAACAGAGGCCAGAGACAGGACATTCTGAAGACGGACGCAAAGAGAAAAGCAGAGAAAATACTAAAGCCTACCGGGTTTGGAAAAGTGGAACATTAAATTGGGGTGGGGGCTTATATGAATGCATTTGGGAACTAACTTACTTCACAAAAGTTTCGATGACATTTTCTTTTAATCGTACCTCTGTATGATGCCTATTAAAGTAGTGTTTATATAAGCACAGCATTGGTGTTGCTTTGTTTACAGAGGTAACCAAGGAAACTCTATACACTGCAAAAATGCTTTTCTTTTTTAGTAGCTATTATTGTCTTGTTTCCAGTTTAAATATCTAAGAATTCTTCAATCAGGATGCTTTTACTAGATAAGTAAAATATGTTTTCTTGTTTTCTGGAAAATCAAATCAAAATGAAGTGAGTTTTTGCTTAAATCTGCCAAAGGGGTAAGAAAAATAATCTTGTTTCTGTTTGAAATCTTGTTTCTAGTTTTTTTTCTTACCCCTTTGGCAGATAATTGTGCTTGTTTTATGCATTTTCATGGTCCTCAGGGTTTCTTACATGTAAGGAGGGGGGGCTTCATGGACAAAAGGTTGGGAACCACTGCCATAGAAGAACTATTTTGGGTTCCCCAAAGAACCTTTCAGTGAACAGTTCTTAAAAGAACCCTTTTTTCTTAGTGTGAAGGACATTTTAATAATCTAAAGAATCTTTTGTGCAAGGGGAAGGTTCCATCGGTGTTAAAGGTTCTTTAAGGAATCATAAAGAACCTTTATTTTTAAGAGTGAGAATGTTAATATTTCGTACTGTGTAGTTATTCATTAACGACAGAACAGTATTCTAAAGTGTTGTTAATTATGCACTTTGATTAAAATAGAACTGAGAACTGTACTAAAGCATGATTGTATTTAAAATAACAGAATGTCTTAGCAGGACAGCAGCTCGGAGGAAACGACGCTGATTAGCGCACAGGCAATGTACATTTGCATATTCGGTTTTAATTCTCTAAATGTGAATTAACACTCAGACAGACAACGGGTGGCATAATTTTCCCTTTATAAAACGTAATGGCGCCACACGATGTGCGCAGCCACGCTGGAAGGCCCGGGTGTAACAAAATAATCATTTTGCTAAAGCTTTCGTGCTAAAGAACACAGGCATTCACCTTCTGCCATTTGCATTTTTCAAAAGCATGCGCCTTTCAAAGCAGCCGCTCTTCAGAATGCTGTCATATAAAAATCATCATTCACTAAGTAAACACAAACAAAAGAGCCACACAAGATCAACAAACATGAAAAGACGAGGTAGGAAAAGGTAATGCATGTCTTTTTTCCTTGCCTTTGATCACGCCGCAAAATGCATTTCCCTAATGTCCTCTCCGCTGGTTTTCTCTTTGTGTGTGCACAGGTTTGCTGACATTCACAGGAGCGACGCCAAACAGGAATCATCCATCAGCCCCCACACATTCGTGTCCATCCTCTCATCTCGGAGCTAAAGATATCAGCTGCCCAAATCCACATCGCCCTCAAACAGGAAATGGAACCCGTGCGCCATGGTTACTGTCAGTCAAGCATCTCTAGGGTTACATGCAGGTCATCGAGTCCCAGCGGTCGCCATCATCTCACAGCAGGGGACACGCAGCATTTCTTAGTGAAACCTTGACATAATTGATCTTGAGGTACATTGGCTAGGAGAACATTTCACTCGCTTTCCAGGTAAGCAGACAGAGAAGACTGAGGTTATATAAGTTCCTTGCATACAGCAGCGAGGATGTAGCGTAAGAGCGATCTTGATGGACCCCAACTGCGTCTTCAGAGCAAGGACATGTCTTCGACGAAAGGCCAAGGATGTGCAGAGACCTTTAAACATACACCGGAGATCACCTCTTTGCAAAGGGATAACGTGTTTTCCTTTAAAAATTGCAGACGAATTGAGAAAAGCGGGCAAAAGCAGCAGATGACTGATGTATCCTGTAGATTTGCCTCACGTGGTTTGACCATATGGATTGTGTGCTGTTGAGCTCTGTCTGCGAATGGCAATGCACCGATGCCGTCAACTCTAATTATGGGTGATTTAAAAATTAGCAAACAATGTGTGGATGTCATCTGTCCCTTCCTCTCTGGGGCGTCTCTTTCACTCTCTGCTTTAAATGTATGTCTCTAATGGATATATAATTTCTATCAATACTTTATTTTGACTGTAAATTGCCACTTGCAATGGGGTGTTGACCTATATAGGAAATAAAGGGTGTGTCCATGTAAATGTGCTCAGCGCTTTGGGGAGTCTCTCCGTGGGCCGCACTGATTCACTGCTTAAAGTCAACATGAAATCATAATGCATCGTATTGAGTTTATTAATTCATTTTTAAGGTCTCTTACAACAGGTTTACATGCAAAAAATGTTTCATTTTCTCATAATAAACGTTGGAAATCATCACATTTTCAATAATTCTCAAACAATTCGACGGATGAATCAGTCTCTCTAAATCCCTCCTTTCCATGAGCTACTCTGCTCTGATTGGTCAGACGGCTCAGTCTCAGACGTCACGCCCACTGGCCGCTGGCTGAACGTCTGATGCATATGGCACACTTTTCTGGAAACACTTCAGGAGTTTCGAAGTCGTCATCTGATTGGTTGAATTCTATAGGATGTCCGGCGAGACGTGTGTTGCATTCTTTAATGGCCCGTCTGGAAATAAATGCCGTGACGCCAAACTCCTTTGTGGAAGAAGAACGCCGTCGTGTTTACGACTTTGACAATGCACGCTTAAAGCTACACTATGTAACTTTTCCGTCCACTAGAGATCGCCTGTTCAAAACAAAGGCGTAGTTTGATGACGGCACGTTTGAGCGCAGAATCTCGGGACATGTGGTCTTCACCTCACAGCCGGTGGGAAACAGTCAGGATAGGACTCGGGCAGAAATCATGTTCATGAATGCGATTATTAACATTACTGTAGTCTGAAGCAGAGCAGGAGCGAGTGTTGTGGAGCTGAGCAAGGCCGCAGGAGCGATTGAAGAGCGGGACTGTTATTATGGCATAGTCGCTGGCGGGACTTTTATTATGACACGGTTGCCGGCGGCACTTCCTCTTCTCCAGTGCTGAGTGTGAGGTAACGCAGCTCTGTTTATCGTATTAGATATATCTGAGTGTGTTGAAAAGGAAGTTATGACGTTCGCTCGGCGGCTGCTATGACACTTGTTCACACTGCAGTGAGAGTAAAGTGTTTCACTGAATAAAACCGGAGACCGAGGGTGGCGCAGATATGACGCAATCGACAGGCGACTCCCTCACACGCATAGCTCACACGTCCCGGCTCCTTGGTTAAAATAGCAATTTTCTCACGATTTACAAATAGTTGAAAACATTTGGGATATTCTAAGTACTCAACTGAACAAAATATATAACACTGGCCTAGTGGTTTCTGGATGTTTTACTGCAAAAATCCTACATAGTTCACCTTTAAAGGTGTCATGAACTGGCTTTTTACGTTTTTTTATAATGTCGTCTGATGTCAACTTATGACGTTCGCGTGGTTTTTACATTCAAAAACATCATAATGAATAAGTTATAGGCTATTTTCTACCCTGGTTTTGAGGCTCTCTCCTGCATGCTCGGATTTTATGGGCGTGCCGCACTGAAGACTTGGAAGTAAACGCCCACGGCTAGGATTAGATAAGATTTGCATATTTAATGAGCTTCAGCTCTCCGCGAGTACACTGTGAGGGATTGTTTTAGAGCATGTGGGAAAACGGCAACCGGAATAATTCGTCCCACAGGGCTCACAAAATGTCTTTATCAAACAAACACAATGATTCATCTCTCATCCACCCGTGATTGATTGGAATGTTATTTTTTTATTACTTGGCCAGCCGATCGGTGGATATAAGCGCAAACTGTACACACACACACACGCGCATCAAGTATGTTGCAGACTGCATGATCAAAACTTCCGTGATTGTATTTTTCCTTCAAATATAAAGTCAAGAGAGTGAACAACGCACATCAAGAACCACAAATAAAGGATTCCAGCCTGTGACAGCGTGCTAAGGTATGTTAGACACGTACACAATCAATAGATCTATGTCAAACGATCTGTAACAATGCAATACTATCACATATAGAAAACATGTTCTACTCACATTAGTGTGTTGCTTTATTCATTCATGTAATCTCATCCTGTCTGCAAATCCAGTCTCTTGTTTACAAATGAATCCGTGATCAGAAATGAAGGAACAAACGCAACGTGAGCTGGATGTTCATTCAAAATAAAGTTCATCCATGCATTCATAATATTGGAATCTGAATGAAGCTTATGCGGCATGTTTAGAAATTTCGATGCGGTTTAGCTCTCTCTGTAGATCTATGTCATGTTAGTGGTATGAGTTGGTGGACGAGGCTACAGAATCAGGCGTTGTTCTTCTTCTGTTGAGGCGGTGCTTCACTACACTCTGACGTCATAGCCGGGCACATTCTGAGATCGAGCGTTTGCTGGGCCTGGTGTCAATAAAAGCTTTTCTTTGACTAACAAGGACGTTTTCAGCTCTGAAATTTACAGGATATTCTTATATTACCATGACCTTTTATATATCAAAAGCTCAAGAGAAAGTTGATTTCTCAATTCATCACCCCTTAAACAGGATCAACTAAATGCTGGATTTTCAAAAGTATGTGAAGTTCGCAGCTCCATTGTTGCAGTAAAGTTGCACATCGCTTTTGAATGAATAATTTATAGATGCACGCCGGTCTGTTATTGCAGGGACATCGACTTTACATTTTCACGCCCCTAAACATGACGCAGAACAAAACGAACTGTGATTGGTTGCTTTACATATCAGTCAAACTTCCTCTTGGGCGGTTCTTGACCAATGAAAGCTACGATAGTCAGTCTGAAGGACTGGCTATGCGAGACTATGATTGGTCTACCACTTGCAGCGCTTGTCAGAAGCTAAACGGCCATCACCATTACTGAATTTAAGCTCCGGAGACTTCCTCAGTCCTCAGTGATTGTACACACTGTAAAGACAATTGCATCAGTTTTAGTATATCAATCCGAGCACGAGTCCGATGATGAAACATAGGAAGAACTAGTTATTCAACCCAAACCTCCATCACAAGGATGACTTGAGCAGGACGTTTCTCAGTGATAAGTTACTCAGTTTGAGGTACATTATGAGATGTTGAACCTGTAATTCCTCACCATCAGCATTAACAATCCATCAACAAACCGATGCGTGTGTATATTTCTAACTTATTGCAGTGCACATGCGGGAACTGTATCAATAACAGCACATATGTTAGCTGAGCACTAACGTTAATGACCATAACATTAAAGTTTGTGAAACAAATCTTGCTCCATCGTTTATCTTTACGCAGAGTACACTCTAAAAAATGCTGGGTTAAAAATAACCCAAGTTGTGTTGAAAATGGACTAACCCAGCAATTGGGTTGTTTTAAACCAGCAATTGGGTTGTTTTAACCCAGCGGTTGGGTTAAATGTTTGCTTAAAACAACCCAATCGCTGGGTTAAAACAACCCAATTGCTGGGTTAGTCCATTTTCAACCCAACTTGGGTTATTTTTAACCCAGCATTTTTTAGAGTGTAGTAAGAACAACAGACCATCTGTATTAACAGACACAGTTTTAGGTAATAGTGTTCCACAGATGCTTAGCAGAAGTATTTCAGTTAGACAGTAATAACGTGAGTTAGCCAGAAACATATAGAATATGAAACACAAAACTAAGTTTTTTGAACGTCTGGTAGAAAATATATACATTAATAATTAATTTTACTTACAAGTTTTGATTCTGAGGAGCAAGTTGGTCCGAATAAACTGGATACTGTCCCATCTTTCAAGAGCAAGCGTTTGCGAATCCCGCGTTGAACTCCGAAACCAGTCGTCAGTAAAATGATGTGTTTGAGGACAAGTTGTTCGCGGGAGGACAATGTACAGCGTAGGCTGGCATTATGCAAATGTTTTTTCTAGTGATGTAGAACAGTAACGCAGTGGGCTTCGAAATACAAACGTCTCCTATAAGTGTTTCAGAGTCGATTCTTTATTTTGGGAGACAATAACTTTATTTATCGCGCACTTTCGACTTTACAACTTTGCAGAACATTTACCTTCACAGATAGCTATATTTCACTCTGCATGAAAGGGAATATTCAAAAAACCTTAATAGGGGCACTTTAAATGAAATGCAAATGCTGATTCATGTTTTCAAAGTCAAGATTGACCTACTTAGTAGACATTGGTCTTCTTGTGCAATTCACTGGTGCATGTTAATCCACCTCTGGTTGATGTCACCAAAGTCCACTTATATCTCATCTAACAAGTGCAAGTGACATTTTAGGTTTTGAGTAATCCTCCTCGATTGACTGCAAAATTTGACTGCGTGTTTTACCGTTCAATTGAATTCCAGGAGATAAAATCTACATTATTTCCTGTCACAATACATCACGGAAACACATGGTAGAACTAAAATAGCGCTGTTTCATGTTGACTTCAAGTATGTGAAAGATGCTTCTTTGTGTTTTGCTCTTTGTCTCCTCTAAAACAGTCTGCTTTTGACAGAGTGCACAGATATACTCTCAAATCAGTTCTCCTCATGGCCAGTGAAGAAGATCAGTCCATATGATGAACGGAACTGGTTTCACGTAGCAGAGAAAATAACCACCATCCCGGAAGATGAAAGAGTGAAAGAATATGGTCACTTTCAGTGAACAGTAGTAATTCATCAGTCTCACGGGCTAGGCCCGGCTTCCTGAGTTGTGAATTTTAATGGTGTTTTTATGGTTCCTAATAAAGTCTGTTATGCTTCTGGCAAATATGCAGAGCACGACATCGCTCGCTTCCAATTACTGAGAAATTCAAGGAGATTCAGTGTTCATTCGTAATGGCGTATAGTTATTTAGGAATAGCAGGACTATCTCTCTTTCTCTTTCTCTCCTGTGTTCTCTCTCTCTCTACCAGTGGAGTGGAGTGACAGTAATTTTTCCTCCACCCTCAAAGTGTTCTGTAATCACGGTTGTCCGGATCCATTCCAGGTTTTCTATTCCTAGCCCTCACTCGCTCGCCATTCGCTGGTGAGAGGATCCGATCGGTCAAGGTCTGGCTGGTTTAGCATGGTCCAGTTTGCCCCTCCTGCTAGATATCATAACTACACCATGTGATCCTAAACAGTGACTGCGTCTGAAATCGCATAGTGTCTTATAGGTACTTATTTTGAAAAAAGAATTACTTCACAACTGCTAAAAAAAAGTATGTTCTATATACAACCCCAAATCAGAAAAAGTTGGGACAGTATGGAAAACGCAAAAAAAAAAAAAACAAGTGATTTCTAAATTTACTTTGACTTGTATTTCATTGCAGACAATATGAACACAAAATATTTCATGTTTTGTCTGGTCAACTTCATGTCATTTGTAAATATGCATCCTTTCCTGTCATTCAGACCTGCAACACATTTCAAAAAAAGTTGGGACAGGAGCAATTTTAGGGCTAGTAATGAGGTAAAATGGTTAAATAATGAAGTGATTTGAAACAGGTGATGTCAACGGGTGATTGTAATTATGATTTGGTAGAAAAGCAGCATCCAAGAAAGGTCTAATCCTTTAGGAGCAAAGATGGGCCGAGGATCGCCAGTTTGCCAACAAATACTTGAGAAAATTATTGAAATGTTTAAAAACAATGTTCCTCAAAGAAAGATAGGAAGAGATTTGGATATTTCACATTCAACAGTGCATAACATAATTAAAAGATTCAAGGAATCTGGAGGAATTTCAGTGCGTAAAGGACAACGGCGCAAGCCTAAGCTGAACAACCGTGATCTCCAATCCCTCAGGCGGCACTGCATCAAGAATCGTCATTCATCTATAAGCGATATCACCACATGGGCTCAGGACTACTTTGGCAAACCTTTGTCAAGTACCACAATACGTAGTTACATCCACAAATCCCAGTTAAAACTGTACTGTGCCAAAAGGAAGCCCTATGTTAACAGTGTCCAGAAGCGCCGTCGACTTCTCTGGGCTCGGAGGCATCTGGGATGGACCATCACACAGTGGAAACGTGTACTGTGGTCAGATGAATTAGTATTTCAGGTATTTTTTGGGAGGAATGGACGTGTGCTCCGGACCAAAGAAGAAAAGGATCATCCAGACTGTTACCAGCAACAAGTCCAAAAGCCAGGGTCTGTCATGGTATGGGGTTGTGTCAGTGCCCTTGGCAAAGGTAACTTGCACTTCTGTGAAGGCACCATTAATGCTGAAAAGTACATAGAGATTTTGGAGCATAATATGCTGCCTTCAAGAAGACATCTTTTCCAGGGACGTCCATGCATATTTCAACAAGACAATGCAAAACCACATTCTGCACACATTACAAAGTCCTGGCTGCAGAGGAAGAGGGTACGGGTACTTGACTGGTCTGCCTGCAGTCCCGACCTGTCTCCAATAGAGAATGTGTGGCGCATTTTGAAGCGCAAAATGGGACAACGAAGACCCCGTACTGTTGCCCACCTTAAGACTTGTTTGCAGGAAGAATGGGACAAAATTACACCTGAAACACCCTAAACTCCCTAAACGTCTTTTAAGTGTTGTGAAAAGGAATGGCAACATTACAAAGTGGTAAATGCTTTACTGTCCCAACTTTTTTTGAAATGTGTTGCAGGTCTGAATGACAGGAAAGGATGCATATTTACAAATGACATGAAGTTGACCAGACAAAACATGAAATATTTTGTGTTCATATTGTCTGCAATGAAATACAAGTCAAAGTAAATTTAGAAATCACTTCTTTTTTTTTTTTTTGCAATTTCCATACTGTCCCAACTTTTTCTGATTTGGGGTTGTAGTATGAGTGTATAGTATGAATGTAATCTAGACGTACTACGTTCGACATGTCATTATCATGTGACCTATCAGCATCAGTTACGTCACTTCACTACCATTCAAAAATCCTCCCCCGTGGCCTCATGGGATAGTCAAGTCAAGTCAAGTCAACTATATTTTGTTATCCAGCTCATTTCAATTATCATACAGTGACAATGTGGGCAGAGCAGTAATTTAGTTGATGTATTCAATTTAGTTTAGTAATTACATTTATTTGAATATTTAGTTAAAAATTGGGTGTCCCCTACTGAGCAAGCCAAAGTGTCCATCATTTGCACACTTCAGAATCTCACTGGAAGAAATAGGTCACCCAAGTACTTTTTGCCTACTCATTTATGAGTACAGTGAATTCGGACACATTTCTTTTGTCACATACTGTTTTTGTAAGATGTAGTAGGGAAGTATGTGATTTTGGAAGCAGCCAGCATTTTTTTTATCGATGCCATTACAAATATCTTTTCTTTTTTTTTCAAGCAGCATTTAAATAGTATTTATTTTTATTATAGTAGATGTTTTAACAGTGACAAAATATTTTTGTGTAATGAACTTTATAATATTTATAATATTTTTTTGTCTGCTGCCTTTGACGTCATCACACCAGATAGTAACTAATGAAGTCTGTTTCCATCTCAGAGTGAAAATTACAATTTTTTTTGTTTGTTTTGCAAGCAACATTTGAATAGTAATAATTTCATTTTATTTTACCAGATATTTTTGTGAAATTACTTTAAATTTTAATCAGCACAGGATAGTCACTAATGTATGGAAGCTTGTTTCCACCGCAGAATGGAAAAATAAAAAGGGTCATTGCGAATTTTTATCTTTTTTTTTATAATTGTGTGATATAAAGTCAAAATTGTGAGATATAAAGTCAGAATTGTGAGATATAAAGTCAGAATTGTGATATAAAGTCAGAATTGTGTGATATAAAGTCAGAATTGTGTGATATAAAGTCAGAATTCTGAGATATAAAGTCAGAATTGTGTGATATATTATTTTATATATAATTATTTTAATATGTTTTATTATGTGGCGGAAACGAGCTTTCATACCAATGAAGTCCAAAAAAAGAGGCAAAAACAGGCTTATACGTATAGGCTGTCCATCATTATTTTTCACTAAACATTTTGTATTTTTGTTCATTGTTCTTGAAGTAATATTTCACAAGCCTATTTCTTTCAGAATCCTAACACTGTTTAACACATGACAGTAGGCCTATTGGAGCGATCCTCAAGCGATGGTCAATAAACTGCTGCTCGCTCCAGGCAAAAATCACACAACTCTGCATCTCTCCGCAGCACTCACACACTCTGCTCTCCTCCAGTTTATCCCTACAGTGCTGGTGTTAAAAGCCTGATGTGTACTGCTCTGACAGAATTATTCTTTTACATTTGAGATGACTTCCCAATGTGATCCTGCAAGTCCTCAAGGCTTCGGCCTCCACTGTACCTGTGATTTATTATTTATCAATAGGCACAACCTCATTAATGGCCCGAAAGTCTGCAATCTTTATTTTACTTGGACATCAGCATCATTCCTGTGATTCCTAGGTGACATTTATGCACATATTTGCTCATTGTGCGCGGTGCTTGTGGTTATCGGATCAATAAGGCCATAACATGAAATCACGAGTGCAGAACGGTCCTGAGAGGTTACATTATTACAGCAATATCTCTGCCGTCGGTCCGCTGTATCAAGCTCTAGTACACTCGTGTGATCTATCAATGCTAACCATGAATGAAGCCATCGTCTGTCACATTCCCGTGACTTAAGAGCAGATACGGGTACAGTGCATGTCATTCTCATGCATATTCCAGCAGGACTTGAGCGTGTTCTGCAGGATGCTGCTGTTGAAGGAGTCGAGGATGCATCGCTTCACTATTCCAGGGCTTTTCTAGTAGTTAGGCCTATCCACCCGGAGGCATCTGTCATTAAGTCTATATAATACAAGCGTAATTGGGGTTTATGCCCGGATTAAGAGATCGTTACACTTAATTACAACGAATCATGGTGCTCGATGATGTCTGGGCCAGCAGATAGAAGACAGCCGATAGTGTGAGAAAGAGTGAAGCATGCAAAGGGCATAATTAGCATGTTTTGTCATCTTTAAGATCTTGATATTTAAATTACATGCGCAGGATTTTGTAATCCATGGATTTTTTTTAAACCACTCAAAAATTCCATGCAAGACTTGAAACCATGTTTTTCATAAATATATATAAATGCAGTAAAATCAGTGTACGTAAGTGTGAATTTCATTTCTGATCACCGACTGTGTTCAGCCCAGACATTAGCAGCTCGAGTACGGTTCAATCTAGCTGAGGGCAACACAAAGAAATTACCTGAAATACAGAAAATTATAAGACTCCTGACTGCATTTGATGGGGGTTTACGAGAGTTATGAACTCTCAGGGGGGAATTCATTAACATTCACTAAACATTATTTCAGTACACAAAACCGTGTTTTCTTCACAAATCACCCACAATTCAGTGTAACCAGCCACTAAATGCATAGTGGGCCTTGCAAGCACGCAGTTTGGTATAGATTGCATGTTGTTTACAAAATTCAGCCTTATTTGCTTGGTGCAATTATACCACTCGATCAGGAGTGCGGCCTCCCTTTCTCATGCTCATTAGTTGGGAGTCTGGCTGTAGGACAGTGATCGAAAGGAAAGCGAGGTGCTTTTGGAGAAAAGTGATTATTCTGTCATAGAGGTAAGCTAAATTTTATTTATTTACTTATTTCGATTTTTGCCATTACCTGGGGATTTAAAGAAATCTTCTTAAAAATTAAGTATGTTTGCATAAGATAAATTATAAGACATTCTCAAGTATATGTCCCTAACAACAATGAATTATTAAAGGGGTCCTGTAATGCCCCTTTTTACAAGATGTAAAATAAGTCTCTGATGTCCCCAGAGTGTGTATGTGAAGTTTTAGCCAATACGGAAGTGACTTAAACTGATATTCATCGACTGGTTGCTAGAGACAGGCTCCAGAATCTCATTGAGCCCCATGTTAAAATGCCCAACTTCACAGCAGAAAAAAACATGTTTACAGTCTGGTACAAATTGTGGTTTTGGTCTATATAGCTAATTTTGCCCTTCATGACAACTGAGAGAGGGTGAACTCATTCGTTTACATTATATAAAGCCTTAAAGTTCTGCATAATTAAGGGTGTGGCCACTTTGAGTGACTGGTGGATAGCCATTTATCTGCTGTCTTAGTCATCATGTCACCTCATGCTCATTTTCTATTATCCGGGAGTGACCGGCGATGATGCGCTGCCAAGATGGCGGCGGCCAGCTCGACCCGACTTTACGCTTCAAAACTCCTCTTCAGAATCCTATGGGTGACGTCACGGACACTACGTCCATATATTTTTTTACAGTTTTTTTGAGGGTGAGCAAAAATGCAGTTTTTCCCTTTAAATGCTAATGAGCGGCCACCTTTCTAGAAGAGGGTGGAGCTTCAAGAGTTTCAAGAGTTCTGATTACCTCAGGCAGAAAATGCCAGAAACTGTTCAGCCTTTTATTTTCAAACCGGAGGACAACCATGGAGAGCCACAAGAAGAAGTAACAACATGTAGAATGCAACAGGACGATTCTGAATGGTTAGTTGATGAATTTATGTAGCTGATGTGGAGTTAATTATTGATTAGCATATTCTGTCATGATAATCTACAGAAACTTGTATATTATATTCATTCATTACTCACAAACTGATATGTTTCAAATGTTTATTTCTTTTAATTTTGATGATTATAACTGACAGTTGGAAAATCTCAAATTCAGTATCTCAGATAATTAGAATATTGTGAAAAGGCTCAATATTGAAGACACCTGGTGCCACACTCTAATCAGCGAATTAACTCAAAACACCTGCAAAGGCCTTTAAATGGTCTCAGTCTAGTTCTGTAGGCTACACAATCATGGGGAAGACTGCTGACTTGACAGTTGTCTAAAAGACGACCATTGGCACCTTGCACAAGGAGGGCAAGACACAAAAGGTCATTGCAAAAGAGGCTGGCTGTTCACAGAGCTCTGTGTCCAAGCACATTAATAGAGAGGCGAAGGGAAGGAAAAGATGTGGTAGAAAAAAGTGTACAAGCAAAAGGGATAACCGCACCCTGGAGAGGATTGTGAAACAAAACCCATTCAAAAATGTGGGGGAGATTCACAAAGAGTGGACTGGAGCTGGAGTCAGTGCTTCAAGAACCACTACGCACAGACGCACTACGCACATTCCTTGTGTCAAGCCACTCTTGAACAACAGACAGCGTCAGAAGTGTCTCGCCTGGGCTAAAGACAAAAAGGACTGGACTGCTGCTGAGTGGTCCAAAGTTATGTTCTCTGATGAAAGTAAATTTTGGGTAAAAATCAGGGTTCCAGAGTCTGGAGGAAGAGAGGAGAGGCACACAATCCACGTTGCTTGAGGTCCAGTGTAAAGTTTCCACAGTCATTGATGGTTTGGGGTGCCATGTCATCTGCTGGTGTTGGTCCACTGTGTTTTCTGAGGTCCAAGGTCAATGCAGCCGTATACCAGGAAGTTTTAGAGCACTTCATGCTTCCTGCTGCTGACCTACTTTATGGAGATGCAGATTTGATTTTCCAACAGGACTCGGCACCTGCACACAGTGCCAAAGCAACCAGTACCTGGTTTAAGGACCATGGTATCCCTGTTCTTAATTGGCCAGCAAACTTGCCTGACCTTAAGTCCATAGAAAATCTATGGGGTATTGTGAAGAGAAAGATGTGATATGCCAGACCAAACAATGCAGAAGAGCTGAAGGCCACTATCAGAGCAACCTGGGCTCTCATAACACCTGAGCAGTGCCACAGACTGATCTCCTCATGCCACGCCGCATTGCTGCAGTAATTCAGGCAAAAGGAGCCCCAATTAAGGATTGAGTGCTGGACATGCTCATACTTTTCATGTTCATACTTTTCAGTTGGTCAAGATTTGTATTGGTATTTTACTATTCTAATTTTCTGAGATACTGAATTTGGGATTTTCCTTAGTTGTCAGTTATAATCATCAAAATTAAAAGAAATAAACATTTAAAATATATCATTCTGTGTGTATGAATGAATATAATATCCAAGTTTCACTTTTTGAATGGAATTAGTGAAATAAATCAACTTTTTGATGATATTCTAATTATATGACCAGCACCTGTATAATTCGCCTTTATAATATAATGTGGGAACTGTTGTAAGATGCACAGAGCCAAAAGGTATAGTTTAATTTAATTACTTATGTTGTCATCTTTATTTTTTGTGTGTGTTACGTTCTTTATTGCAATAAATGTGGAAAGACGGATGCGACAGCTTGAGCAGACTCCTAAATATGCTTTACTACAACAACTCTTCCTCTTCTCAACATGGCCTTTGTTGTGTGTTCCCGGGAGCAGGGTTTATGTACATTTTAGGGTTAGTGGTATCGCTAACCCATAAATAACCTTGTTGTAGTCCTTAAAAAGCTATTTCTTTTTCTGAAAAGCGAGTCTCCCTTTGCTTTGAACTTTGAGCGTTGTAACTGTGAAGATGTTGTTTATGCTCAAACTGCAACATTACACACTAACTAAAGTTAAGAAAGTGAAATCATAATCAAACACCCCTTTAAAACATCTTAATTCTTTCTTAAAGGTACAGTATTGCGGTGTCCGAAAACAAGTTCCAAGAAAGTCGGTAGGCCTACTACATTTGAATTTGAATGTACTCCGTGACCGTTAAAAATGTATGTTATAGTATGAATGTAATCTGGACGTACTACATCTGCCATGTTGTCATTATCACGTGACCTACCAGCGTCAGTTGCGTCCCTTTGCCTCCATTCATAAAATGCCTCCCGTGGCTTCATGGGATAGTAAAGTGTCCATCATATGCCCACTTCAGAATCTCACCGGCAGTAGTAGGTCATCTGGGTACTTTTCACCTATTATTTTTCGAAAACGATGAATTCGGACATACTACTTTGTTGGCGTACTTTTTGTCGCATATTATATAGTAGGGTATAGTATTAGGGTATACGTATTCGATTTCGGACATAGCGTATGTAACATGTTTTTGTCTTACACTGATTCACAATGATAAGCATTATTATAAGAGGCCGTTTACACAGCACCGTTTCGCTGGAAATTGCATACATAAGTCACTCGGCCGTGTGTGTCTTGTCAAATCTGTAAATAGTGAAAAGTTGCTCCGGCTACTTTGACATGTGTACGGTGTGGACATAGGGAAGTTGTCACAATGAGCAAGAAAGGTTTACATGAAGTACGATAAATCTTAAATCTCCGGGGAATCCCCCGTTTCAAACAAACACCAAACAGAGTATAATCTGCTGGCAAAAGAGTATGTGACAGAGCACGTAATAAAACCAGAATTAACATTGGCTTGACTGTTAAATGGAGAGAACTGGGGGGATTTGAAGTGTTGTAAAGCGATGTGGAGATGGCGTTTTTTTATTACTCAACTGGTGAGTACGGTATTTTATTGAACAGATAAATTGCCATATGTAGTTCAGAGGTCATTGTAAAGCATTATCTATTGTGAAGGGTCATTTCATTATGGTTGTTGTAGCGCTGTGCAGGAATTTATTTTCAACTATCGTGTCTATAATTGGGTAAAGCTACAAAAACGCCTTCAGCTAGTCTTTCCATCTCTTAAGAAATCATTTTACAAATACAAAATATTCATTTTTTTTTTTGTTTGCGAATCAAGGCTTTCGTGTGCATAATTTATTTGAATTGGGTGCTAAAACCATGTGAACGTGTGCTTATAAACAATGCTATTCACCTTATGTTGAAACATTGAGTAAGCTTTTTTTCTATGAATGTGTGAGACTTCCGATTCATTAGGCAAGGCAAGTTTATTTCATACACAATGGTAAGTCACAGAAAATGAATTAAAATATTCATAAGAAATAAAAATTTTAACCTGAATCACTTAGTTCAGGATACTCCTATCTAGAGTGGAAAAAATTGAGAAATTTCTAACACACACATGGTCATGGGCAAGTGGGTTCTTGCAGGGGTCATCTGTCATCTTTAACGGTTTCCTTCCTTTCTAGGTCTCTTTTTCCATCCAAATAAAGAACCAGATCACCGGAGCCCCAATCAAGAGCCACTGTAGTAAATAACTGGAAGAATAACAAGGTGCAGTAAATGGTTTAATAATTTGCTCTACAAATCAGTGTGTTTATGATTGAAAAGGAAATAAAATAATATGATAACAAATAACAGGTTGGCAAAATGACCAGTTGCAGCTAAAATAACTGGAAGCTAATGAGACCGGAAGCCTCAACACGACCAATCTGGTTCTTTATTTGAATGGAAATTAAAGACCTAGAAAGGAAGGAAACCCTTAAAGATGACAGATGACCCCTGCAAGAACCCACTGGCCCATAAGCATGTGAGTGTTAGAAATCTGCTTCTCACCCTGAGCATTCACTCGGAAAACACAGTCTCACTGAGACGCTCATATATGCAGCCGTACGGTGCAGAGAATGAAACCTGACGTCCGCCCACAGCCAGGCCCTCGGGACACTTCCCACATATGTGTGTAGTCATTTTCTGACATCTCCATGAAATTTTAAAAATATTTATAGAGACCCCTGCATATATATAACTATATAATTTTAGCTGTACACTGTAAAAAAAAAAATTGGGGGGGAAAATTGTGTAAATTGATCATTACATATTGGCCCAATAAATGACTTCCAAATAATTATCGCCATGCAAAAAGATGCATTGTACTAATCATAGCTTAAGGTCTTCACTCAAAATTAAAATTGTATATTCACCGAACATATTTAATTGTGCTCAGTCAATCTATGAAGTCGAAGTGAAAAATCCATGTTGGCTGAACAAGTCCTCCGTCCGAAAAAAGGTATACGCATGCGCAAAATGCGCTTGAAAAAAACCGTTTGTGTGGAGATTTCAAATGCGGAGCACGGGAGCGGCAGCGCGAGCGGAGCCGAACCAGCAGGTGCTGAAGACCGAAACAGACATTCCCAAGAGAATAGAGATATTCATCTCACAAAGACGTTGGTGAGTATATAGCACTGAAATTATTCTCCAGAGTTTTGCTTTATGACCGGGTATGAAGTTTAAAAGACATTTTTAGAATCACGAGTTCATGCATTCATTGGTTTCATGAGTGTGTTCTCGTTTACCACATAATTATCTAATGGTAGCCTGTAGCCAATAGTTTTATTTTCCTCATGTCTTATATGTCTAAAACAATAGATAATAAGGAAATTAAGTCATTTGTGTGATATGTGCGGCATGCGACTGTTGAACACGGTGCGTTTGGCGTCGGCCTCTTTCAGGGCTTGAGTTATTGCCTTTTAATATCAAACACGTCAAGCTCGTGATTTTCTTATGTCCATTCATGCGTCTCATCCTCATTATATAATGAAGAAACTTCTGTTCGGTCTCTTGCCAGATGTGATGCAGGGGAGCTTTGTCATTAATGTTAGTTTTTTTTTTTTTGCAGGTTTTTAGCCTGCAGTGCCGCGTTTTCTTCACCACAAAGACATCCTGTTATGCAGAAGACTTCTTGAATGTATTCAGAGTTTTTCCTTATTGAAAATAAGTGTGTATAATATAATATAAATAATATATGTGTTGGAATTTACTTGTTAATAAAGTAATGTGATAAAATGTCAACCCTGTTGTCTGTTTCTGTATTTTGCTTAATATATTTATGTTTTTAGTCATTTTTGTCTTTTGGGACAGTGAGAAATAAACAATTGTTACTACAATTTAAAATATTTAATTGGACCAACCACACAGTTTCTCTGTAAAACATTTCTCCAATTCAAAAATTTCTAGTGACTGATCACCTACATTTTTTAGTTGGCCAAATTGAAAAATTTAGATGTGATCGGTCACTAGAAAATTTTTAATTGGAGAGGTCTGACATTTTTTACAGTGTTGGTAAATTACATTTTTCCATTGGCTCAACATATTATTTCTAATTGAGCCCATGTTAACAGACTGTTGCCACAATGGATAAAATTAAATTCACAGAAATTCAATTTGGCCAATTGAAAATTTAAGATGTGACCAGTCACTAGAAAATTTTGAGTTGGGAAGATTATACATTTTTTCCATTGGCTCAACATATTATTTCTAATTGAGCCCATGTTAACAGGCTATTGCCACAATCGATAAAATTACATTTACAGAATTTCACTTGGGCCAATTTAAAACTTTAGATGTGACCAGTCTCTAGAAAATTTTGAGTTGGGAAGATTATAAATTTTTTACAGTGTACTCTACAAATGTGTAAATGTGCTTTCTCTGAATGAAGAGGTAAGTCTGATTCATATCAAGTATATTTTAGAAAGCACCCAGCCACAACAGTACACAAACACAAACCTGCATCAAAGTATATAAAATGGCATTTACTCATTTTACTTCCATGATGAAACCGGATATTCTATAATAATTATTTATTGTTGCGTTCCTGTAGATTGAACAGCATCACTGTAAAATGTAGAACTTCTATTTTTTTTGGACAAAAACTATTTTAAAGGTTGACAGAACCATTGAACGTAGAAAAAAACTGACATTACATTAAATTTATACTCGATTTTATACCATTTAGTATGAGAAACTTAACAAATATTAAACAGCAGGAACTTAGAATGTGAAGTTTAAGTCACCATTATTGATTAAAGGGTTAGTTCACCCAAAAATGAAAATAACGTCATTCATTACGAGGTTTCACACCCTAATGGTGCGTTCACACCGGACGCGATTCGCGCGATTCGCGCGAGTGATTTACATGTTAAGTCAATGCAGAGACGCGAAATGGCATTCTGCGGCGCGATTCGCGCGAATGAGGCGTCCTTCTCGCCGCCTCAATCGCGCGAATCGCGCGAATCTCGCCGCCTCATTCGCGCGAATCGCGCCGCAGAATGCCATTTCGCGTCTCTGCATTGACTTAACATGTAAATCACTCGCGCGAATCGCGCGAATCGCGTCCGGTGTGAACGCACCATTAGACCTCCATTCATCTTCGGAACACAAATTAAGATTTGTGCAAATGAATCATGATTCGGATCGTGTGTCAAACCGGCAAACTGCTGAAATCACGTGACTGCAATTGAATCGACCATTGAATCGACTCGCTGATTCGATACACTCCGAAGCTTCATGAAGCAGTGTTTTTTTTTGGCGCACCAAAAATATTATCGTCGCTTTATAATATTAATATTGAACCACTGTACTCACACAGACTGATTTAAATATGTTTCAGTACATTAATGGATCTTTAGAGTGTAAATTGCTTTGCCCCCTATGGAGGCCCTTCACATTTCAACAAAAATATCTTAATTTGTGTTCCGAAGATGTTCCGAGGTTTTACGGGTGTGGAACGGCATGAGGGTGAGTAATAAATGACATTATTTTCATTTTTGGGTGAACTAACCCTTAATGTTCTCTTCTGTGAGGTTTCTTCATTTTCAATAAGTGTATATAACCTGTTTTGGTGTATAGAAGTAACTGTTTACACCTGTTTATGCTCAACAAACTGAAAAGCTTCTACATCACTATTATATCCTTTTAATGATCAGTTTAACTTAAAATGCAAACTTATTGAACTTGGATCCACAAGTTTTTTTGCTTGTTTTTTTTAAAAGCCCCTTTTTGCGTCAGGTTTTTGAGCTGTAGGCTACCACTAACACAGCTAAAGTCTAGATTCCCTGAGAGTTTATTAATTAATACAATGTACTTTGAATGTCACAATGTGTAAATGCAATCATTGTTATATTAATCAACTGTGTTAATTATTTGGTAGACTTTAGAAAGTCTTAATTTCCTTAAGCACTAGTCTAAAACATGTGTGTATATTCATGCATTTGGCAGATGCTTTTATCCAAAACAATGCTGAAATATCTGCTTGCTTTGCCTGCCTGGGTCACGTGCCAAAAAGGAAATTATGCAAATTATTACATTCTGATTATGTAAATAAATAAATTTATCTTTGCTATAATGTGCACTGATTATTTATACACACTAAGCCCGTGAACATGTGAACTCCTCAGTGATTTCAATGCGAGTCAGTGAGACGTGAGTGTTCTTTTCCTGCTTTAGTTTACCCATGCAAAACAGCCAGCACACTTCTGGCATCCTAACTTTACTTTAGTGCAATAACAGGGTTGCGCAGCCTCGGGATATCTTTCAAAATGCATTTTCCTGGAAATACTGACGCTGTGTTTAATATTATTTGTCTTCTCCAGGGCACTCGGCCATCTTTGTGCTGGTGTGCCAAATTGGATTGTACTTCGCGGCTCGATTATTTTTCCCTTTTTCTCCTGTTTTTCGTTTTTGATGTCAATCCTGCAGCAGCCACAGAGACCGAGATAAAACGAAACTTCTGTTTTGATAATCATTATCATAATAGAACAAAAGAGAGGGTGTTTTTTTTGTTTTTTTTTGCTTTTGACGGGGTAAATTTAATAAGAAACCGTAAGCAGGCAGTGTGTTTAAAGAGATTTTTATATATTTAAAATATATATACCTAGCTATATTTATCCCTGACATTAAATCTTTAATTCGTAAATACGTGCATCTTCATTGTTATTCCAGAGGGATCATCGGCTCGGGTAGGATCAAAGTGTAAAAACGCTTTGCAAAACAGCCCCCAATGAGAGTGGATATGGAACAAGACGTGTGATTAAAATCAGGGAGGCATAAATAAGACAGCAAAAAGCAGGCTTTGCAGAAAAAAAAATCACAGAGTTGCATCGATTCATTAAGGCATGCTGTGTGAAATATATGTGCGTTTGAATGCTGCGGTTCGGGCAGCTGGCTGTAGGGCACACACACACACACACACAGTTTACATACATCTTCGAATGCGAATCTAACACTTCACCTCCCACTGCAGCAGGGAAAGCCAAAGAGATGGACATCAGCTAAATTATGGAGCGAATAAGTAATAGTTTATGCGCTTGTGCGTTCTACTAGTTTCAGAAGGTCACCTGATTAGATTCCATATGAAATATAGAAATATATTTCACCTCCAGGGCCTGAGTGGACATGATTTTTGCCATGGAAACAAAGCAGAGGTAATAAAAATATCCTCCGCCAGAAAATGCACAAAACAACATCCACAATATGTGACGCTCCAAAGCTCCAGTAACTAAGTGCTTTTTTTCTTGAGAAAATATAACCTCCCTGGTTCGTTTAGTCTTCACCATTGAGTAAACTATACGAAAGTGACTTCTCTCAGAGTCAGACATAAGGCGTTCTGGATCACTAGTTGTTAATCAAACTGAAGCAATGTAAACACGTGGAGGAGGGCAGCAGCTGCGGTTCAGTGGTGCACGGCAAAATTCCTCCGTCAACCATAATGCCACTCCCAGGTTTGCACTTATTTACTCAAGATAGGCACAGGTGCGCACGCTTTAGCAGTTATAATAGCCATAGGAACCTGCAATTGGCCAAAACGAGATGGATTTGCATAACTTTCCACCGCCAATTGTCTGTAAACGCAGCCAAGCACTAGTTTGCAGCAAGCTGTTACTGTAAAATCAAAAGTGTGTGTGTGTGTGGCTGGATTGTCATGTTTGCTGACAGGCTATTAGCCGTTTGAGGCTAGTCTATGTTGTTTAAACCTCTTAGCCTCAGAGATCAATATGGTATAATTGAGTCTGTGAATGTCTATCAAGTTGACATCTCTCCGTCGCACTGCCGCGCGAGGGATTTGGCACAGCTGTGTTTTGCTGGGTGGGGATTTTGAGTTTGGGCCACTTGAGGAAGCAAAATGTCAGGAAAATGTCAGAAACTCATTTAGAAAGTGGTGTTGCTACAGAGATAAATCTCATCTTAATTATGTGAGCGGAGCGAAAAGGCCTTGTGTTTGAGGACAGTCATAAAGATGGAAAGGTGCTGTGTGATTTGGGAGTTGACGGCGCACCTGGCGTTACGCAAGTACGTTAATAAAGGCAGACAGATGCAACAAACCTCAGTGCTCAAGGGGGCGATAAAGTTCCCTTCAAATGTCAGTAACCTGGATGTTATTCAGAGACTGACTTTAAAGGTGCACTATATAAAACATTTTCAGTAAAATATCAAAAAACCACTAGGCCAGTGTTAGCCTATATATTTTGTTCAGTTGAGTACTTACAATATCCCAAATGTTTCCAACTATTTGTAAATCGTGAGAAATTGCTATTTTAACCAAGAAACCGGGACGTGTGAGGGAGTCGCCTGTCAATGGCGTCATATCTGCGTTCCCCTCGGTTTCTGGTTTTATTCTACAGAAACGCTTTACTCTCACTGTGAACACATTATAATATATTATAATATAATATATATTTATATTATATTATAAAATGCATAAATAATATATATATATATATATATATATATATATATTATTAATATTATTATATTATATTAACACGTGTCATAGCAGCCGCCGAGAGAACACACAGAGTAACGTCACAACATAATTTTCAACACACTCAGATGTATATAATATGATAAACAGAGCTGCGTTACCTCATACTCATGACCAGAAAAGCGGAAATGGCGCCGGCGACTGTGTCATAATAAAAGTCCCGCTGCTCGCGAGGCTTGTGTTGCGCTCTTCTTATCAACAATCGCTCCTGCTTCTGCTTCATACTGAAGTAACATTAATAATCACATTGAACATGATTTCTGTCCTATCCCGATTCTTTTCCACCAGCTGTGAGGTGAAGACCACATGTCCCAAGATTCTGCGCTCAAACTTGGCATCATCAAACTACGCCTTTGTTTTGAATAGGCGACCTCTAGTGGACAGAAAAGTTACATAGTGCACCTTTAATTTGCTTTGCAAGAGAGGCCTACTTGAATATGGTTTACTTGCTTGAGCTTCCGTTTACCACAACTGATGAGTGCGTTGAATGTTGAACATTGAACTGATGAATGTTCATGTGAATAAAAGACTAAATTAAATCTGTTCATCATATAAAGCGATCGTGTCTCTTCAGAAATTTTGGACTAAACTGCTCAATTCAGTTTTACGATCTCTTTATGAACTTTTTGACGCGTGAAAGGTAGTTGCGTAGCTGTCAATGGAGGGACTGAAAGCTCTCAAATTTCATAAAAAATATCTTCATTTGTATTCTGAAGATGAAAAGTCTTACAGGTTTGGAACGAAGTATGAGTAATTAATGACAGAATTTACATTTTTGCTAGAAGAGTCTGTGTACTTGCATAGAGAATGTTTCAGGCCTTATAATTCTTTTTAACATTTGTATTTAATTTCCTTTTTATGTTATTTTACTTGTATGTATTTATTTAATTTATTTTATTTTGGGCCAAAAACTAGCTGGCCATCTGGCCAAAACCCCTTTAATAAAGAAAGTCAATCAAAAGGTTGGGGTCTGTTTTTGATTCTCAACCTTTCAAAAGTTTGGGGTGGGTAAGACTTTCAAATGTTTTTGAGATTAGTGTCTTATGGTCACCAAGGCTGCATTTCTTTGATCAAAAGTACTGTAAAAACAGTAATATTGTGAAATATTATTAGTTTAAAATAGCTATTTTCTATTTGAATGCAGGTGCTGGTCATTTAATTAGAATATTATCAAAAAGTTGATTTATTTCACTAATTCCATTCAAAAAGTGAAACTTGCATATTATATTCATTCATTACACACAGACTGATATATTTCAAACATTTATTTCTTTTAATTTTGATGATTATAACAGACAACTAAGGAAAATCCCAAATTCAGTATCTCAGAAAATTAGAATATTGTGAAAAGGTTCAATATTGAAGACACCTGGTACCACATTTTAATCAGCTAATTAACTCAAAACACCTGCAAAGGCCTTTAATGGTCTCTCAGTCTAGTTCTGTAGGCTACACAATCATGGGGAAGACTGCTGACTTGACAGTTGTCTAAAAGACGACCATTGACACCTTGCACAAGGAGGGCAAGACACAAAAGGTCATTGCAAAAGAGGCTGGCTGTTCACAGAGCTCTGTGTCCAAGCACATTAATAGAGAGGCGAAGGGAAGGAAAAGATGTGGTAGAAAAAAGTGTACAAGCAATAGGGATAACCGCACCCTGGAGAGGATTGTGAAACAAAAACCCATTAAAAAATGTGGGGGAGATTCACAAAGAGTGGACTGGAGCTGGAGTCAGTGCTTCAAGAACCACTACGCACAGACGTATGCAAGACATGGGTTTCAGCTGTCGCATTCCTTGTGTCAAGCCACTCTTGAACAACAGACAGCATCAGAAGCGTCTCGCCTGTGTTAAAGACAAAAAGGAAAAAAAGTGGTCCAAAGTTATGTTCTCTGATGAAAGTAAATTTTGCATTTCCTTTGGAAATCAGGGTCCCAGAGTCTGGAGGAAAAGAGGAGAGGCACACAATCCACGTTGCTTGAGGTTCAGTGTAAAGTTTCCACAGTCAGTGATGGTTTGGGGTGCCATGTCATCTGCTGGTGTTGGTCCACTGTGTTTTCTGAGGTCCAAGGTCAACGCAGCCGTATACCAGGAAGTTTTAGAGCACTCCATGCTTCCTGCTGCTGACCTACTTTATGGAGATGCAGATTTGATTTTCCAACAGGACTCGGCACCTGCACACAGTGCCAAAGCAACCAGTACCCGGTTTAAGGACCATGGTATCCCTGTTCTTAATTGGCCAGCAAACTCGCCTGACCTTAACTCCATAGAAAATCTATGGGGTATTGTGAAGAGAAAGATGTGATATGCCAGACCAAACAATGCAGAAGAGCTGAAGGCCACTATCAGAGCAACCTGGGCTCTCATAACACCTGAGCAGTGCCACAGACTGATCTCCTCATGCCACGCCGCATTGCTGCAGTAATTCAGGCAAAAGGAGACCCAATTAAGAATTGAGTGCTGGACATGCTCATACTTTTCATGTTCATACTTTTCAGTTGGCCAATATTTCTAAAAATCCTTTCTTTGTATTGGTCTTAAGTAATATTCTAATTTTATGAGATACTGAATTTGGGATTTTCCTTAATTGTCTGTTATAATCATCAAAATAAAAAAAAAACATTTAAAATATATCAATCTGTGTGTAATGAATGAATATAATATACAAGTTTCACTTTTTGAATGGAATTAGTGAAATAAATCAACTTTTTGATGATATTCTAATTATATGACCAGCACCTGTATACAGTATTGTAAAATGTAATGGTAAAGCTGTATTTTCAGCATCATTACTCCAGTCTTCAGTGTCACATGATCCTTCAGAAATCATTCTAATATCCTGATTCAGCACTCATGAAACATTTCTTATTATTATCGAATCTAAAAACAGTTGTGGTGCTTACATTTTATTTCTGGATTCACTGACGAGTAAACAATTCAAAAGAACCACATTTATTTGAAAGTGAAATCTTTTTATCAATATCATGCAACCTTACTGAATAGCACTATTAATGAATTATAATAGTGTTTATCTTTCTTTTGCTTCACCTGAACACTGAGTCATTGTTGCTGTGTAAATGTGTTGATATAGGCCTATATATTTCTGTAATGTCGAAAGGTTGAGAAGTTCAGAAGGAGGTGTTTAGTTTCAATAAATATTCTTTTTGAGGTGGGTTTTGAGTTCCAAAACATGTCTTCATAGTAGACCAAACGTTTATTTTAAAAAAGAAATTTCAGTTTTTCATCATTTGACCCCTTTTAACTCCTTAAATATACCAGAGACGAGCATGACTCATGAATCTAGCGCTGCATTAGAAACGGCTCCTCCATGGCAACAGCACGTCAGATCCACCACTGAGCAGCTGTGCTCTGCCTGCTCCATCATCATCCACCACTGTTGTTTATCTATGAATTATCTTTTTCCAGCTCATTTCTTTCATTTGTTTAATAGCTCAGATCAAAGTACTGTATCTCGCTTATGGTTTTATTTGAAAGAAGAGCAATTATTATAAGTATGCGCTCGCCGCAAGGAACATCTCCATTCATCAAAGGAGAGTTCATGAGGCATTTTCGCAAGCAAGCGTTACTTGTAGCTCTTCAACCCTGCGAGCCGCCCACTCGTTCGCCCACACTAAAAGGTTTTTAAAATCTTATCAGATTTTCAAAATGCGAGAGATCATAAACATGACAATAAAAACTATATATACTATACTTCCGGCGAGATTCTGAAGTGTGCATATGATGGACACTTTACTATCCCATGAGGCCACGGGAGATGATTTAAGAATGGCAGTGATGTAACTGACACTGTTTGACAACATGGCGAATGTAGTACGTCCAGATTACATTCATACTATATAGAACATTAGTGGCCGTGAAGTAATTTTTCAAAATAAGTACCTACTCAAAAGAGTATGCGATTTCGGACGCAGCCCTTGTGTTTTGACTGCTTTTTACAGAAAATTAATTCACTTGTACTATGCCCTAAAAGTATGTACTGTTTTTGTGGTGAAAAAGTTCATACTTTTCAGTGTTTAGCTGAAGAGTAGGCAAGCTTTGGGACATAGGGTACAACGGGGCAAAAGATACACCTGGGTAAAAGGCGCCTTTGATTTTATTTAGCCGCTTTTCAAGATGCATGTGGAAATTTGGCTGATCTTTGATGCAAAAATCGATTCTGCCGTATTCACAAAACATTTTATCTTAGCACTAAGAGTTCTCCTAAATAGCAGTAAAAGTTCTTAGCTAAGAGTTTTCTCTTAAAGCTGCAGTAGGTAACTTTTGTAAAAATGTATTTTTTACATATTTGTTAAACCTGTCATTATGTCCTGACAGTAGAATATGAGACAGATAATCTGTGAAAAAATCAAGCTCCTCTGGCTCCTCCCAGTGGTCCTATTGCCATTTGCAGAAATGCACTGCTCCCGGTAAGAAACAACCAATCAGAGCAAGGAGGAGTGTCTTGGCAGTGTCAATCAAGCTTGTGTGCGCGCTGATCATACCCCTCTCATGCACAGCGCGTACAGGCGTTCAAATTCAAGATTACCAGTGTGCCGCAGCTTTGCTTATGGCGGACAAACAATCCAAACTGCCAATTCCTCGAGTGGCACCTGCTCATAAAATAAAGACGGGTAAACGGAATACGACAGATGATGATGACAAAAAGAAAGAATTAGATAGAGCCCGAAATAAAGCGAGGGTAAATATCGGAGCGGCTTTTCCGAGGTGGAGGGAGCTACGTGTCCTGAAAGGATTAAAAACCGATGCAGAGTTAGCCACATTTCTCTGCCCCGTCTCCCACGTCCCTTGCCTGATGCCCCGCGCACACCACGGCTTCCTCTTCTCCCCGTCTGTTGACTCCTCGAAGTCGCTGTGGGTGTGAATTCCTCGTCGGAGCCCATTGACTGTCAAAACTCTAGCCGCATAACATACAGATAAAATGTCACGCACTGTGCAAAGCAACTATTGATACTAATTCACTGGCTTGTCATTTTGCTGAAATAATGTACTAGCAAACCTTATTTGGCATTACATATCGATAGAATAATTACTTGCATACTGTAACGTTAGTTACCGTTATATTATCTTACTAGCTATTGATTACGTATAGAAATAGTGCAATGTCATATAGTTACATTACATGTATTGCAAAATACGTAATGTTTTGAGGACCAAGTTTGTAGTCAAAGTATGGGCAGGCCATAGCCAATGTAAATCATATCGTTGATGTTTCGTCCGTACCAATGAATGTGCCATAACTGTTTATCCGCCGTCATCGGTGGCCCTGCTTGCTTACTAGCCTGCGCGAGCAAGGGGGAGTGACCTGTGAGTTGTGCTTGTTCAAATTTTCAGGCCAAGTCAACGTTTTCTAAAAGCTCCCTACTGCAGCTTTAAATCCTATTCACAAAGCTTTCGAGACCATCTTTTACTAAGGAACAGAGAGAAGTCTTAAGTTAAGAGTAAGGGCGGGGTTGACCTCATTGCTAAGGATGATGTCATCATGCTTGCTAACTGTGACCATAGGCCCTGTCCCAAATGACACACTTCATGTGCACTTTCGGTCTTGTGGACTTACAATGGCCGCTGCGTGGGTGTGTCCGTCAAGTCCACGAGACCGCAGGGTGTCCCATTTGTCATTTTAGGTCTCAGAAGGGTGCTCGCGAGGGCCCCCCTTTGAGGTCAATATGTGCCCTCGATGCGCACTTCTGCCGAGCTCGCACTGGTGCGGGTTACGCAGCGGACTTCTTCCCGGCAGTCAAAGCGGCATTACGTCGTGAAAGTGCGGACTCAGAGGAAGACCGTGAGGGTTTAGGGTGCCATTTGGGACAGGGCCTTAGTGATTGTCTGATAGGGGAGGAGTCTCTGTCAGTGATTTAATTATAAAAATATTGTAGAATGAGGTATCATTTTACCATTTTCAAATAAAGGTTTTTAAAAGTAGGCTAAATGTCACTAATTAAACAAGTATATGTTCAGCTAATTGTCAGTGATAGGACAGTGAGTATACAGGAAGGGAAATGGAAGTTAGAAGGGGGAGAAAGGTCCGCAACAGTCATTAGGATTGTTTGTGATTTGGTCTTAGTGACTTAGGAATCCTCTTGACTACTCCTAGCGTTTCACTGATTTAGGAGCTAGTTTTAGCACTAAAATGCTTTGTGAAATACTCTTAGAGCAAAAAATGAGGAGTCCTAAAATTAGGACTGACACGCGCGCGCCGATCTGTTGGTGTGATGAGTGTTTGTGAGAGAGAGTTTGTGTGCACGTGTGTTCGAGTTTGTTTTAAATGCAATTACAAAGCAATTAATTTGTTTTGTTTAACTCTGAAACATTTTTCGAGTTGTGTTGTGGTAAAAATAGCTACGGGTAGAGCCAGTTGATTACCGAGTGCAACCATTTTACGTCATCAACCTAGAACGCAAACAAAATGGCGCCGCCCATTGTCCAAATATATAATGGATTTTTTAAATAACGTGGATCTTTCATGGGTTTTCAACTACATATTTCAGTAAGAGACATCATTTATGTTATATTAAGCCATACAAGTCTTGACACCATGGGATCCCTTTAAGATATATTTCTATATTAACATTTTAATGACAGTATATTTATTAAACAAAAATGAAATATTTTATGAATCAAAATAAACAGAAAGTAGTACGAACTTTGCTAAAGTGATGGTTTTGAACAAGTATTAACTTAGACATTATTAAAAACATTAATTTAGCTAAAGTATTTGTAAATATTTGTCCCTTTTGCCCCATGCTGGTGAGTCTTTTACCCCGTGTGTGGGGTACTACTTTTATGATTTATTTTCACACAAAATCTGTTGCTCAATAAACATGCATACATATATATTTTTTTCTGCAATCATACACTATGGGAGTAGTGAAAAGCAAAAATTTTTTCTTAAGGTGTGCCCCCTTGTACCCTACTACGTCATCGTAATTGCCTCTAATAATTCAGTTCTGTCACTTAGTTATGTGCATCCTGTCACTGTTTAAACTGCCCTGTAAATGATCTTGTCACAGTTAAAAACCTCCACATTTAATTTAACTTCCTACCATTTCGGTGAAAATTGTAGTAGCATGTTAATCTGCCAGTCGTAGGTCTTTCATGCGGAGACTCTCCTCATGTGTTTGCAATTTGCATAATGGTGGTGACCAAATGTACAAAAGTTCACAATGCTGTTGCAGATGAGATATAATGTGGATAACATTGAATAAATATGTTTTCTTCAGGTCATATACTGATTATTAATCACTCAAACCCCGTTATCTAAACCCACTTAACCATCAGATTTGCACATCCGCCATGTTTATAGTTTTTGTAGTTTTAATCGAATCCTCGTTCTAAGCGCAATGGGTAGTTTATTACAGTAACTACTGTTTACTTATGCATTTTGCATACCATACCTTAACTGGATTATGCTCATTTGCACTGCCGACTGTTATTTACAGTACCTACTGTTTACATTTGCATTTTGCACCGTACTTTTAACTGTAATATACAACCACTTTCCACTGCACTTTTACACTTTTTTCGGATAGCTTCTGTCCATAATTTATTGCACTACCTTAATCCACTGCTATTTTCCTCATTTTAGCCTAACATATCATTGTATACCTCTATCTGTAAAATTCTGTTTATAGTAATAACCATCTGTATATTATATTCATAGTACATATTCACCTGTAAATTCTGTTTATAGTAATAGCCATCTGTATATTTATTCACTGTACATATTCACCTGTAAATTCAGTTCTGTTTATAGTAACTACCATCTCTCTATTTATACATATTTATATATATTCAGTACATATCCATGTCCTGCACTTATGCAAACATTGTATATCCTGCACTTGCTGCTATTGCACTTCTGGTTAGACCTAAACTGCATTTCGTTGCCTTGTACTTGTGTAATGACAATAAAGTTGAATCTAATCTAATCTAATCTAATCTAATCTAATCTAATCTAATCTAATCTAGTGGGCAATATCCGGAAAAAGTAGATCCAAGTACCTTTGGAATACTCATTACATACTACGATTTGGGACACACTTATTCTAATTTCGAATACTATTTAGGACGGAGAGTATACAAATTGGGACGCAGCTAAAGTGTTGTGTTCAACATGCTTTCTGATTTGGTATCGTTTCATTTCACGTGACAGTCTACAGACTGTGTGTGCGTTTGTCCTCGGGTTTCCCTCCACACAACATGCAGGATTTCGGATTGTAAATATTCAACATGTTGGATATTTACAATTTGAGATCAGTACGGCCCTGCAATCTTCCCTGAAGCAGATTCAATCACTCTTAACACACCTCACACCATAGGAAATGAAAATAATCTATCTGGATCCTATCTGGAAATAATCTGGACTTTACCTAGGATTGTCGGAAGGGGAGAATTGGGTCCCAAATCAGCCCAATTATCTTATAGTGTGTGGGTGCCTTTCAGGGTTGCCAGGTCTGTGCAACAAAAGTAGCCAAATGTACAGTCAAAGGGAGCCCAAAAATAGCCCAATGCGATTTTCTCCATCGGGCGGCTGAATTCTTCACTAAATTTGTACGTCTTTGGTGTGTTTTAGGGTTGTTGGAGTGCTGAAATAGTAAGCACTGAGGTGGAAATCAACCCGCATAATTTTTTATTTAACTCGAAAACAACTTAAAATAGCCTCGGCAGTACTAGACAGCACTGGTGCCTTTACACACGTAAACATACATCCTCTTTTTCACACACAAACAGGTACCGCCCCTTAAGGGCTCGGGATTCCTTGAGTCCTGTATTCACAAAGTGTAATATGTGGTTGAATGCACAGAGCCTTTTACAGCTCACTGCAACTACAAGATAAAGGCGCAATTTCCATCTCACTGCTCTGAAACAAACCCTCTGCATGAAGCACTCAGAAGCACGAGATTGAGCCACTAGCCTGCATTTAATTAGCTTCAAATAGACATGCCTTTATCACTGGAGAGAAAAGAGAATTTTTGAGATGCTAGCTGCTGGCGGAGTGTTTCCTGAGGAAATCGCCTGTGTTTGTGCTTTTCTTTACCCTTCATCTGCTGTGTGCTGTGCTTTTGTTCACGACTCACGCACACTGCAAGAGCAACAAAATGTCACAGAGCATTTAGAAACAGGTCATTGTGTATGCAACAAAACAGACCTTCTATGACAAAGACAAACAGACAGCTGATCGCTGCTGATGCGTAATCAAAATTGCTTTTGACTCATATTCAATGATGTTTTTTTCTTCAATGTGTTAAAGCTAGAATAAATAAGTAAACAAGTCTGAAGAAAATGTGAGTGGACAACGGTACTCACTGCCACAATATTTGCATGGTTGCTAGGTGGTTGCTAGGAAGTTCTGACTCTTTGCAAACACCAACCGGCTTGCAATTGTTGTTAGGCAGTTGCTACATTGTCGTTAGGCAGTTGCTATGGGGTTATCAGCCATTACACCATAGCAACTGCCTAGCAGCCATGTAGGGTGGTTACTTGGCGTTCTGGGTGGTCACTAGGGTGTTTCCAGGGATCTGCTACAGTGTTATGGGTGGTTGCCAAAGTGTAAAAGTTGATAAAGGTGTTGGAAAGTTACTAGATCATTGCTAAGTGGTTACTATGGTGTTCTTGGTGGTCACTAGGAGGTTTCCAGATAGTTGCTAAGGTGTTCTGGGTGGTCACTGGTGTTTCCAGGGATCTGCTAAGGTGTGGGTGGTTGCCAAAGTATAAAAGTTGATAACGATGTAGGAAAGTTACTAGATCATTGCTAAGTGTTACTATGGTGTTCTTGGTGGTGACTAGGGGGTTTCCAGGTTGTTGCTAAGGTGTTCTGGGTGGTCACTAGGGGGTTTCCAGGTTGTTGCTAAGGTGTTCTGGGTGGTCACTAGGGGGTTTCCAGGTTGTTGCTAAGGTGTTCTGGGTGGTCACTAGGGTGTTTCCAGGGATCTGCTAAGGTGTTATGGGTAGTTGCCAAAGTGTAAAAGTGACTGAAGGTGTTGGAAAGTTACTAGATCTCTGCTAAGTGTTACTATGGTGTTCTTGGGGGTGACTAAGATGTTTCCAGGTAGTTGCTAAGGTGTTCTGGGTGGTCACTAGGGTGTTTCCAGGGATCTGCTAAGGTTATGGGTAGTTGCCAAAGTGTAAAAGTTACTGAAGGTGTTGGGAAGTTACTAGATCTCTGCTAAGTGTTACTATGATGTTCTTGGAGGTGACTAAGATGTTTCCAGGTAGTTGCTAAGGTGTTCTGGGTGGTCACTAGGGGGTTTCCAGGTTGTTGCTAAGGTGTTCTGGGTGGTCACTAGGGTGTTTCCAGGGATCTGTTAAGGTGTTATGGGTGGTTGCCAAAGTGTAAAAGTTGATAAAGGTGTTGGAAAGTTACTAGATCATTGCTAAGTGGTTACTATGGTGTTCTCGGTGGTCACTAAGGGATTTACAGGTAGTTGCTATTGCTAAGGTGTTCTGGGTGGTCACTAGGGTGTTTCCAGGGATCTGTTAAGTGTTATGGGTGGTTGCCAAAGTGTAAAAGTTGATAAAGGTGTTGGAAAGTTACTAGATCATTGCTAAGTGTTACTATGGTGTTCTTGGTGGTCACTAGGGGGTTTCCAGGTAGTTGCTAAGGTGTTCTGGGTGGTCACTAGGGGGTTTCCAGGTAGTTGCTAAGGTGTTCTGGGTGGTCACTGGTGTTTCCAGGGATCTGTTAAGTGTTATGGGTGGTTGCCGAAGTGTAAAAGTTGATAAAGGTGTTGGAAAGTTACTAGATCATTGCTAAGTGGTTACTATGGTGTTCTTGGTGGTCACTAGGAGGTTTCCAGATAGTTGCTAAGGTGTTCTGGGTGGTCACTAGGGTGTTTCCAGGGATCTGCTAAGGTGTGGGTGGTTGCCAAAGTATAAAAGTTGATAACGATGTAGGAAAGTTACTAGATCTTTGCTAAGTGGTTACTATGGTGTTCTTGGTGGTGACTAGGGGGTTTCCAGGTTGTTGCTAAGGTGTTCTGGGTGGTCACTAGGGTGTTTCCAGGGATCTGCTAAGGTGTTATGGGTAGTTGCCAAAGTGTAAAAGTGACTGAAGGTGTTGGAAAGTTACTAGATCTCTGCTAAGTGTTACTATGGTGTTCTTGGTGGTGACTAAGATGTTTCCAGGTAGTTGCTAAGGTGTTCTGGGTGGTCACTAGGGTGTTTCCAGGGATCTGCTAAGGTGTTATGGGTAGTTGCCAAAGTGTAAAAGTTACTGAAGGTGTTGGAAAGTTACTAGATCTCTGCTAAGTGTTACTATGATGTTCTTGGAGGTGACTAAGATGCTTCCAGGTAGTTGCTAAGGTGTTCTGGGTGGTCACTAGGGGGTTTCCAGGTTGTTGCTAAGGTGTTCTGGGTGGTCACTAGGGTGTTTCCAGGGATCTGTTAAGGTGTTATGGGTGGTTGCCAAAGTGTTAAAGTTGATAAAGGTGTTGGAAAGTTACTAGATCGTTGCTAAGTGGTTACTATGGTGTTCTCGGTGGTCACTAAGGGATTTACAGGTAGTTGCTATTGCTAAGGTGTTCTGGGTGGTCACTAGGGTGTTTCCAGGGATCTGTTAAGTGTTATGGGTGGTTGCCAAAGTGTAAAAGTTGATAAAGGTGTTGGAAAGTTACTAGATCATTGCTAAGTGTTACTATGGTGTTCTTGGTGGTCACTAGGGGGTTTCCAGGTAGTTGCTAAGGTGTTCTGGGTGGTCACTGGTGTTTCCAGGGATCTGTTAAGTGTTATGGGTGGTTGCCGAAGTGTAAAAGTTGATAAAGGTGTTGGAAAGTTACTAGATCATTGCTAAGTGGTTACTATGGTGTTCTTGGTGGTCACTAGGAGGTTTCCAGATAGTTGCTAAGGTGTTCTGGGTGGTCACTAGGGTGTTTCCAGGGATCTGCTAAGGTGTGGGTGGTTGCCAAAGTATAAAAGTTGATAACGATGTAGGAAAGTTACTAGATCTTTGCTAAGTGGTTACTATGGTGTTCTTGGTGGTGACTAGGGGGTTTCCAGGTTGTTGCTAAGGTGTTCTGGGTGGTCACTAGGGTGTTTCCAGGGATCTGTTAAGGTGTTATGGGTGGTTGCCAAAGTGTAAAAGTTGATAAAGGTGTTGGAAAGTTACTAGATCATTGCTAAGTGTTACTATGGTGTTCTTGGTGGTCACTAGGGGGTTTCCAGGTAGTTGCTAAGGTGTTCTGGGTGGTCACTGGTGTTTCCAGGGATCTGTTAAGTGTTATGGGTGGTTGCCGAAGTGTAAAAGTTGATAAAGGTGTTGGAAAGTTACTAGATCATTGCTAAGTGGTTACTATGGTGTTCTTGGTGGTCACTAGGAGGTTTCCAGATAGTTGCTAAGGTGTTCTGGGTGGTCACTAGGGTGTTTCCAGGGATCTGCTAAGGTGTTATGGGTGGTTGCCAAAGTGTAAAAGTTACTGAAGGTGTTGGAAAGTTACTAGATCTTTGCTAAGTGTTACTATGGTGTTCTTGGTGGTGACTAGGGGGTTTCCAGGTAGTTGCTAAGGTGTTCTGGGTGGTTGCTTACGTGTTGCTAGGGGGTTCTGCTAGGGTGATGTGAGTTTTACTATGGTGTGAAATGTGATCTGGGCCCGTTCTTCGTACCTCGCTAACTCAGTTAGCTGGATTTGATTGATGACGATTTGGCATTATCTTGGATTGTTTGGTTCTTCGAAGCTCATCCTGGACTTGCTGTCATAGTAACAGGTCCGTAAGCCTAAACCTGCTCGGGAGCAGGCTTATTTCATGTAAACAGGATTAGATTGCATCGTGAGGTGATACTTAAAATCTGTCCCAGCCACTGCTACTTGATTACAATAGTTCATTACTGAACCAGGGGCAATAATAATAATTTTAAATAATAATATAAAAATGTTATATTGTATATGTATATGAGAATGTATAATACTATAGACACAGCCACTTGATTGAGCGATTTATTTGTGATGGAATAATTACTTTATATAATTTAGTTTTTATTGGTTTACACACATGTTGTACAGTTAATCTGAGCCGTGCATTAAGTGATCACGGATATTATGGGAGTGGCTTGATGCAGCGCAAGAGAGGATAATTTGATCTTGACCCATAAGAAACTTAAATACTGTCACGTTACAAATCTGCTTCAAATTGAATTAAAAATTAAATTACAACATTGAAATAAAAATGTAAAGGGTGTACAAATACTGTATAAAATCGTGAATATAAATAATTGGTAATCATGTTAAAAAATAAAAAAAACATTTATCATTTATCTATTATAACTTTTATGTTGGTTTGGTCGTTTGGCTGTTTCCTTATAAAGGTTTAGATATTTGTGGGTTTTTTTGTGTAATTTGTCAAGTTTTTTGCCAGGTGGCTTTTTAATTATATGATGTCATTACATTGATGTCTTGACGCCAGCCAATCGCTGCATTGCTGATCGTGGTTTCGAGTATTGATGCATCTGCCCTCTTCAGGGAAAAAAAGAACGCTCAGTAATCTTAGATCATTTAATCCAGATATTTTAATCCAATCCGCAAATTCGTTTGAAGAACCAAATTAGCCAGAGATCAGTTATCACGATTAAAAGATCTGGGATCTGTCAAATCATCTTAGATGTATTAAGCGAGGTACGAAGAACAGGCCCCTGGTCTCTGTTATATTCTGGTGCTGAGATATGGCTGTGTCATGTTGCTTTGTGGTTATTAGGTTGCTATAGGGGGTTGCTAGGGAGTTCTGGATAATTTTGTATCAAAAACTCCCTATAGTTACAGTGTTTGCACTCTTAACTACAGTGTATTGTACTCCCTGCACATATAGGAGAAAGTACTTTAACAACCAAACAAATCACGTCAATTTAAAAATTGAATTATCGTGAGCATCATTTTCAGATTATGAAATTGTGCAAGCATTATGATGCTGTATACTTTATAAGCTAAATCCCTCAGATAAGCAGGAATAGCAATTTTATAATATACAATGTCCCCTGAGGCAAATAGTTTGAAGATATTGTGGCTAAACAGCTGAGCTCTATTATCTAATTAATTCTAAATTGATATAATCCCTGTGAGCAAAGGATCGCTACGCTTAGATAAACAACATGCAGTGACGGCACTTCTGAGATCATGTGATCATCCATGCATGCACGCGCACGCGGTACGAGCAATGGATCATATCTGGGCGTCCTCTCTTTAATCCCAGTACCATTACGTGTGCCAGAACCTAATCAATACCCACAGGGCTGGAGGACTGCTGAAATTGACAGCTTTAACACTGAGAGATGTTGTGAGATGCAACCCAACAGCTTGGATGAATTATAAGCAGTGGTCTCGGTCGCAGTGCTGCTGTTATCCGGGTCTCTTGGCAAATGTTGTGAAATGTGCCTTGAAGAGAGAGCCAGACCCAATATGGTGCCCCCTGTCCCCAGAGGCAGGCGATGTCCAGATGGCTCACTCACTCTCTCTCTCTCTCTCTCCTTTTCTCCCATCTCTCTCTTTCTCGCTCCCTAAAAGGAGCCAAGCAGTAGAGCCGTGTGTGCACTAACCGAATCTACCCCATTACACCTCTTCAGAAAGTTAATAAACAGAAATATAATATAATCTACAAGCAATTCGCTCTATGGGTTTTTCACCCATAGATGCAAAAGGACTTCATGGAGTGGAAAGCAGCTTGTTATTGGACTTAAAGAGGACAGCATGACAAATAGAAATTCAGGATAAGTAAGCGTGTTGTAGCCATTTTATGAAATTAAGATATATGAGAATTTATATTAATAATCAGTTAACATAATCAATTATGATGAGGACCATAGAGGTCTGTAATATATGGAGACAGCATTGCCTTTCATCTCTATGCTTAGATTGCGCAGGACGTCTTTGCTCATTTGACCACAGAACTATTTGAGCCAATCAGCAGAGCTGTGAATGACATGTGACTAATCACAAAATGATCCTTCCTGAGATGTGACATTAAAGGCAGCAAACAGATATCCACCAGAGGGCACTCGTCCTAGCTCCTTTGCTTTTCCATCATGAACTTCATTTCCCATAACCCATTGCCTGGACTCATTATTATTTGATCACTTCTACCTGTGTGTCATTCTCTTGTTACGGTTTGCCTAGCCCTGTGTGTTCACTCTCACTTTGCAAAGTCTTGTTAATGCCTAGTTCAGACTGCCCGATTTTAGCCCCGATTTTGACTCGCCGACAGGTTTTGCGAAATCGCCGACAAATGCCCAAAATCATAGGCAAAACGGTGCTCGTGCACGTGAGTGACAATCACGCAGTGTGAATTATCAAAGACGCGATCAGAGAGACTCGCCGATGAGTCGCCAACGCCCGTGAGATTTTTGGCATGCTAAATATCTGGACCTGTCTGCGATTCAAACTCCTGCTGTGTGAAATGTGTTCTGACTGAAAAATACATTGGCGATGACCTACAGCCAATGAGAGAGCAAGATACAGGGCAGCGGGAGGTTCGGGGAGGAGTTATAGACCATAATATTAGTATTTTAATAGATATATGTACAGTTATATCAAACAGAAACAAAGTACAAACATCTGCTTGATCAGCCGCAACAGTAGCACATTGCAATATTATTTATTTACCTCAAACTCTCTTTGCAGAACACAATCCTTGCTCCCTGTGTCTCCCCAACCATTTCCTCCATCATAATCTTTTTTATTTTTCTCCCTTTTGCTGCAAAACAGCACACAGACAATTTGGACCGCAAGTTTCTGCACCGCAGTCTATATTTTTAATAATAATTCCAGTCTCGCACGAGAACTCCGGTCTGACGCACGTGTGATCTTGCGTTGTTTCCTTCTCACTTCTCGCGTGTGTTTTGTTGTGAAACATAATTTGCTGACGGGACAGAGCTGTCGGCAATTATTCCTCTTGTACAGTCATGCAGTGTGAAAACCCCTGTATCCGATCCATCGTGCAGTGTGAACACAGCTGTGACTGAATGCTGGCCCAGATAGTTACGCAGTGTGAAAAGAACTGTGATCCGACGAGTTTGAAAATCGTGCAGTCTGAACTAGGCATTAGTGTCACACTGCAGTTCTGAGAGCTCTCTATGGTTTCCTGTCTTATGGTTTTTGATCTTCTCCCTGGTTTCCTGGATTTTGCCTGTGTTTTCCGCCCGGTTGTTTATTTGGATTACCTGCCCAGTTTTTTGACCATTTGTCTGTTTTTGGATTATGATTCTGGATTAAGGCCCTTTCACACCAGATGCATAACGAAAAAGCGAATATTTCGCGTGCGAATAGTTCACGTCAAAACCATTCACATCAGCCGCGACACGAATTTGCGACGTCTGTGACGTTTCAGAGCTCCAACATTCCAAAACATTCGCGGCGACAGCTGAGCAAACACGGACACTTCATCATCCAGTGAAGACGAGCTTTTAATTTGATTTAAAAGACCGAAATTAATGTTTTGTGTGCACCCAGTCAAAAGGCCGCAACATACTGCGCAAGAACAGAGAAAAAAGTTCTCGCTCCCAGGGCTGGTTTGGGAGTTCTCGCAGCTTGTTCTCGACACATCGTCTGAGCAGAACTTTTTTCTTGTGGGTGTCCGAGAACTATTGTGTGATTGATCAGAATTTTAAAGTGGGCCAGGTTAACGCGGAGAAACGGAGATGTTCGGCACCTGCTTTTCTCGTGAAGTATGTAATGTCCAGGCCAGAACGAACTTTGTTCTTGTTCTTGCCACCTCGAGAAAACAAACAAATTTCTTTGTTCTTGCAGAGTATGTTCCAAGCTTTAAAGAACAGAGAGTCTGAAGGGGAGTATGCTAATCTTGTACAGGAGCTAAAACTTTATCATGGCCGGTTCTGCACTTACTTCCGAATGTCCGTGGGACAATTTGAGGAGCTCCTCCAGAGAGAGTAGCACCGCATCTGACAAGACAAACACACACTTTAGTGTACACGGACCCAATCGATCCAGAGCAGCTGTTTCCAGCTATGTTTCCAGTTGAGTCACAATGTAAACATTTAGGGCCCTATTTTAACGATCTGAAACGCAAGTGTCAAAGCGCGAAGCGCAAGTAACTTTGTGGGCGGGTCTCGGCGCTGTAGCTATTTTCCCGGCGGGATAAATGGCTCTTGCGCCCGGCGCAAATCTAAAATGGGTTGGTCTGAAGTAGCTTCATTATTCATAGGTGTGGTTTGGGGGTAACGTGAATAAACCAATCAGAGCGTCATCCAACATTCCCTGTAAAAGCAGGTGCGCAAGTTCCATTATGGATTGCTATTATTATGGCGTATTTACCAGGCGCACACCAGGAGCGGTTCACAGCCGAGGAGACTGATGTTCTTGTAAGAGCAGTGAAAGACAGAGAAGTTGTGTTGTATGGGGATGGGAGAAACCCACCCAAAATAGCGTCGGTTAAACAGGCGTGGGAGGAAATAGCCACAATTGTTTCATCAGCTGGCATCCCCAGGACGTCGCACCAGTGCCGCAAGCGCTACAATGACATCAGAAGACGGGGAAAGTCCAAGCTTGCCAGCATCAATCGGGCACGCCGTGTAACGGGAGGTGGATCTGCCTCTACTCAGGACCTGACGCCAGCAGAGGACATCGCTGCGTCCACCCTCACCGATTTTTTTTCCTGGTTCTTGACGGACAAACCAATTGTTTAATGGAACAGCAAAATAGCACCAGGGATTGTTTGCGCCGGAACACGCCTCCTTTTTTGCGCTGAACCGCCCAGGTAGCGCAAGTTCATTCACTAGTTTAGCGACGTGCTTCTGTGGAGGGAAAAGCGCGTTTTGCGCGGATGCAAAATAGAAATGACACATGCGTCGGTGTACAAAGTCAATTGCGCTGGGTGCAAGATAGGGCCCTTAAAGTGGCACAGTCGTACTGAGGAAACACATTCACTTTCCATAGTCGCAGACAAAAGGTTTAGAAAATGTTGGGGTAACAGCTTAGGACCCAGGACCAGTAGTGAAAAATAAAGACCAAGAGTCAGGACTTAGATTAATTAAAGGGGTCATAGAATGGTACATGCACTTTTACAAGTTGATTATACGGAAATGTGTGTTGGCAGTGCCTGTACACAACCATCCTATATTGATAAAAATACATCCAGTGTTTTTTTTAAATCTCCTTATATATTTTCCCCTGTCTCAAATCGAGCCGTCCGACCATGTGACGTTACACGGTGTACGCCCCTCCTAAGATTGTTGATTGACAGCAGCGTTTCAACACAGACCCGCCCTGAGCGAGCTGTCATCAGTCCGCCATTGTTGATACTCTGGAGCAGAATGGCGTCTAAGCGATTTTGGTGTTGTGTTGTTGGGTGTAATAACGAACACAGCAGTCATTTTGATGTTCCTAAATCCGAACTGCTGAAGACCCAGTGGCTGCAGTGCTGAGTTTTGTTTTAGAAGGGAGTATCCCCCCCCCCCCCCCCCCCCCCGATCAACGTCAATGTTTGCGCAATCATTTCTCAGCAGACTGCTTTATAAACGAGCGTCAGTATAAAGCAGGTTTTGCTAATAAGCTGCTCTTGAAAAAAGGATCGTGTTCCTGCTGCACCTCAGGAAGATCGAAGATGTGAGTGTAACGTTTTATTAACCTTTATATTAATCTTTATAAATCGCTTGCACGCTTCACGATGAATGAGGCTAATGTTTACAGGGTAAGTTACATTACGGCATGCTTTCTGTTTATGACGTTCTCAATATAATTCATAATCCCACGTTTATAATGAACAACGCGTTATGTTTGTTATTACAAACTGTGTACTCGGGTGATAAAGTTAACGTGGTAACACTACACTAAGCTTACTTTTGTACATGGTTTATAACGGTGTCTGTTACTGATTAAGAAGTAATGTAAAAAAAAAAATCTTATAACATATCATCAATCTGTCAATGAACTAACACATCAGTAAACACATAGCAACTACGCTACTCTGCCAGTACAAAGATAGATCAAAGTGACATGACGTTAACCAACCATTCAGAAACGTCCTGTTCGAACTTCGATGGGTTCGTCATCTGTTCCTGGTCCGACTCCGGTTCAAAATGATAAGGTTGCTCAGATGTGTCCTCAGAGACTCCCGTTGCCATTATTTCTCGAAAATATACCCTCAAATGTTGTCAAGGCAACACTCCACGTGTGTTGTGGTGTTGTGTCGGGTCGAACCAAACGCCCCACAGAGCAGAGGGGGCGGGGTGAGCAAAGCTCATTATCATTTAAAGTCACATACACTGAAATGACTTGCTAAAAACTGAGCTGGTTTTGACCAGGTAAATTGAGTGTTTTCTTACAATACTAATGAGAATTTTTAATTAAAGTATATTACAAACTTTTCATTTAGACACTAAAGAATCATATTAACTTGCACAAAAATGTCATTCTATGACCCCTTTAAAGAAAAATTTACTGAAGAATAGTTTGCAGTTTCATCAGCAGAAGCCAGCTTCAAGTCTCACAAGGAGTTCGTTGGCCGCGCTCCCTCTAACAGTCTCCCCGCCTACGCCTCTCGTACATACAATTTCTCAACAGTTATACTGTTTTCAAGGTCTAGCCACGTCATTACTGCCATGTGGAATGATTCTGATTGGCAGAGAAAATGCACAGTCACGGTAAATTTCCACACAGGATAGATAGCAGAGCATATCACTAAAATGGGTAGACTGGTTGTCATCCCATGACTAGATTTAGATCACAATGACCTAGGAGGTCATATAAAGGCGTCTTCAGGTCTGGTGCCGTGTGCAGAAAACGTCCATCTTCAATATTGGGCCTGCACAGATCATGCAACGCACACACACAAAAGCTCCCTGGCATCACAGCTCTCCCAAGGTTGGAAACTACATATCAACAAAGCACTTCACCAAAACATGCTGATAGCATGTGCTTCTCTCTCAGTGAGAGGCAGACAATAGTACAATTGTATTCATACAATTCTTTAGGTAATTCTTCAGTAAAAGGAAATAAAATAAAATGAAGGACAAAAATCCATTTTTAATCTCTGAAAGCCGTCACCACTCAGAGACCAAATACAAACTTTTAGAAAATATAAAGGAAGAAACAATCATTGGTCCTCTTGATATAAGCAAAATCATAACTGGAAAGAATCATTAAAATCATAATAATTATATAGGAGGATGAATATTGATTGAGGCTTTGATTATGAATGTAATTACAATTATATTGAAGCGGTAGTGGATTTCAGAATCAAAAATCAACGAGTTTTAACTCAAAAGGTGATGTTATGGTTTTCTGTAGCCTACAGTGGGCAAACTTATCTGCATCTGTACACCTGTAACTACAACTACAGCTGTAATCTGGTGAGAAATGCGATGCCTGGCAAAGGTTAATGTTGATTGAATGGCTAGTGACATCAACTGGACATTTCGTCACCTTTGTTTCCTTGTATGTGATTGGTTGAAGCCTTTTCTGTCACCTCTAGAGTTTAAAAAAATCGACATCGGAAATTTTTTTATGTTTTTTCGTCGAAGCTCATTCACGTTCGTTGTGAAAGCACTCTTTACCAGTGATGGGAATAACGGCGTTATAGATAAACGGCGTTACTAACGGTATTATTTTTTTCAGTAACGAGTAATCAAACGAATTACTGTTTCTCCCGTTACAACGCCGAAAACGTTACTGAGGAAAAAAACGTGCCGTTACTATAATTGAGCTCACTGAAGCGGTTTTCATCCGAACAGGCTCTCTGTCAGTCGGACCTGCAACGTTTTTCTTTCTGTGTGTGTGTGTGTGTGTGTGTGTGTGTGTGTGTGTGTGTGTGTGTGTGTGTGTGTGTGTGTGTGTGTGTGTGTGTGTGTGTGTGTGTGTGTGTGTGTGTGTGTGTGTGTGTGTGTGTGTGTGTGTGTGTGTGTGTGTGTGTGTGTGTGTGTGTGTGTGTGGGCGTGCATGCCATGCATGTTGTTGGTACACATAACTGATGATGATTGGTGGGTGGGTGGGAGACAAAGTAGAGGTTGATTGGTTGAGTTCACACACACACACACACACACACGCATATGCACAGTCACATACACCAAGTCCAACGACTTCAAAGGTAGCTTTCGCAAACTGGAAGTATAAGCGCTACTTTTCCCTCATTGAGGTGAAAGGTAAGAATGTTTATGTAACGTGCAACTTATGCCCAGGAAGAAAGACTCTCTCCACGTCGGTGGCAAGTAATTCTAATCTAATGAAGTGCCTCACATCATCATATGCCACAAAATTAGTGGCTAAAAACCCAGGTGATAACGTGAGCTCCTCTACCAAAGGAGTAATATAGTACTGATAATATTTACAATAATGTATTGAATTTGATATGTGTCTCTCACATTGTCCCACAGCAACATTACAATAGTGTACATTAATGTAAAATGTTTTATAATAATAATAATTTATTCTATTTAGTGTCCAATTCATTCATTTAACATATTTAATATTGGGGGCATTCAAGTTTTGAAAAAAAAAAAAAAAAGTAACTTCCCTGGTAATTAGTTACTTTTATAATGATGTAACTCAGTTACTAACTCAGTTACTATTTGTAAGAAGTAACTAGTAACTATAACTAATTACTTTTTTTAAGTAACGTGCCCAACACTGCTCTTTACACAAACAGTTGATCAAAAAATAAAACCATTGCGCGAATAAATCGTGCGTCAAAATCGCATCCAGTGTGAAAGGACCTTTACTTTTAAAGCTGCATTTGGATCTCCAAACCGTGTCTCAGAGCAAATGTTGCTTGCAAAATAATAATAATAATAATAATGAAGTTATTGAGCCAGTATTTTGAATGGTTGTCTGTAAAGAAAATGTTTTAGTTTTTTTTTTACAAACAACTAACAAGGAATTTTATGTTCTGGCAAGGTTGTTATGTTAATAGAATATTCATTCAAAGTTATTTCTTTAATAACGTTCTTAAAATGTTAGCATAAAATAATGTTATTTATACAATGTTATATATTGTGTACTTACTACTTGTTTTGGAACATTCTACAGTAATATCCCCATAATATTTCCAAAATAATTAAATGGAACATTCTTTTAATGTTTTTTAAAAGTTTGCATAATAACCAAGAAAAAAAAAACATTAAAAAAATCGGCTGTTTTGAAATTTCAAAAATGGAAACGTTCATAAATCTTTTAGAACATTCAGAAATAGCATTTTAGAACTTAATGGGAACATTAGCAAAATGTTCATGGAACATATTTTTTGTTAGCCGGGCAGATGGTGTAGTTACGGCATCTGCCAGCAGGGGCAAACTGAGCCATGCTAAACAGCTGAAACTTGACCCCTTGGTGCCCCCTCATAAAAAAAAAAATCCTCTTTTTTCCCTTTTCCCTCCCTACTCTAGCCTGTGCTACACTGAGAAATGTACACGGACTAAGTATTTCAGGCACTTGTTGCGCTCACTCGACTCTTCATGACCAATTGCTCATTGTACCCCCAAGTTGTAAGTCGCTTTGGATAAAAGCGTCTGCAAAATGCATAAATGTAAATGTAGTGTCCCACATGTCTCCATTAATGAAACAACTCTATGGGTGTGTCTCAATCAGCTCCCTAGTTCAGTAGTCAGGGCACTGATCAGGACATAAGTCGATGGGCTGACTCCCTGATCAGTGCCCTGACTACTGAACTAGGGAGCTGATTGAGACACACCGAATATCTAATACAGAGGAGGAAGCATCTCTAACTCATGCTGTTGTCATTTTGTTAAAGTGTGTTAACAAGTAGCGATCCGGAGCTACAGTTTGTTACATATTATGTTTTGTTGAGTTGTCATTGTGGTTGCAGTATTTTCTCCCACACACAGCTATTAGAGATGTTTTCTTTTGCTTTCCCACAGCTAACTACCCATTCTAGTGAAATGACAAAACTAAATGCAAACAAACTCCTGTCATACAGCCACTTATGTTCAGCTCAATTTTAATTTGTTATGGGTTAGAATAGACCAACAAGCTGATACTCCACTGATCGATGTTTTTATCCCCTGATCTTGTTAATTACCGATAGTTGAAAATTAAATATTTAAAATGTTTGTTTGAGTGTTTGAATTTGACATGCCACAAAGGCTGTGACACCCATGACAATAATTATATTACATAAATTCAATTTACATTTTTTGGTGTGTCAAAAAAAAATTGCCTGGCAATTTAGTTTTTTCAAATAGTGCGGAGGAGTTGAATTCACTGTGTGAACTTTAGTTTCGTCTGGAGTTTAATTAGAGTTTTCAAAAACAATCAAACTCCTGTCCTATCATAATGTGCTGACGCGACATGATCCTTTAACTTGATTTCATTGCAATTTCAGTGCAAGCCATTAAAATTGTCCAACAAAACTTTACTTTATCCATTTGCATTGGGACTATATGAATAATTTCTGTGAGTTTTAATGTAGCATTGCTACAGTGCTGAGCAGGGTTTTATTTCCCCCAGCATGCACAGGACAGGACTGGATAGGCAGAGTGAGCCTAAATATTGAAATTACATGTTATTTTATGTTTTTGAGTGGGGGACTTGTTACAGTTTAATGTTCTGCTGTGTTGGGATTTAGAAAAGTTTCTCTCATATTGAGTTTCTTTTATGAGTTTTGGAGGTTATTATAGTGGAAAGTGGAGCTTGTGCTTAGATTTACGACTGGTAGCCTACATAAGGCTGTGTTAGTCTGTGTTGATTTACCCAAAACAGCAATTTAGCAGATTTCAGTGGAGTAATTGTTTTTTTTTTTTTTTATCCTCCTTCCGTTTTTTTCCCTCTTGTTTTTCAGATAAATATCATACATGGTTATGCATGTGCAGTTGCAATAGAGGTATGACGTCAGAACATGGAAGACACTGGTTCCTTCGAGATTTTCTTATGGGGTTTTATAATGTTTTTTTGTTGGTTTTTTTCAGTTAATGAGTAAAATAAAGCCTGTGGAAAACAACTTGACTGTACTTTGACGTTTTGTTATACAGTGAGTGAGGTACACTGCACACATCACAAACTGCCTTATATAGTTACTTATTAAAAAAAGTACGTTTTCAAAAATGAACATAATGAACTGCTTCAAAATTTGCGTTATTGCTATGGGTGTGTGTAATTTACATTAGGGCTTTCACACTGCGATTAACCCCGGGTTATCATTTCACACATGTCATTCAAAAGGGAGGTTAGCACTGCTTTTTACCCAGGGTTATGAAATCCTGCTCTGGAGCAGGGTTAGCACCTCTTTTGCGGCGCCAAACTTATACAGCGTGAAATGATGACGTTGCATTCACACGGAGAGACAACGCGGACCGCAAACGCTGTGATTGGGGTACACATGCTCCCTCTGCATGTGTAACTGCACTTCAACGCAAACTTGAATGCAGAAGTATACATGAAAATCGACGTGTAGCCCATGGTGTAGAGCAGGGGTTCTCAACCCTGGTCCTCAAGGTCCACTGTCCTGCAAAGTTTAGCTCCAACCCTAATCAAACACACCTGAACCAGCTAATTAAGCTCTTCAGGATTACTAGAAAGCTACAGGCAGGTGAGTTTGATCAAGGTTGGAGCTAAACTCTGCAGGACAGTGGGCCTCGAGGACCAGGGTTGAGAACCTCTGGTGTAGAGGCTTTGGTGCAGGTCCGACGCAGAAGTTTTCAACTTTTCTAGCGCCAACAAAGGCATCAGCCAATCAGATCGCCTATGCAAATACCCTTGCGCAGACTCTAGCCAATTGCGTTCATGCAACACCAGAAAAGTAGTATGATTGTCTGTTGTCACTATGATGGTCACCACAGTAGCAAGCTTCAGACACACCCTCGGTCAAGCGTTAACGCCAATGCTGCCCCTTGTAAATGCTAAAAGTAGATGCTTAGCAACTGAGAACCAATCGCGTGTCACGGAAACACCGCATGATTCATATAAACAGTCGTTTCTGCGTATGATAGGAAAAATGGCAAACGGCGATGGAAAACGTGACAATTGTGGGTGAAGAAGAGCCTACATGATGCGTTTGTCCAGTCAGTGACACTGGCACCACGAATATGCAAATAAGGACGTTAACCCAGGGTTTAGGAATGTAATGTACAGTATGAAAAGTAACCTTATGAATACCCAGGATTAATAGTTAACTCCGGGTAAATTATGAACAGTGTGAAACGTGAAGCAAGATCACCCAGGATTCCGTTTACCCAGGGTTTAGAATGACCCACACTGTAAAAAAAAAGTCTGTTAAAATAAGGCACAATGTACTGTATAGGTATGAAGGAATTTTGCTTATTGGTTTTTTACAGGTAGGCTATTTTACCTGTATTTTGAATTACACATTGCATTAGTTTGTGTTTTAAGTTGTGTTTACGAAAATTTCCGTAAAATTACTGGATAATGTCCTGGCAGAAACTTACCAGTACATTTTCCGTTTTTATTTTTTACAGTGCAGGGTTATCAATTTTAAGTGTGGAAAGCCCTATTAAAGAACAAAATGTTGAGTATAGTCAAGTTGTCTTTGCCATAGGGCCTGTCCAAAATGGCACACTTCATACGCACTTTCGGTCTTGTGGACTTAAAATGGCTGCCGCGTAAGGACTTAACGGACAGTCCACGAGACCGTAGGGTGTCCCATTTGTCATTTCAGGTTTCAGAAGTGTGCTCGCAAGATGTTCCAGCATATGACACAGGCGTACCTGGCGTACCGCAAGTTCCGGTGAGAAACGCGGAAGAACAGAGGATAGAGCAAAACAAAACTTGGGCTGAATCCGAAATCGCCACCTATAGCCTCAAATAGGGCATTATTTGAGGGGACAGCCATTTGTTGTGGTGTCCGAAACCAAAGTGCACGTTATTGAGTGCACTCATTCAATCCCACTTTGCACCGCAATAACGAGTGTACAGCCGATGTACACACAACAACAGCTGTCCGACTTCACTCACTCATTTTCATTCACTCCTTCAAGTGAATTATACTAGAGGATAATGTAGGGAATAGTGATTGAGGGTATAGGGGGCGATTTCGGATTCAGGCTAGGTTCTCTCTAGAACTAGCCTATTGGACCCACTTTATATTAGGTGGCCTTAACTACTATGTCCTAACATTTTAACTAATCATTTGCTACAATGCACTTATTGTGTGCATACATGTTTTTACATTGTACTTACATTTTAAAAAATACCCGCATGTAATTACGTCTGTAATTAATTTCTGTAGTTACATTTGTAATTACACTGTTGACACTTCCCTTACACCAAACCCTACCCTTAAACTTACCCATACCACCACACCTGTCCATAACTTTACACGTATCCCACCTCAATATCAAATATAAAAAATATTTTTTGATGTAAGTACATAGTACTTAAGGCCACCTAATATAAAGTGGGGTCAGCCTATTCACACCAGAGCGTCCTACGTCATACGCTGGAACACCATTTCTCTCGTGAACGCGCATACGACAGTTAGCGGAAGTTAGAGATTACAGTTTGTAAAGTTTTAAATATGGATATTTCTCTCACACAAACGCTTCACTTCGCTTCAGAAGGCCTTTATTAACATCCCGGAGCTGCGTGGAGCCCTTTTATGATCGACAGATGCACTTGTATTGACTTCAAAACAGAAACAACCATTCACTATACCATTATAAAGCTTGGAAGAGACAGGACATTTTGTAACTACACTGTGAAAAAAATTCAGGTCTCCAATTGAAAATTTTCTATCTTCCAATTGAAAATCAAAATTTTTCAGTTGGCCAAATTGAATTTCTGTGAATTGATGCAATTTAATTCACAGAAATTCAATTTGGCCAACTAAAAAATTGGATGTGATCAGTCACTAGAAAATTTTCAATTGGAGACCTGAATTTTTTTACAGTGTAAGTGTATGTCTGAAAGAAGAATGTCATATTACAAGGATGACTTGAGGGTGAGTAATTCATGGGCTAATTTTCATTTTTGGGTGTCCCTTTAAGTGTGCCATATTCATCAGACGTTCAGCCAGCGGTCCGTGGCGTCTGAGGCTGAGACTATGTTTACCACTGGCTTTATTTTACAGATAAATTGAAAAACCCCATAGGAAAGTCTTGAAGGAACCAGTCTTCTGGATTCTGACATCATACCTGCACCAGTAACTGCAGGAAATGGAGCAAATTTGCATTATTTTGATATCTAATTGGACCGCAATTGATCGATTGTAGTGAAACGATCATTATATTGTGTATTGCCATGTTGCTAGGCTGATTGTCTTGTACTTTGAAGTGCAGACCACAACTGAATTAATTTAAGCCAAAGATTTATTTATTTGAGATGATGTTTGACCCATATTTGCTCTGACAGTAAAACATTTTTTACAATAAAAAAGTGTATTAGCCATTAAATCTACATTCCAGTCTTAATTCGAAAGCAGTCACAAAGAGAAATTACTGCAAAGCTTTGGCTTTTCTTTCAAAAGATCCCAAAATACTTCTCGTTTAATTGAAACAGAATCAAATGTGACCAAGCAATTAGCACCTGCTTTCACTCTCACCTGATGAGAATTGAACCCACGTCTGCTGCCATCACATCAATCCAGAATTGTGTGGAGGAGAAAATGAGCTGAATCATATCTCCAGCAGATGTAACTTTCTTGTGCAGCTGTTCTTGTTGAGTTTGATGAAGGTGGCCCATCTCTGGAGGACATTGTGCATAATTCTAGAGCTCCCTGGCACCTGCGAGGACTTCAGATCCGTTCGTCTCACTTCACGCATCAAGAGGACCTTTGAGAGGTTGGTTCTTAAACAGCTCTGACCCGATCCCACTGCGGGCACACAGGTGTGAATGATGCCCTCATCTGCTTTCTCAACAGGTCCTGCTTCCACCTGACTACGTCTGGCACTACTGTCAGGACTGATCTTTGACTTCTATAGCCTTCAACACCTTTCTGCCTCACCAACTGCAGAACAAACCTAAGGCAATGCAAGCAGATCCTCATAGTCTCCTACAACATACAGGACTGTGAAGATACTGGTGAGTTAATGGGTCTGCCTGTCCAGAGTTATCTCACTTGTATTTGTTGTAGGTATTCGTATGTGAAGTGCACACATACATTTGTATGGTTGAACATATTGGCAGCACTGAATGGGTAAACCTTTGTACCTATATGTACAACTTTAGAGATGTACAATGAATCCTGTGGTTCAGTAAATTCCATATAGTGGGGCATTCATTTATCGGTAAATAATGGAGAAACTTCCCCCCACCTTTTTATCGGCAAGTCTATTTATGAATGCAATAGAGACATGATGAATACAAGCAAAGTCATTTACACTCTTTGTCTGTCTGAATTAATTTATCATCTATGCTCAACAAACATGAAAAATCTGCGAAACAGCTGTCACCGAAACATGTTATTGTGTTTCAGCTTCACACTGATATGTGTGCTTGCCAGCCGTCTTTATACATAATAAAACTGTCATTATGCTGTCAAATTAAAGGTGGGGTAAGTGCTTTTTGGTAACCGATGTTGATATTTCAAATCACCAAAACAAACACCCCCCTTCCCCAAAAGGGTTTTGACTCTTGCCCCTATTTTGATAGCTCCGCCCCACACATACGACTATGGCAGAATCTGCTGTGCCAACCGGCCGAGGGCTATCAATCTGTCGTCGCTCGGGTAATGTCCGTCCTGTGTCGTGTGTTTTGAATAATGACGTGCACTGAGCGCTCTCTTCTCGCCGCCATTAGTAGACACGCCCCTTACTGCTGATTGGCTACAAGTTTGTTTTGGTACTCAGTCAGAGACACTTTACTAAAGCAGTTTTGAAATATCTTTTACCCACCTTTAAGTAAATGTGATGGATCTATCTATCTATCTATCTATCTATCTATCTATCTATCTATCTATCTATCTATCTATCTATCTATCTATCTATCTATCTATCTATCTATCTATCTATCTATCTATCTATCTATCTATCTATCTATCTATCTATCTATCTATCTATCTATCTATCTATGCATATCTAATTTATCTACCCATCCATCCATCTCTATCTATCTATGCATCTGTATGCATATCTATCTATCTATCTATCTATCTATGCATCTGTATGCATATCTATCTATCTATCTATCTATCTATCTATCTATCTATCTATCTATCTATCTATCTATCTATCTATCTATCTATCTATCTATCTATCTATCTATCTATCTATCTATCTATCTATCTATCTATCTATCTATCTATCTATCTATCTATCTATCTATCTATGCATCTGTATGCATATCTATCTATCTATCTATCTATCTATCTATCTATCTATCTATCTATCTATCTATCTATCTATCTATCTATCTATCTATCTATCTATCTATCTATCTATCTATCTATCTATCTATCTATCTATCTATCTATCTATCTATCTATCTATCTATCTATCTATCTATCTATCTATCTATCTATCTATCTATCTATCTATCTATCTATCTATCTATCTATCTAATCTATCTTGTCTGTTATACATCCATCTTGTAAGGATTCTTCTATATTCAACACTTTCAGAGTCAGGCATAATAAGAAGCAACACTTATCAGATCTGGTCTTGCACATAATTTTCATTATTTTCATGCTTTAACATTTTCTATGGCAGGTCAATGAGTCTTTGAGAGCACGTGGTGTCACAAATGTCAAAAATTCTTTCCATTTATTAGAGAAAGTCAGTCTGAGTAATTTGCTATAAAATATCAGCGTTCTGCTTGGGTTGCTACATCTGCTAATGTGATTCATTTGCTTTATCTTCCCTGCTGTGAGGATCAAAAACATTAGCAGAACAACCAAATCTTTCAGTCTTTAATAAAAGAGCCATTGGTAATTTTAATCCAGCATTTTATTGATATTGTTTCCAATTTCGTCTTCTCTTTCCTTTTGAGTGTTCTGAATAAAAACAATATGTTGTTCTTTGTTGCTTCTTTAACAATTCCCCTAGAAATCTCTTTCATTGAAATTCAGTCTGCATGAAAATTACAACCTGTAGCCTGGCCCACTCAAAATGATAGGAATCAAGAAACTGTGCCACAATCGGACTCTAGAGAAAAATAAGGTATAATTTGCAGCCGGTCATTATCAAAATGTATCACTTTGAAAGGGTTAATTTTGTGGTAATAACCATCTAACTACATTATCCCACTTGCACGACTTCTTACCAAATAAATAAAGAAATGGACATGAAATATTGATTTGAGTTTAAATTACTTTATTATATGAGAAGAAAAAGAACACAGAGAAATAAAACTACAACAGAGTTTATTTTTAACAAATACAAAATTAAAGCTGAATATAAATGAACCATTTGTGCAGTATGAAAACTGAATTATTACAGAATATTTTATATAGAGACCTATATGACTGTTCTGCATGTAACATGGGTAAATTTAGTCATCCATTCCCCTGAAGGAGCATATCGTGGCTTTCTTTAAGGATTGACTGTCAAAGTGATTATCATATCAAGGTTAGAGCCTACAGCTATTGTCAAACTGATATTTAAAAGCATATATGAAAAACAAATATATATTTTAGTAACTTTGACATAAAAAGCTTTGTGAGAGAGATAATGACTCATGTTGTCTCTGGGCTTTTTTTACATTATTAGAACATTTCCAGAGACGCTGACTGTACGATTTTTTTAAAACTGTAATTTACCGTTATTAATTGCATGATTACACATTTTCATTAAGGACATGCTGATACACTCCCTTGTGTAATATGCAGGTACAACTATGAGCATTGTTTGCTTTATCCTGCCTGGAACAGAAACTGCGTCTCAACCAATGGCATGAGTTTGGAGGTGGGACTATGTGTTTGTTTGTCCAATGTCAGGGTGATTTCACCAAGTGCAACATGTTCCTTAGTCTACATTCCAAGCAACCAATCAGATTTGAGGGAAAAGTTTATAGTTTATATAAAGTTTAGGCTTAGAACCAGGGTTTGGTGCTTCTACATCAGTATTATTCACCTCCTCAAATTCTAATATTATTAAAATCCTTCTGATTTTAGGGATAGATTATGGGTAGGGTTAGGTTTAGGGGTAGGGATATATTTAGGACAACATTTTTGGACAGGAGTGTTGTTGCTGGATCAACAAAATATGTTGAACCAGTAACATGTCTTGGCAAAACCACAGTGACATCAATGTCAGATAGAGGGACAGTGTTCAGGTAACCTGTTTGAAAACAGACATTATTTTTCTAGTGGTGCAGAAATTACTTTTCTTAAAAAAACTTTTTTTATGCAGTTTTTCTCAGTCGCTTTGGTGCATTTCAAATGTACGCATTTATGTGGGATATTGATTGCAAGAGACTGGACGGGATTCACAGTTAAACTTTAACTGTTGGTCTGTCAACAAATTACAGTAAAATTTAATTGCGAAATAAAGAAAAAGACAATCATATACACCGATCAGGCATAACATTATGACAAATGAAGTAATTAAATATTGATCATCTCTCCATCACGGAACCTGTTAGAGGGGTGGGATATATTAGGCAGCAAGTGAACATTGTGTCCTCAAAGTTGATGTGTTAGAAGCAGGAAAAATGGGCAAGCGTAAGGATTTGAGCGAGTTTGACCAGAGCCAAATTGTGACTGGCTAGACATCTGGGTCAGAGCATCTCCAAAACTGCAGCTTTTGTGGGGTGTTCCCGCTCTACAGTGGTCAGTCTCTATCAAAAGTGCTCCAAGGAAGGAACAGTGGAGAACCGGCGACAGGGTCATGGCTCATTGATGCACGTGGGGAGCGAAGGCTGGCCTGTGTGGTCCGATCGTTTTTCTTCCATTGTCAGAATTTGTAACCGTGTTGTGCTCTGTCTATAAATGCTTGCCAAATGAAGCTTCATGAGATGCGCCTCTGAGCTATTTTAGAGAACTGGTTGATCTAACGCTTTACATTTCCTTTAATAGTGAAATTCAAAATTCACCTCCGCAGTTGTCGAAGTGTAATAGAAATTAATATAAAATATACTTGATTCATTATGACAACTAGTTCAACCATTTTGCATTTAATGACTTATGCAAGGAACTAATGCCTAGATGTTTCAAGACTATTCAACTGAGAACCAGTAAAATACATTTTGATCAACACGATATAAGCAATAATTGCATGTACCAAAGAATTTGCAATTTGTTCAAAACAATTAGAAATAGTTTTATGATGTGCACAAGTGACTATATGATGTGGAGATTGAGAAATGCACGAAAACGACTGAGAAAAACTGCAATATAAAATATTTATTGTAACACTCAATGGCATTCGGTTTAATGTCAATTTATTCATGTTGCATATTTAAAATAGTTGTCCAAAACATTTGTACCTCCATTGTACAACCCAAAAATTTGATTTTTTGTTCGGACAGAATTAAAAATTCTACTAAAATTTCAAAGTTTGTAAGTCTCCTGGAAATAGTGAATGTTTTTTTATTTTTATTGCAGTTATAGTGACTATTATAGATATTTATTAAAATTTTGAATTATACAATATTTTGTTTATTAGTTAACATGAACTAAAAATGACCAATATTTCTACAGCATTTGTTATCTTAAAGGGGTGGTAAAACACATTCTTTGAAGGCTTGATTGTGTTTGTGGGGTGCACTGTAACATGTGTTCATGCTTCATTTAAAAAAAAAAAAAAATTATTTTTCCTATATTTGACCTTTATTCTACACTGCTCTGTCCCTCCTTGTAAAACGGTCTGATGCTTTCCGGGTTGTATGAAGCCAGTCCCTCAAAAATACGCGATGGGCTCAGATTGGTTAGCTGGCCCAGTGTGTTGTGATTCGCTAACCGTAGTGCACATTTGTCGGAAACGTCACGCCCCTTCCCTTCACCGGTAGACTGTGCTTTGGTCAGTATTAGAAACAACGGCGTCAATAAAACCATACCAATCTGAGCCCGAATCAGACCCAGAACATTTTAGTGAAGATGATCGAGCAGAACCTGTTCAGTCCTCAAGAGTAAAGACTGCGGATCTATAGTGATCGCTACTGAATGGCACTGTTACTTTTGTATTTTTAGAACGATTATAGCCAAATATCTGTCGCGAGAACTATTAACCCAAAACACTAAACACTGGCTTTACTAGTAAGTTAGCCAAATCACACACAGAACCATGTTTAGCAAGCCTGTAGATAAACAACACATAAAAGCTCTAATCAAAGAATCATTTACACTAATGTCAGGTTCGCTGTTGAGATTTTAACGTTAGTGTTTGTACCGTTAGGTGTTCGTCGGATAACGTTAAGTATGAATGAGCATTTAACAGACTGGTTTGCAGAACAGTGTTGTCATCTGTTTACTTCCTTGCTACAATGTACAACCTATTACAGGAAAACACATCGATGAAAAATAAATCAGACTTACAGGTTGTGGCCCGTAAACAGCTTCTGTTTGTAAATCCAGCTTTCAGGACAAGCCGTTGTGCATATCCTGTATTGAACTCGCGAACATTGTGGAAGTGAAATGTGCTGCGGGAGGGAGCCCCGCGCGTGTCGTGCATTCACACACTGGCAGTGTTTGTCTTATGCAGCTGACGTTGTGCAAATCCGGCATTGAACTCGCAAAGATGGATGTTTTCCTCCGTAAGATGTGCTGCGGGAGCCCCGCACGCGCCTGTTCCCTTCTGTCTCATACACACGTGCATATAACATGTTGTATGTTAAACGCTCTGCAACGCATCCCCATCCCTATGAAGGCTGAACAAAGCAAGTACCCCAGACCTGCAATCCGGATGAATATAACAGCGTTTCCTCGGCATCGCGGCAACAACACTCCAGCCTAACTATACCACAACAGCGCCGCGATACAAAATGGCGCCCCGACCCCCCTATTTAATATTCTCGGAGGAGGGGTTTATGTAAATAAATGAGCCTGGTGATGTCACCAACCCTGGAGGAATGTGTGTAGTCGCCTACTGGCCGTTTGCTGTAGTTCTTAGAAATGGATTTCTTTAAAAGCAAATATCTCCCTTTGCTTTAAACTTTGAACGTTGTAACTTTGCAGATGTTGTTTATGCTCAAGCAGCAACATTACACGCTAGCTAAAGTTAGAATAGTGAAATCGTGGTTTACCACCCCTTTAATGTAATTTCAGCATTTATCAATACACTTTTTGAATCGACAGTTGTATGTTAACATTGGTTATTGCACTGTGGACAATGAACAATTGTATTTTTGATTATGAACAAACATTAATCTTATATTAACAAATTATATTATTTTGTAAAGCACAAGAAATTAGAGTCATTATGTTTATTATGCATCTTATTATGCTTCACTCTGAAAGTGTTGAATAGAATCCCAATACAATTTCAATATATAACAAAAAGAGATGGATGATGGATAGATGGATAGATGGATAGATGGATAGATGGATAGATGGATAGATTGATAGATTGATAGATAGAATGGTGACCACAGCACCATTTCTTATCTCTGTGTAGAGAGTGGCCTGGGTAATTGGAGCAGAAGGTGAGATGGTGTTTGAACTGATGAGAGGGTGGAAGAGAGAGACGGAGAGGGGCTAGTGTGGCAGTGAAAGACTACAGTTGTGAGCTTTCTCTATAATTAAGGCCGCAGGGAGCTGCTTCCTATACCAGGGGAAGTGACAAAGCCAGAAACCATTCAATTCTCACATCAGTACCTGTGATTGGTCATTTGATGATCTAAACCTCACCAAATTGGTCATGCACACTCGCACACACTCTGTGCTTATGAATGCTTGTGCAACAACGTTTCATATGTGTGTGTTTGAAGGGTATTATAATTCATCATTAATTTTTTTGGTCGTTATAAACTGTGCCATAAACCATGATTTATATGCAATGGAGAAGTGTTGAGTGGAAAATAATGTGGTCCGAATCAGAGTTCTCTTTGCTTGGGGCTTGTAAATGTAAACCGGTGGTTGTCAATATTTGATTGCAAGAATTTTAGTTCATTTATTCGTGTACATAAAAACAATATGTGGTGATCTTTTTGCTATTATTTTCAACAAACATTCAAGCTAATTGCTCTAGAGGTTTAAAAGCACTGCTGCTCACAATGAATGGAGAGCTTCCAAGCGCTCTTGTTAAGACTCGGTGGGGGAGAGTTTGGTTTTGAGATTTTAGTTCATTTCTTCTTGTAGTTTGTACATTCATTGTGATGTCTATTCTGTACAGTCATAAACAAACAAAAAAAAATTCAGGAAGTAGTTAAATATATGCGTCATCATGTTGAATGAGCTTATGTGACGAGTTTTGGTACAGCATTAACAATTCAGATTGTGTTAATGGAAGGATAATGCAACGCTGCATCAACACTCTAAAAAATGCTGGGTTAAAAACAATCCAAGTTGGGTTGAAAATGGACAAACCCAACAATCGGGTTGTTTAAAGCAAACATTTAACCCAACCGCTGGGTTAAAACAACCCATTATGTGAATAATTTTAACAAAATAAAAGGGATCATACAAAATGCATGTTTTTTTTTATTTAGTACTGTCTTGAATGAGATATTTTACATAAAAAATGTTTAGTCCACAAGACAAAAAAAATAGCTGAATTTATTAAAATAACCCCGTTCAAAAGTTTATGAACCATTGATTCTCAATACTGTGTGTTCCCTGGATGATCCACGGCTGTTTTTTTTTTTTTTTTGTGATAGTTGTTCTTGAGTCCCTTGTTTGTCTTGAGCAGTTAAACTGCCCAATTTTCCTCAGAAAAATCCTTCAGGTCCTGCACATTCTTCAGTTTTCCAGCATCTTTTGCATATTTGAACCCTCTCCAGCAATGACTGTATGATTTTAAGATCCATCTTTTCACACTGAGGACAACTGAGGGACTCAACTATTAAAAAGGATGAAACATTCACTGATGCTCCAGAAGGAAACACGACGCATTAAGAGCCGAGGGGTAAAAACGTATTGAATTTGAAGATCAAGGTAAATTGTACTTATTTTGTCTCCTGGGAAACATACGTAAGTATCTTCTGTTGCTTCGGAAGGGTAGCAAGATAAATTTGGACATCTTCATCCTGTTCAAAAGTTTTCACCCCCGGCTCTTAATGCGTTGTGTTTCCTTCAGGAGCACCAGTGAATGTTTCAACCTTTTCTAATAGTTGTGTTTGAGTCTTTCAAATCATACAGTCCCTGCTGGAAAGGGTTCAAATATGCAAAATATGCTGGAAAACTGAAGAATGTGCAGGACATGAATTTTTCTGATGAACATTGGGCAATTTAACTGCTCAAGACAACCAAGGGACTCATGAACAACCATCACAAAACACAAAAACATCCGTGGATCATCCAGGGAACGACACACAGTATTGAGAAGAATCAATGGTTCATAAACTTTTGAACAGAGTTATTTTATTAAAGTTCAGTCTTTTGGACTATATGTAGACATTTTTTATGTAGAATATCTTATTCAGGACAGTACTAAATAAAAAATAATCTTTTTTGTTAAAATTATTCACATTTTCACAGATTCTGCAAGTGGTTCACATACTTTTTCTTGCAACTGTATATACTTGATTACTTTCGTTTAATTGGCTATCAGGACTTTTGTGATATCACTCCATCAAAGTTTTTGTTCTTGGGGGGAAAAAAGTCTTGTAAACAAGAAGAACCCACATTTAGATGCTCTTTTATTTGGTGTCATTTCAATCAATGGAAGAACTGGTTGAACGCAATCATCTACTCTTGGTTTGGGCAACACTGATTGTGTTCCATCGATTTTCCGAGGCTGTATCAGACTGTTTGATACTGATTGCAAGATGTATCTTATTGTGAGATATGAATGGTTCACTGAATTCCCTGGACAAGTTGTGAAAGAGATTTTGAATAGAGAGAAGGAGTTTAAAGAAGACACAAAAAAACACTTGGTCCTAATAAAGTAATAGTGTAACAAGCTATTTGTTCCTTTGCCAGCCGATCTGGCATGAAAAGGACAAGGTCCTAAATTAATGAATGAACCACTGAGGTGACAGTAATGAACTCTTAACTTGGGTTGTAAACGAGAGAAAATAGAGAGGTTTTTAAAAGATCTGCTTTTATTAGCCTTAGAGAATCAAATGGAGGTTTTAATCTAATACACAGAGGCACACTGGAGACACACTTGAGCACAAAGAGAAGGCAGATGCTTCTTTTTCTTTAAATTAATTGCACAAAGGATTTCTGTCCTCCGCCTGTGCCCCTCCTGTTTTATATTCTACAGCTTGGGGCTTGTTTTCCTAATTTTTCTCATGTGTGCATTAAAAAAAATCAACCTTGAAACCAAATATGTTGGTTCGCAATTAAAAAGAAACAATATGTGGTGATCTTTGTGCTATTATTTTCAACAAACATTCAAGCTTATTGCTCTAGAGGTTTAAAAGCACTGCTGCTCATAATGAATGGAGAGTTTCCAAGCGCTCTTGTTAAGACTTGGTGGGAGAGGTTTGGTTTTGTGACAGCATATACTTTCATTGAAAATGTAAGCATGCACTCTTGGCTTAGACTCCCATGCCTGAAACCTCCATATCTTGATTTGGCACAAACTTTGAGAGACGGGCATTAACAGTCTTTCTAATGCCGTGAGCAAGAAACCGCTCTATACATTACATCGGAAGTGAATTCGATCACCTCAAAGAGTTAAAGGGATAGTTCAACCAGAAATGAAAATGATCCCATGATTTACTCACCCTCAAGCCATCCTAGGTGTATATGACATTCTTTCAGACAATTACAATCAGAATTTTATTAAAGGGGTCACGGTTTTAAAAAGAACATTATTTTGTGTATTTGGTTTAATGCAATGTGTTTACGTGGTTTTAGGTTAAAAAAAAGTCATTATTTTACACATACCGTATTTTATTGGTGCTGCTCTATGCCCCGCCTTTCTGAAATGCGTTGATTTTTACAAAGCTCGTTGTTCTGAAAACCAGGGTGTGCTTTGAAATGGTCAGTGATCCAGTGCATTGTGATTGGCCCGAATACCTTAAGAGTGTGACGGAAAAGTCGCGCCCCATACCATATTTGGAACATCAGCTTCCTAAGCAATATTGACAGGTGATAATGTCTGTACTTATCAATTCGAGCCCGATCCAAGCATCCAAAAACCAAACTGTTTGGACACGTAGCAGCCATTAAATGTCTTTAAAATAAGATGTATATATAGACAGAAGGTGGAGTTAGAAAACAAATAAGCTGTTAACTCGGCTTAAAGGGTTAGTTCACCCAAAATTGAAAATTCTGTCATTAATTACTTACCCTCATGTAGTTCGACACCCGTCAGACCTCCGTTCATCTTCGGAACAGAAATGAAGATATTTTAGTTGAAATCTGATGGCTCTGAAAGGCCTCCATTGGCTCAATGGCACGTTACACTCTCAAGACCCTTAAAAGGTACTAAAGACGTCGTTACAAAGTCCATCTCACTACAGTGGTTCTAAAATAACTTCATGAATCGGCGACAATAGTTTTTGTGCGCAAAAAAACCCTAAATAACGACTTACATAGTGATGACGATTTCAAAACACGGCCTCATGAAGCTTCGAAGCGTTATGAATCAGTGAGTCGAATGAGCCAAATGAATCGCCAAATATCAGCAGTTTGGCGGTTTGACACGCGATCCGAATCATGATTCGACGCACTGATTCATAACGCTTCGAAGCTTCATGAGGCCGTGTTTTGAAATCGTCATCACTATATAAGTCGTTATGTAGGGTTTTTTTTGCGCACAAAAACTATTGTCGCCGATTCATAAAGTTATTGTAGAACCACTGTAGTGAGATGGACTTTGTAACGACGTCTTTAGTACCTTTTAAGGGTCTTGAGAGTGTAACGTGCCATTGAGCCAATGGAGGACTTTCAGAGCCATCAGATTTCAACTAAAATATCTTAATTTCTGTTCCGAAGATGAACGGAGGTCTGACGGGTGTCGAACGACATGAGGGTCAGTAATTAATGACAGAATTTTCATTTTTGGGTGAACTAACCCTTTAAGTCGCAGTTTTCTTGCCTTTCCCGACACTGACCTGATTGCTGCTTGTGTGGATTGATATTATGGTCTGTTTGCACTTTGTAATTGTAAAAATACCTTTCTGAACTGAATGATATAAGAATCAGCAGTCGTTTCTGCGTTTAAAGTAAACAAAGAGGCGATTAAAATCAATATTTAAGAAGCCCACTTCCGGTATTTTTTGGTGCAAAATAATAAAACTTAGTGTCAATAAAATCATTAATTTCAGTATTTATAATATTATAAATGAAAAATGAAGTACCATTTCTCAAAGCCCTTGGTATAATCTATAATTTACAGCAATAAACACAAATGACCTGTTTTGGTCATTTTTATGGCTATGACTACTTTGACGCTCTCTATATCATAATTAGATTATGCGACTTTAGCCGGGGTTTCACAGGCAGGGTTACTTTGCCAGCACGACTGGACCAGAACATATCAGATTGGTAAATTTGCATTTGTGATCATAGAAACGACAAACAAGCGCTACTCTATACTGCTCAAAACGCATGTTTAAATAGTCAGTAGCAAATTCTTAAAAAACGAAAAACATACTTACAGGCTGTGTCTGTGAGTCAGAAGCGCCAGACTGTAACTTGCAAAGACGAAATTGCCCCACTTTTTAGAATCAGCCTTTTGAACCGGCTTTGTACTCTCCCAGGTTCTGGAAACAGTCCTCTGAAAAATACGCAGCACACAGGCGAATATTTGGGTTGTACTGTTCTGGAACAGTGCTGTAAGTAAAGCTTAACCACTGTTTTCTAATTGTGTCCCCTTTTGGAGCGCCAAACAAAGTAGTTTGGCTTTCGTAACGAAAAACACAAAGTCTCCACGAAATGACAGTGCCGGCGGCAACAATACTACAGCGAGAATAAAAGTTACGCCTTCTTTCTTTGCGTATACATTTGGGCGATGACGTGTTATGAAACTGTCCCCACAGACTGACGTAGATTTGTGGGGGTGTGTTTGAATGAAGTGTTTTAGGAAGGCGTGGCTGAGCTCTTTTTACAAAGAGTATCTCTTTGGGTTTGAGACTTTGAGCTTTATAACTCTGCAGATCGTATACATGCGCAAACAGCTACATAACACACTAAAGAAAAACAAGAAATCGCATCATATGACCCCTTTAAAAAATATAATTGCTCTTCCAAGCTGGTAGTGAATGGCGGTCCTGATTTTGAAGTCCAAAAAGGTGCATCCATCCATCATAAAAGTACTCCAGGGGGTTAATAAAGGCCTTCTGAAGCAACGCCATGGGTTTTTGTAAGAAAAATATCCATATTTAAAACTTTATAAACTAAAATAACTATGCAAGTCAACACCAAAATAGTAACCCCTGACGCGATGTAAGAGTAGCCTAAGCTTTGACGTCAAATAGGGCTGGACAACAAACTCAAGCTCCTCTTCTCTTATATATGAAAATCTTCTGACATTTCCCTTTAAAAATTCTCATTTTAGACCTCTAATCCGTGTCCAGTGTTTTGTTTCGCTCAATCTTCTGCGCTTTCGCGTTCGTCAATACGTCATGCGTCAGGTCAGGTCAGGTCAGCTCTTTTGCTGGGGCCACGACTGCCCCAAAGCTAGGACATTATTTAATATAACTCCGATTGTGTTCGTCTGAAAGAAGAAAGTCATACACCTAGGATGGCTTGAGGATGGGGTAATTTTAACTTTTGGGTGAACTAACCACATTTTTACATTTAAAAGTGGCTTTTTCAGTTTTATGTTAATTTTAACATGTTTATGTTAATTTTAACATGTAACAATTTTAATAGCCCTAACCCTATTCAATAATTTAAATAAAAGTAGCTAATTATGTTATGTCTCTTTAAATAAAAACTATAATGTAAAATTTGGACAAAAAGTGACCTAAAGTAACAAAATAACAAAAATGTGTTGCTTCACACATTATTTCTTTTGAGTTACTTTTTATAAAATTACATCTTTACATTTTACAGATTATTTGTGTGAGTAACAATTTGCTAATATTTCATTATATTACATGCCTCGTTTTTATAGGACTGTGCAGCCAATCAATGTCACTGTGTCTTTTTTTGGGGTCTGTTCCTCACAGAATTTTTTTTTATTTTAGAATACTTGGAATATAGCACATCTGCTTTTGAGCTATTTTTAAGCTTGAAAGCTCTGTTCTCCATTCATTGTAATTTCATGTAAAAGAGCATCCAAGTGAATTATTTATTTCTCCTTTTGTCTTCCACAGAAGAAGAAAGTCAAACAGGTTTGAAACAACGTGAGGGTGAGTAAATAATGACAGAATTTTCATTATGGGGTGAACTATTCCTTTAAAACTTTATATGCCTGCACCCTTCCCATTCCCCCCTGAGGAGTGGAAAGTTGGAGCCGTTCTCTCATTGAAATGCATTTAGTTCGGCTCAGTAACGCAGAGGCAGCAGGCGGAAGAGCAGAGGAATAATTTACGCTCGGAAACAGACAGGCGGGCTCACAGAGCCCAGATGAGTGGGGCGAATGTGAAATCATTACATATACTGCATCCCAACACACTTCACAAACAATAGCCAACCCAGGATTGCTGGACAGCCCAAAAAACAATCAAAACCAGCCCAATGTCTAATCTTAAAATATGCCGGATTCTCACATCTCGGATCCTTTCATTTTTAGGATTATAATGCAAGCAGCACCATTAAACATTTGCTAACTTTAAAGACCATTACGCTCACAACCATCATTAAAAGATGCAATGTATTATTAACAAAGTGATATAATGAAGTAGACTACATTTTAGCTGAGGCAGGCTTGGATATATAAATGCATGCGGCGTCATGCTGCGTTTACTTCATGCAAGCCTACTTCCCATAATTATTGTATTTCTGCTGACACATTATTCCACCACCTGTAAATTCAATATATTGCCATCACAATGCGGTTTCATAATAAATACACTATGCATGTATGTCGACACCAGTGTTCACCAGGCAAAGAAAAACCCAAGTTGCGAATGTGAGTTTGCAGTCAACTGATTGTGAGACAATAAAAAGACAGTGTTTCTATTGAATTGTCCTCATAGGCTGCATGCATGTTAGGGCTGGGTATTGACACAAATTTCACAATTCGATTCAATTTCGATTCACAAGCTTTCGATTCGATTTTCGATTCTTTTCGATTCAATTCAATATCAATTATTTTGGATATGTATTAGGTATAATACATGGAAATTTTTCTCAAGGAAAACTAATTTCTGAACTAATGTTGTAAACTATGGGAGTCAGTTGATACTACATTAGCCTACTAATATTGAAGGTAAAAATTTACTGATTTGTATACAAACACTTAAATTACATTAAATTATGTTTTTTTATATATATAATAAAAAAATTATAATATTAACTTTACAATTACATAATCCTACTCCAATTAGTTTTTTTGAAATATAAACATTTAAAGGGTGGCTGTCATAAAAACTTGCAAGATTTATTAAATATTGAAGAACATTGACAATGAATATCCTTATGTGGTGCATATAATTAGCAAAATGCTCCTCTCTAGAGTTAATTTTTCTAGCTGACTAACGAGTTTATGGACACTGGAGATGTTTTTTCTGAGGTAACTGTGACGTTACGTGAATTTGTTTACTTGTAAGCCGTTTTACTTACATCTTTCTGTGGTTGAAACACTGATTGAGCGATTCTATGTGACATGATACGGATTTCGGTAAATTGTCCTGTATCGTTTAACACACTTTCAGAAGCTCATTCGTGTTTATTTTGCGCTGTTACTGGTATTAAGGCGGAAGAGAAGATCCGTTCATGTTTGCTCCGCACTGCTGGTTCTCTTGAGCTGAGCTGCGGCAGAGCGATCTCACGCCACAGCGCCAAAACGATATTTATGTTTTTGAATTTCGTTAAAAAAAATAGACTAATCGATTCTTGGAATTTAAGAATTGATATTGTTTTGAAAAAGTGATAATCGATTAAAATCGAGAAATCAATATTTTTTACCCAGCCCTAATGCATGTAACACCTCCTGTTTGAATCGCCCGCTCCAAGCGGGACTTGAACCGGGTCTGCTGCCATGAAAATCGGACACTCTAACAAGGAGGCTAAAGGCTGCAACCCCTAGCGTCAGTCGCTCGAGTGTCTCTTGAGATCAGAGGAGCGAGGTTTACTCACACAGCGACTACTAGCTGGCCTCCGTTACACATGCAACATGCAATGTAGTCCAATTCACAAAGTTGGTTGTTTTTTTCATCAAAATCATAGTGTTGCACAATTCAAAAATATATGACTCTTGTCTAGTTTTTTAGTAAATCAAAACGCATATAGTACTATTTACTAATTCATTATCGGCCAGTTCTTTTTAATGAATCTAAACATACTCCAACGTATGTACTCCAATTCCAACACTAATCACTGGATTTGTTCAAATGTTCAAACAGACGAGTTAGACATTTGAATCACACTGATCGATCTTTCGAACTGGGCTGCATTTCCCAAACACATCTTAAGTGTCAGTGAACGGAGAGAGGACCCAAATGCAAAGGTGCAGACCAGAAATGTTTATTCAGTCATGAAAGGAACTTGGGCAGACTGCCGATCACAGGAAATGGTGATGCAGATCTGGAGCATAACACAGGCATCAAACAATAGAGACAGTCCTTAGAAACAGGCCGATGTCTGTGCTCGCAGCGGGAAGGCAGTGGCGAGCGAGCCCGAATGACGGGTTTAATGCACGAGACGTGAAAAATGGGGTGGACACGCCGCAAAGAGTGAGATAACCGAAGGCGCACAGCCACCGGACTGAGAACCTTAACAATGGGAAAGGGTCCGATAAAACGAAGTGGCAATTTCCGAGAAGATGAGGGAAGAGGCAGGTTACGTATGGAAAGCCACACCTTTTGTCCGCAAACGTACCTAGGAGCTTGCGAGCGGCGACGGTCGGCAGCACGCGGGTGCGTTCTCTGGTACGGCAAAGAGCTTTCCGCACCCACTTCCAGGTATGGCGACAGTGCAAGATAAAAGACTGGACCGAAGGGACAGCCGCGTCAGGTTCCTGAGAAGAAAACAGAGTCGGCTGATACCCCAGACAACAGAAAAACGGAGACAACCCGGTAGATGACGATGATAACGCATTGTGGGCATATTCTGCCCATGTAAGCTGCTCACTCCAAGACGACGGATTGCGGTTGGCCAGGCAGCGAAGTAATCGCCCGAGAATTTGGTTGGCCCGTTCGGCCTGGCCATTCGTCTGTGGATGAAATCCTGACGATAGGCTGACTGTAGCGCCAACCTGCTGGCAGAACTTTGAGGGGAATTGAGGCCCCCTATCAGAAACGACCTTGGTAGGAAGCCCGTGAATCTTAAAGACATGATCAAAGACCAGCCGCGCAGTCTCCTTAGCAGAGGGAAGCTTAGGAAGGGGAATAAAGTGGACCGCCTTCGAGAAACGATCAACAACCGTAAGGATCGCCGTATTGCCACAGGACGGGGGAAGCCCCGTAACGAAATCCAGGGCAATATGGGACTAAGGACGAGAGGGAATCGCGAGGGGTTGGAGCAGACCCGTGGGAGGAGAATTACCGGACTTAGCCTGGGCGCAGATAGGACAGGCAGCCACGAACTGACGAACCTCGCGAGTCATAGACGGCCCCCAAAAACGCTGGCAAACTGTGGCCAAGGTACCCCTCACCCCAGGGTGAGTGGCAAACTTGAAAGCGTGACCCCAGCGGAGAACGGCGGATCGAACAGTCTTAGGAACAAACAATCTACCCTCTGGGCAACCTTGAGGAACCGTAACGTGGGCGAGCGCTCTTTTAACAGACCGTTCGACCCCCCCAGGCGAGCGCACCAACCACACAGCCCTTAGGCAAAATGGACTCGGTGGTGGAACCCTCCCCTGAGGAGCCGAACTGACGAAAAAGCATGTCAGGCTTAAGGTTCTTATAGCCTGGTCTGAAAGAAATGGTGAAGTCAAACCATCCAAAAAAAAGCGACCATCATGCTTGGCGCGAATTTAACCTCTTAGCAGAACAAATATATTCAAGGTTTCTGTGGTCGGTCCAGATGATAAACGGAATGGCCGCCCCCTCTAGCCAATAACGCCACTCCCAGAGAGCCAGCCGGATGGCCAAAAGCTCACGGTCTCCCACATCATAATTTCGTTCTGCGGGTGAAAGCCTGTGAGAGTAGAAAGCGCACGGATGGATCTTGTTATCAATAGACGAGGGTTGTGACAAAACCACTCCCACACCCACATCTAAAGTGTCATCCTCCACAATGAACTGTCTCTGGGGGTCAGGTGTGACTAAGATAGGTGCAGAGGAGAATAACCTCTTCAGACGTTTGAAGGAGAGCTGAGCGGAATCGGACCAGAGAAAAAACGCGATTTGACAGAAGTGAGGGCGGTAAGTGGAGCTGCAATCTGACTGAAATTACAGATAATCCGTCGATAAAAATGTGCAAATCCCAAGAAACGCTGAAGAGCCGTACGGGAATCGGGAACGGGCCAATCGATGACAGCCTGTGACTTAGCGGAATCCATACTAACCCCCTCTGGCGACATGACGGAACCGAGAAACGTTACAGACTCAGAATGAAATTTGCATTTCTCGACCTTGACGAAAAGACGATTCTCTAAAAGGCGCTGTAACACGCATCGTACGTGTTGGACATGCTCCTGGAGCGAGGACGAGAAAATTAGTATATCGTCCAAGTACACAAAGATGAAGACATTTAGCATCTCTCAAAACGTCATTTACAAGCACCTGAAAAACTGCGGGAGCGTTTACCAGCCCGAAAGGAAGAACGCGGTATTCAAAGTGGCCTAGAGAGGTATTGAACGCAGTCTTCCACTCGTCTCCCTCCTTATTGCGTACTAAATGATACGCATTGCGGAGGTCCAGTTTCGTGAAGATTCTCGTTCCCTGCAAGATCTCAAAGGCTGACGACATCAACTGTAACGGATACCGGTTCTTAATGGTGATGTCGTTCAGCCCTCGATAATCAATTCAGGGACAGAGCGAGCCGTCCTTCTTCTTCACGAAAAAGAACCCCGCCCCGGCAGGAGAGGAGGACTGGACAATAGTTCTGGCGGACAAGGACTCAGACAAATACTTCTCTAGCGCTTCACGCTCGGGTGCAGATCGAGAATATAACCTCCCGCGAGGTGGGGTCGTACCATGGCGAAGATCGATGCTACAATCGTATGATCGATGGGGAGGGAGAGAGGTGGCGCGTGAATAACTGAACACTGCCCGCAGATCGTGGTACTCCTCAGGAACCCTAGAAAGATCAATAGACTCCTCCTGAAAAACAGAGATAGAAGAGACAGCGGGGACAGCAGACACAAGACATGACACGGTAAACTATAAAATAGACCCCTCCACCCAATTAATCTGGGGATTATGCTGTTGTAACCATGGGTGACCCAAAACAATAGGGGCTAGTGGGGAATGAAAAGTAAAAAAAGAAATAGTCTCTTGGTGATTACCAGAAATGGTGAGACTCACTGTTACAGAGGCTCGATGAATGTTAGACAGCACATCGACGCAGATCAAAGCGGCAGTTGGTTAAACTGAGAAGGGATCTCTCGTGCAAAAATCTCGTCCTTGAGATCGTCATTTAACCCGTCCAGGAAAGAGCGGGTTCGTTCCATTCACAGGTAGCGGCCAAAGTCAAACTCAGTGGCAAAGTCAGTAGCGGAACGCTTACCCTGGCGCAAGGTGGCGAGCTGCCGAGAAGCATCCTTTCCGAAGACGGAGCGATCAAACACCCTTATCATTTCCTCGTTAAAGGTAGCGAATTGCTGACAGCACACGGAACCAGCCTCCCAGAGAGCCGTCCCCCAGTCGCGAGCCCATCCTGTGAGGAGAGAGACAACGAAGGCAACCTTGGAACTTTCCTCCGCATATGTGGTAGACTGAAGAGAGAAAACCACCTCGCATTGAGTTAAAAAGGCACGACACCCAGAGGGCTCACCTGAGTAACAGGGGGGATTATTGATCCGAGGCTCCGTGGAACTACGAGATGCGCCTGCAGACTGCCCCAGGCGAAGATGGTGAAGCGGGTTCGTGAGTTCGGTTACTTGGGCTGCCAGACTCTCCACAGCATGCTTGGTGACAGAGAGCTCCTCCTCATGCTTGCCCACCAGAGCTCCTTGCATCTCAACAGCAGCGCGGAAAGGCGTCTCCTTTGCTGGGTCCATGGTGGCCAGATTATTCTGTCAGTGAACGGAGAGAGGACCCAAATGAAAAGGTGCAGAACAGAAATGTTTATTCAGTCACAAAAGGAACTTAGGCAGTCTGCCGATCACAGGAAATGGTGATGCAGATCTGGAGCATAACACAGGCATCAAACAATAGAGACCTTAGAAACAGGCCGATGTCTGTGCTCGCAGCGGGAAGGCAGTGGCGAGCAAAACAGCCCCAGTCAAAGCACTCGGCACCACAGACAGCGTCCAGATGGTTACACACATACAGCAGGAGACTGGACAGAAAAACAGGTGAGACCAACACGACAACACAGGTCGATCCGAACAGTTTAGACAGGGCAAACGAGAGACGTGAACTAGAGCAAGAAGCACACAATAATAATCTGGCAAAGAAGCCACAAACAGGAGGCACTAAATAGCCAGAAAGATCAATGAAAAGAGGAACAGGTGCGTCTCAATCAGAGAGCGCTCTGATTGTGATAGCAAACAGGTGGGAAGGAGAAGAGAGCAAAACCCAACTCATGACAGTAAGCCTAAAGGCCTGTACACACCGGGACGAATATCGCGCGCGCTTATCGCCAGCGTTTTTCGTGCCGTTTTTCGGCGCGTCTTGAGTGTTCACACCCAAGCGATTTTCACTGGCGCTGCGCCGAGTGAACGTGCACATTCAGTCGATGCGCTCCCGGTACACAAGATGGTGCTGCGGCACTTTAAGCCTCTGACACTCGCTTGTCACACAGAAGGAGAAGAGAGACAGTATTTACGTGCTTGCCAAAACCATAGACATATTATGTATATGGACAAAACCATTCACACACTTTTTGCTAACTGGCAAGCAGCATTAGCAGTTCATCTTCTTCTTTGTCTACTTACTACTTCTTCCTCGTATCAATGTGTGCTCGGCAAGAGCGTTTTGTGCTTGAGCGCCACCAAGTTGTGTTTTACTGTCACTTCAGCAGCTCCAGGCACGTGAACAAAAGCGCCGATCTCATTGGTCGGCCAGTTTTTTACGCGCCGCGTCAAAATAAAAAAAACGAACCCGAGGCGTTTTTTTTTTAAATGACGCTTTTACGCCTGGCGTTTTGCGCGTCGGTGTGAACACTCACATTGGCGCCCATTGTTTAGTCCCGAGGCGTTAAACGTCGGCGATAAACGCGTGCGAAAATCGTCCCGGTGTGAACAGGCCTTAAGTTGACCACTGAGACCATTGGTGGCAATTGTTCTACGATCAACTTAGGCTCAGAATGCTTTTGGAAAACGCTGCCCTGATTTGTTCAGATTCAAATTATCATAATTTTTCAGTGATGTCAATATCAAAATAAAGCCTGTTTAATTTCAGTATCATGACTGATTGACCATATAAAATGTATATTTTTTATAACACATTTTCAACAGAGTTTTTGTAATAAATGAAGGACATTTCCTACTAGTATACATGTGAAGTATGGACAGAGACTCCTCCCCTGCTAAAACACACTTTAGTCATTCCAGTGAAAACAACTTTGTTTGCAACATTTGGGGAGGGTCCTTTTCTGTTCCCACATGATAATTGCACTTTGTACAAAGCAAGATCCAAAATGATTTATTGAGTCTGGTGGGGAAGAACTTGACTGGACTGCACAAAACATTGCCCCCATCGAACACACATACAAAAAAGAAACAATTCTCTAGAATGTCATTGAATGGTAGCACTAAAGTGCCCATATTGTGCTATTTTAAAGGTTCCTAATTTTGTTTTGGAGGTCTCTTACAATAGCTTTACACGCATCCAAGGTCAAAAACACATTTTCTCAAAATATACATTGCAGCATAACCTCTTTTTTCACTATGGCTGTGTCTGAAATAACCCCCTATAACCTTAAACAGGGGACAGCTATTTGTAGTTGTGTCCGAAACCATGCTGGACATTATCGAGTGCACTCATTCAATCCCACAATAATGCAATAATAACGCCGCAATAATGAGTGTACAACCGATGTACGCTCTGTCACAATTCACCAGTGTGAGTGCCCGTGATCACCACCAGAGGACACTCCAACCCGGACTGTAATTTCATCAAAGACTACATTACCCATAATCCTTTGCCCGGACTCATCATCACTCATTGTTTGCACCTGTGTCACATTACCTCATTACCCCATTACCCCAGCCTATATAAACCATGTTCACTCTGTCATTCACTGCGAAGTCTCGTTTGTCTATACTGGATTTCTGAGCATTCTCCCTGGTTTCATGTCTCTTGGTTTTGGATTTCGTGCCTGTTCCGTGGATTACCTGTTTGCCTTTCTCTCTTGTCTTGTTTGCCTTATTGGACTTATTACATGTTATGACCTCTTGCCTGTTTGATGACTAAGAGTGTGGATTACCCTTTAATAAAGCTGCGTTTAGATTCTCAACCATTGTCTCTCGGAGCAGTATGTTACACGCTCAATGGCTAGAGAATATCCATAATGCACTGTGAGAGTTGTGTGCTGAATGAATTCCCAGAAGACCAGAAGATGGCGCCCGCAACTGAATCATCCATCCATCCATCCATCCGTTTTCCAAGCCGCTGGTCCAATGTGGCTACAGCGTAATACCATACAGCTATAAATTCCTTTTTAATTGATTATTACATTGTTTATACATAGTTTGCATGATAAAGTTCAAGATAAATCTTTTCAGTACTACTGGAGCTGCCAGTTTGCTAAATTTCAAATGATTATTAACAGGGCCGGCCCTGACCAATTTGCTGCCCTAGGCAAGATTTTACTTGGTGCCCCTTGTAAGGTTTAGCACTACATGTTATCAGTCTAAGTTGTGGAATTACTACGGTTTTATTTTTGTAATGCATTGATGTTTTTATTTTTATTTTCATTGTTGTTGTTTTATATGATGCCCAGTCCATTCTACCCCATCATTATGTTCATGATATTATTATTATTATTATTTTATTTTTTAAAAGGCTGATGATAGTTAAACTATACAAAAATAGCACCTATGCCACATTACAGCCTTAACACAAATAGCAAGAGTAATAGCATTCATGCACAAACTATTAATTGAGAACTAGCAAAAGTGTTTGTTTTCCAGTAGATGGCAGCAATCTTCCACTAAACTATGCACATTCATGTTTTCACCATGAATTAAACTGAGAAATGTAGATATTTAATGTGAATTTTAAATAAAATGTTGCTATTTTAAATAAACCTATATATAAATATCATTATTTATTTTGGCAAATACATTTTAAAATTACCATATGTCCCCTTAAAACTGCACAACTGTAGAGTAAAAACATTAGGCTATTAAAAAAGTGAAATTGCATGCATTTTTATTTACAAAATCACACTGGCTGTGGCGTCTGGAGAACCCAGAACAGCTGTTTGCATAAAGTTTAAGGTAAAACTGGAATGAATTAGCATTAGTATTTACTATGCAATTAAATAAACTGCACATTCATTAGCCTACATCATGTTACCTGTCTTTACACTGCAAAAAATGCTCTTCTTATTTAGTATTTTTTTCTTGTTTCCAGTCCAAATATCTAAACATTCTTAAATCAAGATGTATTTACTAAAATGACATTAGATATTTTTTCTTGTTTTCTGGGGGGAAAAAACACTCAAATGAAGTGAGTTTTTGCTTAAAACAAGCTAAATGATCTGCCAAATGGGGTGAGAAAAATGATATTATTTCTGTTTGGGACGGAAACAAGAAACAATATTTAATCAGAAACTAGATTATTTTTCTCACCCCAGATCATTTAGCTTGTTTTAAGCATAAACTCACTTAATTTTGATTTTATTTTCAAGAAAACAAGAAAATATATCTTATGCAATTTTACTTATCTAGTAAATGCATCTTAATTTAAGAAGTTTTAGATAGGCCTATTTAGACTAGAAACAAGACAAAAATACTAAGTAAGAAGAGCATTTTTGCAGTGTGTCCTTTATCTTCCCTGCATCAGAGGGCTTCTGTCTTTTTTGACACTACAATTCGGCCATCCATCATATCAGGCAACTTTCACCGTGTCTACACCTGACGCGAGCGGCCAAGCACCGTAAAAAATGAAAGCAATCCTGTCTACATTAGATGCGGCGGAGAGGCGACGCAACACAACAAATTCCCAACGTTAAACTGATCGCGCGTTATATTTCTGACGCACTTCAAGTAGCTCGGCGGGGGAGATTGATGAGGCGGACCGGGAAGAGGCGGGGGACTTAGTTAAGTTAATATTTCGAATTAATATTATTAAAAAAATATCAGTAGGCTAATACATTTTGGCGCCCCTATGGATGAGTGGCGCCCCTAGCATTTGCCTATTCCGCCTATGCCACGGGCCGGCCCTGATTATTAAACAGCAAGCACAAACTATGTAAAAGCGGAAGCCCATTCACTTCCTCAAGTTGACTATATTAATGGCGAAATGTAGGGAATAGTGAATGAGGGTATTGGGGGCGATTTCAGACACAGCCAGTGTCTGAAACGGTTTGATAAAGGATTCAATCTCTCTAAACACCTACTCGGCACTGATTGGTCTACATTAATCCGGATAGATTTGAAATCTCATCCACACTGAAACGTCAGTAGCTACACCCCCCAATTCAACTTACTGTGCATGCCAGAACCTAATAAAATCTCACCGAGATGATACAGACATCATAAAGTTATCACACAATTCTTCTGGCAGGATCATTTTATTTAGCAAAATATCAAAATATCTTAGACATGTTTGGTCTAAAACTGCTCGCTTGTTTTCCCACAGGACAATAAATGTGAGTACATTTTCTGTCATCTTTGCAGGACTATGATAAGTAACTTATTTAGCAACTGTGTGAAAGTGAATAGCACATAACTGGCAGAATAGCGGTATAAACATACGTATCTATTGGTACAATATGCGTCACATGACTAAACATGCGTCATAGTTTTAAAATACCTCCATCTTCACAGTCCACACTACAACGCGAAGATGGCTTTTCGTTGACTTAAAACGCCAAAACGGAGAGAAAAGATGCGTTTTCAAAAGGAAATGTATTAGTGTGGACATGGCCTTACAGTGCATGTCAGAACGGCCATTAGCATATCTGAATTTCAGCACTGGGATCTTCCTCAGCACTTAAAACACAGCGCTTCGAACAGTAACAATGGCGTCGGTTTTACTATATCAATTTGAGCTTGTCCTTAACCTTTGGAAGTGCATGCAAAGCGTAGAAAAAAAGCTGTAGGACGACTCGTTTTAGGCAGTTCAGAATCAGTTCTGCACTTTGCTTTGATACTTTGCAGACTGTATACATTTACAAACAGCTATTTTACTACATGAAATGTAATATCCAAAAAACCTAATAGAGGCAGTATTAAGAGTTCTCATCACAAAAACTGGAATAACCAAACCTTTTAAAGGAGCACGCCGACTTTTTGGGACTTTAGCTTATTCACCGTATCCCCCAGAGTTAGATAGATAGTTAGTTAGTTAGTTAGATAGATAGATAGATAGATAGATAGATAGATAGATAGACAGACAGACAGACAGACAGACAGACAGACAGACAGACAGACAGACAGACAGAACATAACAGTACTCATGGTCACGTGATGGAATTTTTTGTTGGACTGGGTAAGGGAGATAGAAAGAGAGGGGCAGACGGATGGATGGGGGCTGGGATGGGGGTGGGGTCTGTATGATGCGAGTAAGAGTCTGAGCTTGTGTTGTGTGAGAATGTTAGCCATAACTTAAGATGTTTTCGAGGTCAGTTCTGTGGCTTGTCCTTGAAGGGAGATATGGCAGTGCACAGGGAACGATAGCAAGACCCAGCAGTCAAGCTGACCTCCCAACTGAGAGAGATAGGGACGGTGAGGTGGGGGAAGGAGGGGGTCAATATCTTAATCCATTTAGTTGATCTTCGTTGGTTATGTTGACGGAAGTTAGCCTATTTTCAGACGCTGTGTAATATCATTGCGCCGCTGCACCCATGGGACGGCACAATGTTCCATGATTATTACGCAGGAATGAGAGTATAGTTCCTAGCCATATCGTTCTAGAAAATCACAACTTTTCATTTTCCGTCCGTCTTAATAAACAATGTAACTAAACACATCACAGCATGTAAATAGGCAAATGCTGGCGTTGCTTTGACACTTATTGAGCAGTTGGCTAGATTAGGGTGGCCATTTCCATAACACCAAAAAGGAGGACACTTTGCTGAATTTAGTGAGGCAAGAATAATTGCATAGGACTTTGGTGTACTCGCAACTACAATACAATTTTGTCCATCATATCAATGGTATCATGATACAGTGATTCTGCAATAGCCTACTCTATTCATTGCCAGACCATTTGATCTACGATATGTAGACCTATGTGTAACAGAAGAGGCAAAAAAGTGTTTGTTCACAGTATTTGTATTTATTCAAGAATAATGTGATGTCTTTTTCAAAAAACTGACCACTGAGATGAACCTGTCTTGCAAAGTGCACAGTGCCTGAAAACATAACATTTCTGGACTTCTGGAAATAACAGAAATGCATAAATAAACAAATAATGAATGCGAAAAATAAATAAATACACATGTCAGTTCTTAACAAAGAAGTTCACCCTCTGCAGCAGCTCTTTGCTATCTGAAATGTGTATTTATTTATTTATTTCTCACATTCATTATTTGTTTATTTATGTATTTATGTATTTACAGAAGTCCAAAAATGTAATGTTTTCTGGCACTGTGCCAGATTATTTGGTTATATATTTCTGTATGACTGGTGATGCTTGACTGCATGATTATGATAAGACTTTACAAAGCTCTGCAGCGGAGATTTTGTCATCCTGAGGTGATGTTGCTTCTCGAAAAAATGACCCGAGGGAAGACGTAGCCTACCTGGGGCTCGTCGGTTACTTGTATGTTTTTCTGCGCTGGTATGTCGGTCAATGGCGGCTTTCCCTTGACTACGAACGTCCACTTCACAGCGACACAGTGCTTTTTTATATAGATTCGTGCTCTTTTGTCCATTCCGGATTAAATGAGGTCTGACATTAAGGCATGTTAACGTTATATGACATAGCCAGCACATCATGGAGGCTTGTTTACGTTTTTAACCAACAATGTATCAGATATTTATTTGACACCACTTTCAGCCAATCATTTGTGGTCTCACAGAATTCTGTGAAATGAACACGGGCCCTTTAACTCAAAATCCGTGGCAGTTTCACGGAATCGCCAAAAATTCTGTGATGGGTCCACGGAAGTGATTCCTAAGTCTATGACAGTAAAAAGTAGACATGATTTTATGAATTTATAGGCTACTTTTATATTTTGGAGCAACTAACTCCACTCCTACCCTAAACCTACCCACTCTCAACAATATAAAACAAATAATAGGCAAATACAAGTACAGTCACAGGTATTTATTGCAAAAACTGACCAAAAACAGTATAAAAGTATTAACTCATGTTGCATTCCAAGTCTTCTGAAGTCACACGATGTCTTCGTGTAAAGAACAGAGTTTATCTTAATGTTTAATCGCTAAAATTATGATCCCGCCGCTCCGTGAACACACTCATTCATATCTCATTCAAATAATACACACGATTCTTTAGCATGACGCAATCTGTCACGAGACACACGAGAGCCAATGGCATTTAACAATCGAAGCCGACGTGATGACGCAATTGGTCACGAGACATACGACAGCCAATGCTGTCAAAGCTGACGTAACGTTTCGTCCGGCTGTAAAATTTGAAATGTGTTTATGATCTTCGGCGGATGGACTCGACGCTGCTGATCGCTTTTGGGGATTTTCTTCACACAAATCAATCGTTTGGCCTCGGAACACTTGGAATATTTGTACTTTTTAAATAAATTGTGCCTGCAGTCGTATCTGCCTGTTATATCCTGTTTTTTATAATACACAAATGGGTAGGTTTAAGGAAGGGATTGGGTTACGTGTTCAAAACGTGTCTGAATACTGTAAAAAAATAAAAAAATAATTGTAAATAAAATTATGCTGGCTGATTAAATCGAGAATCACACTCAATGTCATAATGGCAAAATCATAGTTTCATGATGATAACCATGCCCAACGCGTCTGTATACTGTCATCGACTTACATAGGCATCACTTCCGTGGACCCATCACAGATTTTTCGGCGATTCCGTGAAATTGCCACGGATTTTGAGTTAAGGGGATTGGCCCATGGTCATTTCACGGAATTCTGTGAGATCAGGTTGCATTATACGCTATGCTGCTGCGTCCCAATAAAGATTCTAGAGTGGGTTTTTATAGGCAGAGTCAGCGCAACTCCAAAAAGGAGGACAAATGAGTGTCTGGCTTGAGGCTGCACCGGACACCGGACAGGGAGCTTAAAATCCGGTCCGTATGGCCACCCTAGGCTAGCTGGAGCCCTTTACCTCCAGTCTTTGTGCTAAGCTAGGCTAGCGGTGTGTGCGTCAGACAGAGTTATGGCACGCACGGAGATGAGAATGGTATGTATGGTTTGTCTAACTCTGGGGGATACGGTGAATAAGCTAAAGTCCCAAAAAGTCGACGTGTTCCTTTAAATAGAAGAGGGTGTCTACATGTTAGTGTATTATCTATGATATCTTGCCTCTTTTGAATAGCAGAAGATTGGCTGTTGATTAGTCAAAAAACCCTTCATATCTAATTTGTGTGAAAAACAAAAACCAAGCCATGGCAACAGCATAAGAGTAGCCCAATTTTGCTGGAAAACTGACTTGGCAACCCTAACTAAGGACCCTTTTAAAAATTCTCTTTTTTTTGCCTAATTTGTGGGCAAATACTTGGAAGTTTTCCACTAAAATGAATTATATGACCAGTCACTAATGTGAAAGCCCTATTTGCTGGAATAAAAAGTTCTGATCTGTGTGTGATAAAGGGTGTAATTCTACTAGACTGTAGCTGAGCACTTCTTATTTATTGGTAAACACTCCCGGCCTCTAATTGACAGTTTAATGATGGACTGGCGTTGCCTGCCTCACATTAAACAAGTGTTAATTATTGCACACTTAAGCTGTCAGCACAAATGCCCTGAAGGTCTGTTCCTCACACAAAGCTATTTTATTACTTCAGAAGACTTATATAATGCATGGGTAGGGAATACTGTTGGAATATGAAATATTATTTTGCTCCTTTTAATGGTGTTTTTTTTCTCGTTTTTTTTTACAGCTTGACGGCTCCTGGTCACTGCATTCTTTTATTATATGAAAATGAGCAACCTAGGCATTCTCTAAAACTCATACAGGTTTGTGATGAATGATATGAGGGTGAGTAAATGATGGAAGATGAAGTAGATGATGAAACAACCTGTAGCTTTGTGTGGGGTTTTTTTTTTCAACCATCTGCGCTCATTTGGCCTGATTGCCTGAAGGAACGTACTGAACTGTGTGCCAGAACAAAAAATTATAAAACAAGACTATAACTGATTTAGATATTCAGCACGTTCCACATTTGGATCACATCACTGATATTGAGCCAGATTTCTTGCATCTGAGCAGCCATGAATTCAGCCAATATCTATGTCTTTGGTCTTTTGTGTTGTTTATGAAATGCATCGCGAAAGATTTGGATGAGAAAATGATTCAAAAAAAATATCAATAGATCAAATAATGTAGAAATCACTTTTTTTTTAGAAGGCAACTGTATCCAACTGAGGAATTTTCTTTTGCCTGCTTTGAGCTCACTATCTCATTGAAATGGCAATGGCATCAGTGTGAGAGCTGAACTCTACTAATTAGAAAGTAAACAGTTCACCTATCTGGACAACATTTATGTTCAGGTCACATTTGACCCCAGAACCAAATGGGAAATAAATAAGCATTTTGCATAAAGAAATGTCATCTTGAAAATTAGTTTGTTTAATTTTTTTCAGACAATTAGGCACATTTGACCCCCAGTTCTCATTAGTGAAATGTGTTTATTATTGTCTTTGTCATTATTTTTTAATGAGGATTTTAATATTATAATAGTCCGTTTTTTTGCAGTCATTTTTATAATTCAGTATTTTTTATTAAAGGCAGTAAATACTACATATATATACTAATACTATATATATATATATGTGTAGTATTTACTGCCTTTAATAAAAACATTTTTTTTTTTTACATAATGCACTTCCATGACAACCAAAATGTTGAAGTTCCAAATCAATGCAGTTTCAAAGGGCTTCGAAGGGCTTCAGAGGCTCTGCGTGATCCCAGACAAAGAATAGGGTCTTATATAGTGAAACCATCAGTCATTTTCCAAACAATTTTTAAAAATGAATATACTTTTTAACCTAAATTGCTCATCTTGTGCTGCTCTTAGGCTCGCCAGTGATTGAGCATCAGGGCGCAGGATAAGAAATCTTTGAAGTCCACTTTTACCCTTAGCTTCCAACAGTTAAAATGACAAATAAATTCATACTCCAGGAGCACTCCACAAGATAAGTTTAATTATACAGTTAAAATAATAGCAGTGTGTTTATAAAAGTGAGTAAAGCTCAAAATCCTTATAATAACTTTTATTTCAATACACGCAAATGCCCTGGGAACACTGCACATTCTATTATAAAACAAAACAACAAGAAAAATGAATACGGTAACATTGTATATTACTTTAAAGAAAGTGATATTAGGCTTTACAAAATCAAACATTTACTGTATAAACTGAAAAATTCTTGAAGATTTAGTTTTCTTGTCAATCACTGAACTAATATTTAGTTGTATAACCACGGTTTCTGAGATCTGCTTCACATCTGTGTTGCATGGAGTCGACCAACTTCTGGCACCTGTGAACAGGTATTCCAGCCCAGGACGATTGCACTACATACCACAATTCCTCTGCATTTCTTGGTTTTTGATGCCACCCCACAAGTTTTCTATTGGGTTAAGGTCTGGGGATTGGGCTGGCCACTCCATAACGTTAATCTTGTTGGTCTGGAACATAGACCGTAAAAAAATACATCATTGGCTTCCGCTGAAGTAACTGAAGCCTCCGGAGGTCCGAATATGGCGCTGACATCTCTGACCGAGTTTGGGCGGTAGAGAGCAGGGAGTATAGCTGTGATATCAAAAGCCCGTCCACACTCTCACAGATGAAGAACAATTCATTATGTTGGTGTGAAATAAACAGTTATGACAATGTAGAAATTAAAGCTAAAGCTCCAATCTCCACCCAATATCCCGAAAAAAGTCTGTTAGTGCCTCAGTGACAACTTCACTCAGAGAAGCCGTCAATCTCAGCTTTCAATCATGACGTCACACCCCCGGTTTGTATAGCATCAAATAACGAACTAAAACCAAACTTATTTAAAGAACAAACACTTGAAATTAAATCATTGTGATAAAAACTGCCTACAATGACAAAAAACAACTTTTGGAAAAAGTTATTTGAAGTGTAATTTGATTGTTTAATTTGTCTCGCGTCCATTAGAAAACACAGAGGGTCAGGTGTTATGAGCTATACTGGGACCAGCCACCTGGGGGCGATGGAGGCTTCAGTTGAAGGCTTCAGTTTCTGAGAGGAGTGCTATAGGCTTGGTCTGGAACCAAGATGCTGCTCGCTTACTGGTGTGTTTGGGGTCGTTGTATTGTTGAAACACCCATCCCAATGGCCTTTCCTCTTTGGCATAAGGTAAGATGACCTCTTTAAGTATTTTGATGTACTCAAACTGATCCATGATCCCTGGAATGCGATAAATAGGCCCAACACCATAGTATGAGAAACATCCCCATATCATGATGCTTGCGCCACCATGCTTCACTGTCTTCACAGTGTACTGTGACTTGAATTCAGTATTTGGAGGTCGTCTGACAAACTGTCTGCGTCCCCTAGACCCAAAAAGAACAATCTTGCTTTCATCAGTCCACAACATATTGCACCATTTCTCTTTTGGCCAGTCAATGTGTTCTTTGGCTGGCTTTGGCTCACCGGCTGAGTCTTTACAATTTTGGCTATTCTTCGATCCATTCGAATGGTAGTTTTCCGTTTTCTTCCACGTCTTTCTGGTTTTGATTGTCATTTTAAAGCATTTGATATAATTTTAGCTGAGCAGCCTACCATTTTCTGCACTTCTTTATATGTTTTCCACTCTCTAATCAACTTTTTAATCAAAGTATGCTCTGAACAATGTCTGGAACGACCCATTTTACTCAGATTTTCACCCAAAAATTAAATTTCACCAAAATTCACCCATGATTTTTTGGGTCAGTGGTACGCGAGTCGCTTGCGCTAAAAAAGTATCCCTTGACGCATGCGTATTGGCAAACGCAGAAGCGCAAAGGATAGAGCAAAACAAAACGTAGCGTCAGGGTTACTCTTTTAGCGCAAGTCGATTCACGTACCGCTGACCGCTAGAAGCTAGTTATTTTAGTGTATAAAGTTTTAAATATGGATGTTTTTCTTACAGAAATGCGCCACTTTGATTGAGAAGGCCTTTATTTACCCCCCGGAGCCGTGTGGAGCAGTTATATGATGGATAGATGCACTTTTATGGACTTCAAAAATGACCTAACCATTCACTGCCATTATAAAGCGTGGAAGAGCCAAGACTTTTTAAATATAACTCTGATTTTATTCGTCTGAAAGAAGAAAGTCATATACACCTATATGGCTTGAGGGTGAGTAAATCATGGGCTAATTTTCATTTTTGGGTGAACTAACCCTTTAATTGTCTGACCAATAATGTCAAAAAGAAAATCATAAAGCTAATTAAATAAAATACATTTTATTTATGCAAAATATAATTTTGTATTTGCCTTTTTCCTGAAAATGTCATGATGCAAAAAATCTTAGGTTCTAAAAGTACATTTTATTATAATCATATTATATTATTATTATAATTTTCTTAATATAAGTATATATTTATACTTAGTATTTTATATATATATATATATATATATTCAATATAATAATACAAATACAATAAAATGTTTGGTATAAATGTGACCACCTCTTGATGAGGTTCACCCAATTATCTACAAAAGAAAGAGACATTAATTATAATAGCTGATCAACAGCATGTAATAATGACATGTAGCTATAGTTATTATTTTTAAAAACCATATAAAATGTTTTAAAAATGCATAAACCACAAACAAATGATCTGTACTCGACCTTTTCCCTTGCTACCTACAGTAAAGTATATAGCAGTAAAGAACATGCACTGCATTAAATGATGTGCTACTTTACGTCCAACTGTGAGTTAGATGGTACATTAACGCTATACTGTAACTGTTATTGGACATCAGTGTATACGCTGGCAGCTGCCATAATCAAGCAGTTTGGGTAGAACGCTTGGAAATGTATTTTATGGACCTATTCCACAGGACAAGGGAGCGATACATTTTGGCACAAGGACTCGATATCTGTGGTCTGAAGTCAAAGACAAGGTTTCCTCTGAGTCTGAAGTTCCCATTTTGTGTGTAGCGCCAGTGCCAGGTGATTCACATGGTTGGCCGAGATCACACATTGCGACCTCTAAATCATTAGCATACACTAATTAGCGAGGAAAATAAACACGGCAGCCTAATTATTCGGAGGAATGAGACACAAACAAAGGAAAGAACACTAATTACAGACCGTCGTTATCAAACCTGTCCATTGGTTAGGGTCAAAGATGGCGCTATATGAAGCGAGCACAGCTTTTCTTTGTAGGTTATGCAATGATATTTGCCTGTCAGCGAGGCTGTTTATTTATCAACCAAACGTGTCTCTAAATTAGGCCATGACAGCTAAAATTTAGTTCAACTGTCAGCTTCTATTACCGAGATGTATTCTTTGTATGTGATGTAGGCATGAGACAACCGGAGACATTCACAAAGATACTTTTGACCGGCAGACTGAATAGGGACATGAATCCAGTGCGATTCCCAGAAGCATATGAACATCCTCCATTTTATTATGGTCATCTGCACACAAATCCCATACATGTGATTCCCTGACAGATCCCAAGGGTCCGACACACTTTAAACCTCACTGCGCTGTGCTACAAGGCCAGACACGATAGAAGCTGTGACAATCACTGAGAGGTTCTTTTTTTCGATGTTGTGTTTTCTAATTACGACTGTTTTCCTCCAGTCCCCGTGGTTAGGGTGGTGCGAAGTGTGTAGATCATTAGTTTCCTGCCAGCCTCCCGTCAACATGTCCTTCACGAACCGCTGCGCCACTAAGAAGTCATTTACACCGGTTCTCCCCATATGGTTTCATCACTATTCCGGCAGTCTCCGCTGCCGCTCATAAAAACCCAGGGACTGTCAGCCTTTTTAAAAATGGCATTATCCAGCTTAATGATGCAGCACTTTAATAGCAGTGAAAAAAGAAAGAAAAAAAGTAATAAAGAGGCTGTGACTAGAATGCCGTCAATTCCACATAATAAAAAGACTGTTTGTCATTCAAGGGCGTGTGCAACGCAGATCAGCAGAAAATCTGGACGGGATGCTTTGCGCATGTTAGTGCACTGATAGAGATATATAAGTACAGGCCTGGGCAAAGAAGGTGCAATTTTCATGAGATGACTACTGAGTCTGATGGATGTGTCATCTGAGGAGGAGGAAGCTACGCCTCCACGTCGCTATGATTGGCTGATTGCTCTACTGTAACTGTTATTGCGTAAATCAGCCCGAATGGGTCGTACTAAACTTTAGGTCTAATCATGAAATTAAATAATGTTCGAGTGAGGTGTTTTTATAGAGGATATATTAAAGTTGCTCGAGCATGTCTGTGACCATCATTTAAACTGCAGTGTTTTTATGAATAATATAAAGTGTACTGAACGCATTACAAGAAACTCGAGTTACATAGTCAGATGACTTTTTCCAAATAACTAGTAAAGTAACAGATTACTTTTAAAGTTTTTTTTATTTTATTTTTATTCCCTTTATTTTACCAGGTGTAGTCCCATTGAGATATTCAAATCTCTTTTACAAGGGAGCCCTGGGGCAACAATACACAAGTTACACAGAATCACAAAAACGGACTCAACAAACAAACAAATTTACAATACATGTTAAACAATTTAAAACAACATAAAAGGGGCTGTTAAAAACGTGCATTTTTCAAATTTGGAACATCTAGGTAATTGTTTAAAATGTTCAAGTGGAATAAAAGCAGAAAGCTTCAGTTTCAGTTTTCCCATTTATTGACTGGCAGCACTTCTGACGTGTTGATTGAAATCATGAGTAGATGCAGTAGATGGTGTTGTGTGAACATGATGGTTATTGTAGTTCTAGACTAAAGGCCAGATTTACTAAACAGGGCAAATTAGCGCGAGAACGCAATTCCAAAAAAGCACAGATGGGAGTGGAAAGTTCTGCATGTGATCTTCTGACGACACACAAATTAGAGAACACAGACGCCGCCGGATCATTTACATAATGACCAACACAATCTACCAAGAGCAACGCAAATAGCGTCTGGTTTAAAGGTCCCATGGCATGAAAATTTCATTTTATGAGGTTTTTTAACATTAATATGAGTTCCCCTAGCCTGTATATGGTCCCCAAGTGGCTAGAAATGTTGCTAGGTGTAAACCGAGTTCTGGTTGTCCTGCTCTGCCTTTGAGAAAATGAAATCTCAGACGAGCCGATCTGGAATCTTCCCTGTATGTCGTCATACGGGGAAAGGTTACCTTCCCTTACTCTGCTTTGCCCGCCCAGAGAATTTGGAGAAAATGGATTCTGTTTATTTTACTCACAATGTCAGCACAGACTTTACCATATGGATTCGACAGCACCGCCACAAACAGTGAGTAACTGTTTTCAATAATGCCTGATCTGTGATCAGTGATTTCTGATGTGTAGCTAACAGTGATGCGCGGGTTGATCCAAAATGAGCGGGTGCCCGCAGCCACCCGCGGTTACGAGTCATCCAAAAATATTTTTAATGATATTCGGGTCACGGTCGGTCGGATCGACAATAAATCCTTATTTACCTTTTGAATGTTGAGCGTTATTAACTTTTGAATAAATGCTGACGCGGGACAAAATGCCCGATTTCCCAAAACGTTGAACTGAGCAATGCCATTGTACCATTTTAATAGGCTACTTTTAAACGCATTTAAAGTCAGTTTTATGTATTTTCTGAGAGGGGGCGGGATTTTTGTTGGGAAAGTCGGGGGAGAGACGCACACTTCGATTAGACTGGATAAACACATGCAGCATCTTAATTGTTAAGAAAATTAAACGAAATAAATGAATAAATCAAGCCTGTAGCCTATTACATAACACTAGGCTAGGCTATATCATACAGCATTCAGAAAAATAACAGTTTGCGCTCCTAAGGGCTTTCACACTTTTCCAAATGTTTTCCAAATGTGGGCTGATGAATTCTTCAAGCCGGGTCGAAACATAAACATCGCGTTCATCAATAATATGCATCTGGAGCTGAAATGGAAAATGATGGGCCGCCTCAAGAACTTCCTGCTCTCGCTGCTGCACCTCTGAGCGCACCACGCCAGGGCCTGAAACATTTTCTCAATGGCCCAATGAGCTACGATGAGCATTTACTACTTTTAAAAAATGCGGGTCAGGAAGCGGGTCGGGTACAATATTTTCTTCTTTTTTTTTGCGGTCCGAGTTGCGGGCGGGTTAGTTGAAAACGTCGGTCGGGTGCGGGTTGTTTATACATTGACCCGCGCATCACTGGTAGCTAATCATTCAAGTTCACACAGACTTTCTTTCTAAATCGTTTATGCATCCGTGAATCAAGCCAGTGACTAAACGATCAACTTCACATCGTTTCTCTTAGTAGCATGAAACAAATCTGTTATTTCAATTGTGATTAGATGCTAGATTAGCAATCAAAGAACACTCTCTTTATAATGTTCGGAGCTGTGAATCACACAATGTATATCTGCACACATGCCCAAACTGCCATTATAATGAATGACGCTGTTATGCTGCACGAAGCTCTTACTGTATTCATGTCGCTGTCGTGTTTGCTGTTAGTTGTGGTCAAGTATTTCGTGGTAGAAAACGCGTTGCAATGACGAGATCAGACTGCTTGTGTACTCAATGCTCATCACTGCAGCTTTTCATGTGATGGGAAAAGATCTCAAAATAAAGTTTGAAGCTGTAATGGTAAAAAACTTAGTAAAAGTATTCGAGAGGGGTTCCACATGTTACAAAGTTCGTAGAATAAGGAGGAAGACGACAGGGTCGGCGTGACTGGGACTCGTGTTTATTCAGAACTCTCAGATACAAACAAACAGATACAAAATAAACTTGCGCTCTCAACAACTCAGTACAATATAACTTTTCTCAGCAATCTTCCTCCAGCTCTCGTCTTTCTGGTCTACAAGTGCCCAGTCTGTCTCTCTCTCTCTCTGGCAGCGCGTGCAGATCTCGCTAAACCACGCCCCCTCCGCCACATAATCTAATACTCATTTCAAATGCAAAGATGTCAGCCAATCACAACAGTGGGCGTTTACACTGAAGTCTCACAGCAGACATGGCCCTTCAAACAGAGCATTCAAGCCAGAGGGCTAATATCAGGATAGAAAAATGCCTTTTATTTCTAAATTATGACATTTTTTGATGTAAAAATCATACTAACAATATAAGTACACCTCAGGAAACATAAAATAATTTTAAAAATCCATGCCATGGGACCTTTAAGACATGCTTTTGAGCAGTAAATAATGGCACAAACACCAGTAAATTGACGAGCGCAAACCTTAGTAAATCACCTTGCGTGATTCATTTAAATACTCTCCTCCCATAAATTTTGCGTCTGAAAGGGAAACTCCTACGAATGCATATGCAATAAGGTCAATGCATATGTAAAAATGTGCGCAATAATGCGCAAGCTGTTAGTTAATCTGACCCTATATGTGAACATGCATTTACTCATCTCGCTTGCACAAAAGTATTCAGTATTCCTCAAAATGAATAAAAACAGTTAAATACAAACTCAGAATATTAAGCAAACCTGCAATAATTAAATGTTAAATAACACAAATATACTTTGTTTTTAATCTCACTTTATTAACCAATGTCTTTGCTGCTGACATTCGATGATCCAGTTCAACCATACTAAGCAAAAAAATATTGGCTTTCATTTGTTTAGTTTTTTTATATGCTGAAGTGGCTGCGGCCGAAATCGCATACACTCTTAAGTAGGTATATATTTTGAATAAGCAATTAGAAGTAATTACTTCTATATATCGATGTGTGTAGTATGACCATAATATAGATTTACTACATTCGCCATGCTGTCATTATCATGTGTCCTACCAGTGTCAGTTGTGTCGCTTCACTCACAAATCCTCTTCCGTGGCCTCATGGGATAGTAAAGTGTCCATCATATGCTCACTTCAGAATCTCGCCGGAAGAAGTAGGTCATCCGGGGACTTTTTCCCTACTCTTTTATGAGTACAGTGAATTCAGACATGCTACTCTTGTCCCAACTGTATTTTGCCTTGTGAATTTGCATTTCCTCCTATTCATTTCACTTTTTGTGTGAAAGGGCCTTTACAGTTGCCAAAAATATAACTTTTTGTGCTATTAAAAAAAGCAAACCCAGCCCAGGTGTATTGACTGTATTGAAGTATGACTCTGGATATCCAATGTGAGTCTGAAGTACTAAGAAAGGCTTTATCATGACTAAACCATATTTGCTATATACTTTGGCATACCTATGAGCCCAAAATAATGTGAAGTAGCTACTAAAGTGAAACTGAAAATTTGGAACTTGCATAATTAATATGCAATAATGGTGGACTGGATCATTCGTAACATGTTTTGAGTCATGCTGGCACACATAGAGGCATAAGTCTAATGATTCAGACTGTTCTGTACACTTTGTACCCCGGGGAAAATGCCGTTGACATGTAGACAAAGTGCAAGAAAGAATGGGGGAAAAAATTTGTCATCATCCTGCAGGCGTGCCCTGATTCTAAGAATTAATTTTCTGTTTCAAGTCCAGGCCTGAGCTGTTCAGAACTAACCAACAGAGAAAGAACTAAAGAAAACTAGTCCCCTAAGGACATTTCAAATCAGGATAACGACCATAGTTAATGTAGAATTACAACCCCCATAAAGTTTTATTCATTTAACATGATGGTTGAAAGAAAGCAGTTTTACATGGCAAGGAATTTAACTTTTAAAGGGGATAAATGTATAAACCTTTGATATTAGTAACACCATTGGCTGTAAAGTGCACACGTAGTGTACAAGAGACTGAACATGATTCAATGCCCTGGTATTCTCTCAGCGAAGTTCTTATTCGTTCTTCGCTTAGGGGGAAAAAGAAGTTGGAAATACCTTTGCAGCGATACTGTTAATGAACATCCAGACACTGTTCATGCCGTTTAGACGAATATGTAAATATGTTCTGCATGCTTTCCTCTCAATAATAAAATAAACACAACAAAAACAAAAGAGAAAGCAGCAGTAAAGGGCTCCTTTTATGCAAATTCCAGTTTTACATGGTGTTTGGACATAAATGAGTGTTGGCAGTGTGTGAACACAATCACCCTACAATGATAAAAATTTTGATTCTCTGAGCAGTGTGATGTCATACTGCTTAGGCCCCGCCCATGGCCGCTGACTAATGCCGCGTTCCAGACAACCCGTAACCCGTGTTTTTCCAACCTTCTACCCGTGAAAGTGGACTGGAACGGCAGCCAAACCCGTGACTTCCCACCCGTGAACTCGTACTAGAAGGTGTACTCCCAGTTACGAGTTTTGACGTCACATAGCCCCCGAAACAACAATGGCCGCCCCCTACGGATGCAGAGTTTATGAAACAAATATACAAATAACGTAAAATAAAAGGTATAACAGCTTTTCTTGCCGTCTGTGCTGTTTTTCTCCTCCGTTTCCCTCAAATAAGCAAGGAGTAAGCACCTTTGGCGATAGAAATGATTGTAAATGAGCATACACCCCGTACGGTCCGCCATGCTTTGTTTACATCAAACTACCACACAATTCCTTGCGCTCAGGCAGTTTGGCGTGACTTTGCCTGGAACACTACAAAGTCGTGAGTCGGGGTTTGAACTTGTAATTTACGGGCTCAAAAACCTGCCTGGAACGCAGGCATTAAGAGTCCTGCATTACCATAATTTACGTCTTCAGCGAGTTGGTGTACACTGTCCAGCATTTTCTCTGTGCTCCAGTAGCTGTATAGTAAACACGGTCTCATTCAGTTCCCTAGCTCCCGAGCTCATGAATAAGTATATTGTGTACACGAATTCAGGCACTGGTAAGGACAGTAAAGGACACTGGCTCACTAAACTTACGAACGTTTCAGTGCACAGGAAGAATTCTACGATTGAGACAGCCCTTAAAATGGCCGACTCCCTGATCAGTTCCCTGACCACTGAAATAGGGAGCTGATTGAGACGCACCCAACATCTCATAAGCAATCCCGGTGTTCTGTTGTTGGATGTAAGAGTGAACATAAGAGTCTTCATTTCCTCCCGACATCTTGAGCCACTGAGGACTACGGTGACCACCTGGCTATTGATCTGTTGCAGGACAGTAGATATGATTTTGCGGGACATGTGTAAGACAGATCAATTTACAACTATTATGCTATGTAAATATTGACTTACATTCGTTGGCAAACTTGGCATATGCGCCGATTAATGTTTCTGCCAGTGGGTGCCCAAACTATAATGTTTCGCTTCTGGCAACATTAAATCCTGGAGAGAAGACAATTCACCCGCAAGTTTGATTGACAGGCGATCTGACCTATCACATCGCCGAATCCGCCGTTTTGTCCGACAAAGCAGTCAGGAGAGTTAGTAGATTAACGTTGGTGAGCTTGAACATGGAAAAACGGTGTGTACTGACGTCTTTCCGCTGTTGAAACAACATTTCTTTTAGTGTTCATTCATGTTTATTTCATGCTTATCAATGAACTCGAAGGAAGAGATAATCGGTTCACGAGCAGCTTTAACTGAGGCGCTACAGCGATCACGACACATTAAAGAGCCACAAAACGTTATTTATTGTTTAAATTTCTTAAAAAAATGACAATTTCAAAGTTGAGACTTTGTTTCATATCAAAAGTAACTTGCTCTGTCCTGTCTGTCGGCGTGTTGTCAGTGTCCTCTTTGCTCCGCGATGTATTTTCTCTACGCGAGAACGTGTGAGAGCGGCATGGCTTGTCGGACATAGCAACAGTAACTAAAGGGGGCGGGTCTTTGCGAATGGTCAATTCCAGATTCACGCGTTTGAGCACGCACATATAATATCTGAGCAAGAGTTATGTACGACATGCCTGTGTCCGTTACAATTATGCACTCTCAACATTTGTCATAATAATAACGCCAGAGAAACCGCCTTAAATGAACTATTAACGTGAGAAGAAAGTTGTCTGTAACTTGCAATACATTTTTTTTATTGGTTAAAAATTAATGGGGAATATGTTTTTTGTAGGTGCTCGACCATTTCCGTGAGTGGCGCTTGAGCATCCCCGGGATAGGCACATGTTTGTTGGAAATGTTTGCCATCGGGATGGATGATTACATGCTATAAATCATCAATTTGGGCAGCTTTGATCAGATCTTGAGGTTCTTATCCAGTATGTAAGATGAAATCCTTGCTGGTGTAGCTGTGTTTACTGACGTTGATAAGGCCCGCACTCATTCCTTTGCGCTGTCCACTCAGTTGTCATCAGTTGGAAAACCTCTCTAAGATTGCGTTGGTTGTTATTTTCACAGCTAGAACATGACGTCTGCACAAATAGATTTTTACATGCCAGTCACAGTTTTTATTATATTTCTTACTGTGGTAATTTCAGGAGTGAAAAAAATAATAATACAGGCATAACTGAAATGCCGGACACTAATTAAGTCTTGTGGGACGCGGGACAAAGCTTCCAATTTCAGGATGACGCAGGACGTAGTGGATGAGTTTTATTGTTGAAGGTAATGCGCCCCAAAATACCTAAATTAATTTATGTCTGCGCAAATCATTTCACAATCAAAACTCATCAGTAAAGTTTTGGCCATCATTTGAACGGGGTCCTCTACAACAGGCTTGTACTAATAGTGACAAGTTATAACCGTAATTAAACTAAACTATACCTGTTCTATCTCCATACAGCATATATTATCTGGCTCTGTTGGCATTATTGTCTGACTCTGTTCTGACATTTTCATTCCGTGAGATGAACACAAGCTCTTGAAGCTCCGCCCTCTTCTTGAAGGGGGGCCGGGAGCAGCAGCTCATTTGCATTTAAAAGGGATACACACAAAAACAATGTTTTTGCTCGCCCCAAAAAGTTACAATTTTAACATATTATAAAAAATTATCTGTGGGGTATTTTGAGCCAAAACTTCACATATACACTCTGGGGACATCAGAGACTTATTTAACATCTTGTAAAAAGAGGCATTACAGGTGCCCTTTAAGAAAGCATCTAATCATAGCAATGTGGATATGTTTGCACATTTGCAATTCACCTACATCATGTCGACAGATGAAAATTACACTATTATGAGTTTGATTATAAAGTATATTTCAGACTATATATTATATAGATCTCACTATGTGAGACTATAGTTTGAATGAATCCCCTTTCTTTGCATGACACATTGACATTACAGTACACAATGGCTCTTTTGGTATTATCCTGAACATTGTATAAGCATTCATTTCATGTGTCATCGAACGGAGGAGAGGCTCTCGGGACTGCGCGTTAACCTCACATCCTTTTGATTTTCCCAATAAAACGAGCAGAGTCCTGCACATAAAATACAGTCTTTCATAGACAACCTTGGAAGTCGGGAAAGGTCTAGTTTTTTAAGTTTCGTTACAAGCTGTTCACACATTGACAATAAAAACGTGATTCGTGAATTCTTACATGGAGCCCCTTTAAGGTTTAAAACTTTTTTGTGGAATTAATATATTTGTAAGATGCTCCAGGTGAACACCCTTTGCCCTGTTTGTTTTCTCTATTAAAAAGAAATAAAAAATGAATATTCACATGTTTACAAAAAAATTATGGGGAAATGGTATTGTCAATATATATATATAATTTATATTATTTATACAGTTATTTCATTTTATTGAAAAAAAAATTGTAAAATAAGTATGTTTTGATTAAAATCATGTTTATTAAATATGAATATAAAGGAAAAAAGCCCTGGTTGGCTATAGTGATATAGTGTGAATACAGGGACAATACATGGTAACATTTGTCACTATGCAACTGATATTGAGCAAGATATTTTAAAATAATATTTGATCACATATTTATTTAAATAACCATGACAGCAAATGGTAAACGATTTTAAAGTATTTAATCACTGGCATTTGCACCTTTTACGTTGACATTTATTCATTAGGTACACCCATATCTTTACATTTCAGCTATACTAATTTCTTTATTCTAGTCTGCAAATCAAATTATGTCTGTATAGTTGTGTTGGTATTAAAGAAAATGTATATAAACATGTAAGCCAGAGCATGCAATTCTCAAAAGTAATGCATTATTTTACCAAACAAGCCCTTTTCATGCACTTCCTTTTTAGACTGGGTTCTGAGTTCTTAGAACAGGTTCTGTATAATGCTAACAGTATTAGGAAATGCTTTTAAGAGTCTGTCTTGACAACGTAATATGTCACATTAGACACTGCAGCGGAAGCCAGTAACTCAAGAGTAATGTGCAAGAACCACATTATTGTAATTCTCTCTTCCTCCATTTATGTGTGTGTTTGTTTGTGTGTGTGTACATAGCATGCAGGCACTTTGTTATAGGTGTGACATTAAACAGGATTGTGAGTGCTAATTTGCACCCCATACGTGACAAAAATAAAAAAAAAACTGTGAACTATAAAACGCAAGCAAAGTCTTTGTTCTTCGATTTTTTTTAACGATAGCAATCAGTGTTTCTCTCATTAAGGAAAACATCACCTTCCCTCCCACATCACAGTTTTAAAGTTCCTGCATTCACCGGCAGTCTTTTATTTATATGTATAGTTCGAATGTCTATTTCTGCCAGTTGCTTTTTACAAAAGCATGTTGCAAAAACAGCATATGCTTGTAAAAGCGTGCAAGTCAGGTGTCATATAAAACATCAAGTCCTTTTTATATATTTATGTATTTAATTTATATACTTGTTTACTTTACTTTGGAGTTCAGTGCATTTTTATTTTATACTGTTATATAGCAATGATTTCCATAAACTTAGATAACCAACGTTATATACACCAATCAGGCATAACATTATGACCACTGACAGGTGCAGTGAATAACACTGATGATCTCTTCATCACGGCACCTGTTAGTGGGTGGGATATATTAGGCAGCAAGTGAACATTTTGTCCTCAAAGTTGATGAGTTAGAAGGAGGAAAAATGGGCAAACGTATGGATTTGAGCGAGTTTGACAAGGGCCAAATTGTGATGACGACTGGGTCAGAGCATCTCCAAAACTGCAGCTCTTGTGGGGTGTTCCCGGTCTGCAGTGGTCAGTCTCTATCAAAAGTGCTCCAAGGAAGGAACAGTGGTGAACCGGCGACAGGGTCATGGATGACCAAGGCTCATTGTTGCACGTGGGGAGCGAAGGCTGGCCCGTGTGGTCCGATCAAACAGACGAGCTACTGGAGCTCAACTTGCTCAAGAAGTTAATGCTGGTTCTGATAGAAAGGTGTCGGAATACACAGTTTTTTGTGTATGGGACCAGTCATGCTGACCCCTGTCCACCGCCAAAAGTGCCAACAGTGGGCAAGTGAGCATCAGAACTGGATCACAGAGCAATGGAAGAAGGAGGCCTGGTCTGATGAATCACGTTTTCTTTTACATCACGTGGATGGCCGGGTGTGTGTGTGTCGTTTACCTGGGAACACATGGCACCAGGATGCACTATGGGAAGAAGGCAAGCCGGTGGAGGCAGTGATGCTTTGGGCAATGTTCTGCTGGGAAAACTCCTGCCATCCATGTGGATGTTACTTTATCACGTACCACCTACCTAAGCATTGTTGCAGACCATGTACAGCCTTTCATGGAAACGGTATTCCCTGGTGGCTGTGGCTCTTTCAGCAGATAATGCTCCGCCACAAAGCAAAAATGGTTCAGGAATGGTTTGAGGAGCACAACGAGTTTGAGGTGTTGACTTAGCCTCCAAATTCCCCAGATCGCAATTCAATCGAGCATCTGTGGGATGTGCTGAACAAACAAGTCCGATCCATGGAGGCCCCACCTTACAGGACTTAAAGGATCTGCTGCTAACATCTTGGTGCCAGATACCACAGCACACCTTCAGGGGTCAAGTGGAGTCCATGCCTCGACGGGTCAGGGCTGTTTTGGCAGCAAAAGTGGGACCAACACAATATTAGGAAGGTGGTTATAATGTTATGCCTGATCGGTGTATAAAGAAGAGGTCTTGACAACAGTAGATCATACAGTTTAGCATCATTATATATATTTTATATACTTCATAAAGCATGCAGTGGCAGTTTAGTTGTATGGAGTGATAAATATATATAAGAGCTGAGTGAGCCAGGCAGGAAGTAGCCGAAAGTGCTGAGAAGAAAGTAGAAGTAATCAATATTAGTGCTATTGAGAAGCATCACAGAACCATTAGGTTTTGTTTTTGCACTGGCAGTTAAAGCACTTTGACCACAATCAAAAAGCACGGCTCGACATTAAGCCTGTCCAGGTTAGCTACTTATTTAATTAGGCTACTGATCATTTACTTGCATGAAAACTTGCTGAAAGTCACTTGTCCCAAAGCATTTTAGCAATACTGATTCGGTGCATTCAATTTATTAGCAAAATGGGACAAGGCATTTGGAATAGTCTGCATTAAAGACAATGAACTTGAATTTTAGCTATACAACCCTGCTTGTAGGTCACATGTACCATCGCCCAGGTCAGATGTGAGGCATGAAGTCAAGGACCTGACGATTGGGATGGAAGACAGGAAGGGTCTTTTTCCATCAATGTCCCTGTCTCTCTCTCACAGGTGCTGGCCTCCTGGGCCCCAGTGTCAGGCATGGAGCATCACTGTCACTTAACGGTCCGGAGCCGGCTGGGGGATGACAGGCGTGAGTAACACATTATTTTTTTTACTGACTTTAATATATAGTGACACGCAGTGCCCACGTTCACTCAATCAGAAACATAGACATCTGAATGCCCACCCGAAAACAAAAACGCACATATGCAACATACAAATGCAGACGTCTGATGGACACATGTCATATCTGACTGGTTTTCTCATACCTGCAGGATGTCAGTGTGTGTGTTTTGAAGGCTATTTATTAAATTATCTGATTAAAGGAGATGTATGGCAGTTTTTTACTTTATTACCCCAGCCTAAAGAAATTCTGTCAGTATTTACTCACCCTCATGAATTCCCATGCGGCCGCGCGGATTATACTTTCACTTTAGAATGAGCAATTTGGGAGTAAATTGCTTGAATGGTGTGTTTAATATTATTCTTAATGAAAAACACAAAAACTGAACAGTACAATGACAACCTCGCTTAAATGGGCGCTTTTACATTTAGCTTTGAAACTGAATCTTCTGCCGTATATTGTTATTATATTGCTCAGTTAAGTTATTAATTGTAGCGTCTGTTCTCTAACTGAACTAAATTATTTTTATTACTATACAATCAAAATGATATCAATACGACTGTTTATAATTTCATACAGCTATATCTCAAACGAAAAAACATTTACAAGTCTTGACATCATATCCGGGAGATAGTTAGTCAATTTGAGTAAAATCACAGGCTTGCTTATCCCGTGCGAATGCGCCACGCAAAATTCAGATGTGGGGGAGTTGCTAATTTCTAAATCACACAAGGTCCCCAGATAATAGGCTACTAATCCCGTGCGAATAGGGCTTTAGACGACAAAAGTTTTACCTCAGAATCCGATGCCATGATTGACTCACATAGTCATGTTAGTTTAGGTATGTGAGACCATAGATTAATACAGTTTGTGATTATTTATTACACGGAACCATGATCCCCTTACGAAAATTAACCATGGTTGTATGTAGGGATGTCACAAGTACCGGTACTTCGATACCAAGTCCGTACTGAAATTTAAAAAATGTGATGATAGCCTTCCAGAGTATATTCGGTCCCCGCCAGTGATGCGCGGGTCAATGTATAAACAACCCGCACCCGACCGACGTTTTCAACTAACCCGCCCGCAACTCGGACCGCAAAAAAAAAGAAGAAAATATTGTACCCGACCCGCTTCCTGACCCGCATTTTTTTAAAGTAATAAATGCTCATCGTAGCTCATTGGGCCATTGAGAAAATGTTTCAGGCCCTGGCGTGGTGCGCTCAGAGGTGCAGCAGCGAGAGCAGGAAGTTGTTGAGGCGGCCCATCATTTTCCATTTCAGCTCCAGATGCATATTATTGATGAACGCGATGTTTATGTTTCGACCCGGCTTGAAGAATTCATCAGCCCACATTTGGAAAACATTTGGAAAAGTGTGAAAGCCCTTAGGAGCGCAAACTGTTATTTTTCTGAATGCTGTATGATATAGCCTATAGTGTTATGTAATACAGGCTTGATTTATTCATTTATTTCGTTTAATTTTCTTAACAATTAAGATGCTGCATGTGTTTATCCAGTCTAATCGAAGTGTGCGTCTCTCCCCCGACTTTCCCAACAAAAATCCCGCCCCCTCTCAGAAAATACATAAAACTGACTTTAAATGCGTTTAAAAGTAGCCTATTAAAATGGTACAATGGCATTGCTCAGTTCAACGTTTTGGGAAATCGGGCATTTTGTCCCGCGTCAGCATTTATTCAAAAGTTAATAACGCTCAACATTCAAAAGGTAAATAAGGATTTATTGACGATCCGACCGACCGTGACCCGAATATCATTAAAAATATTTTTGGATGACTCGTAACCGCGGGTAACCGCGGGTGGCCGCGGGCACCCGCTCATTTTGGATCAACCCGCGCATCACTGGTCCCCGCGCTGCGTTCAGTCGCGTCAGTGTTAATCTAAGCCCAGGGCTCAAGACTGTAGCCGAATATGAGTGTCTGTGAATATTAAACTGCAAAATACTATTTAAATATTAGGCTACTCCTGCATGTTCTGCGTCTCTGTGCGAATGACGGGGGTGCACGTGTGACACTCGCTCGCTGTCTTTGTAGTCTCTGCCGTGTCACTATATGAGGACCCGAACACATAAACCGTCACTTCATGAGAATTTACCATTTCATTTGAGAAAACCGTCATATCGTGAACACAGACACTCAAAGGTCTTCAACCCGTCAAAATAAAAGTTTGATTTAACGTGAAGAAATTGACAGAATATATTAGGCTACTGTTGTAGTTGTCATTGTTGCCAATTTTAACACATTTGTGTGTTGTACCAGTTGACAAGCATTTAAAAATTATTATTTTAACAGTCTAAACATGTATTCTTCTTTATTTGTTCTTTCATGATGGTCTAGTTTTACAGTAGGCTAATGCACAGTAGAAATTATAAGAATAACCCAGTTACCCAGCAAGAATAACCCAGAATAGCAAATCCATTAATGGTAAAAATTGACTACATCTTGGGTTTTCTCAACAGCAGTGGCGGCTGGTCAATAGAGGGCGCTGGGGCGCTGCCCCCATCAAAATTCCAGAAATATACATGTATACAAAAATAAAATAAAAGTAAAATAGTTTACTCATACGATGTGCCGGCTGTTAGTAAGAGCCTTAGCATTTAATAAAAACTGTCTTTGATCGGTTAACTATTTTATATTTTCGTCAATATGTTTCATGCGGTTTCATGCACAAGGGACGCCGGACAAATGGATGTATATCTGAGTACAAAAATCTACGGGCAGCATGTGACCCGAAGCTGGTCTCTAATTGGTTTCTTAAAGATCCTCCTCCGGACGCAGATCAGAGAGTCATTGAGAAATTTGCTGGCCAGAAAGAAAGGAGAGCAAAATGTATGTTCAAGTAGTCAACATGCTAGTCTGTTGTTGCTGTTTTCTTTTGTTTTTCCTGTCCTCATTCAATTATATGTGGGAAATGAATGTGTAAAAAGATAAAAGTGAAGACACTGTTTTCTCTTTAATGCTTGAAATTAGTCAACAAGCATCTTGATACTGCCCCCAACCCAAAAAAACGCCCCCCCAAAAAATAATTATCGCCAGCCGCCACTGCTCAACAGCCCAGCCTGCTGGGTTAAAATGCCACTGGGTTAATTTAACCCAGCATGTGTTCTGTCCAATATTTACCCAGCGCTGGGTTACCATTTTTTTTACCCAGCCATTTTTAGAGTGTAGCGAAGCAGCGGGAAACACAAACACACCAGGCTTGTTCGAGATGCATAGTGCTGCGCAGACCGATCAGCATATGATATCAAAACACAGCATGAGCGATTCAAAAGCATAAGGAGTCGTGTGCTCTCCCTGGACTTTGATGTTAAACGGCGATCGGTCTGCACAGCGCCGATGCATCTCGAACAAGCCTTCCATCAACAATGGCGAATGTTGCGTTACTATTGATGCACATGGCTTTATGATCCTACATCGGCATCCAAACACAGCGAATCCCATGCGTCCGTGCAGCTCGCCGTAATTTGTATAGACGGAGATTACAATCGAGCAGCTATTAGCTCGATTAGCTGCTATTTAAAAAATGGCGGTCACACGTTTGTGTTGGTCTTGTTGGTCACGGTAACCCCACCCCCAGCCCCTGAGAACTGTAAATCCAGATATATTTATTTTTTCACAAACTGTTTTTGCCTACCCGTATTGTTCTGAATATAAGACAACCCTGATTATAAGACAACCCCCCCCCCTCCCCTTTTTTTTAATGCTTTAATTTGAAAATGATTTTCATGTTGCATATTTTTCACATAAATTTTTTTTTATTGAAAGTATGGTAAATACGTACCAACAATCACATTGAAAAAAAAAAACACTTCTTGGCATACCATAAAAATAACCTGTAGCTCATCTGCATTATATAACAATTACACTGTAAAATAAATCTCCGTAAAATTTACGGTAAAAAAAACAGCAGCTGTGGTTTGCCAGAACGTAAAAAATACGGTAGCAACATTTTAGGTTTTACAGATTTAAGTTAAATTTAGAGTAAATAACCATATTTCATTAACTGAAATAATGTTAAATTACCAATTTATTGAAATACTAATATCTTTTATGTACCTTTGACATATACTGACAACCACCAATCACAGTGGTGAGGAGAGTCACATGATGAATTAAAGCTCATCACAAGCAGCCTTTAGGAGCACAATACTAATATATAGAAGGTGCACAGTGTCATTCACACACTAAACACCATCATGGTAACACACATGATATTTTAAAACTGCAATAACAACATTAAATGTAAAATAACAACATTTTTCACTGTAAATTACACAACGACTTGTTCTTTTTCACTTCCAAAAACTATAAATTTAACGGTATTTTACTGTTAAATTACAATAAATGTAAGGTTAGATCTATTACAGTTATTCACCGTATATAGTACGGAAACTTTCTGTTAACCAGTTAACTGTTTTTAACCGTAGCATTTTTTACTGTTAAAAGCACAATCATTTTTTACAGTAGGCTATCCATCTCGTAGTGAAAACCATGTAGCCTACCAAAATTTCATTATCAGTAGAAGTGAAATCTTATTGTAGTTGAAATCTGGGTGCCGTCTTACCAGGGCTGTAACCACTCAGTTATGTTTAAGTGTGTTGTGCTGTTGCCCGTCTGCCAGTCTTGCCTTTATTTGAGATTAAATCACGTTTGGGATTGTATCTGCCTGTCTTTGTCTTCCTGCCTGCACACACCCGTGACACACACGCTTCATATTTAATGATATTTAATGATTCATAGATTACATTTAATAGACTTTCATGAAATGGGTTCTCATTTACAGAATTTTGTCTAGCAGGTACCGCCAGCATGTCTGGTTACGAGTGTTTAAAACAGTGAATAATTTTGCAAAGCAATTGGTTTTATTGATTCAGTGTTTCAAAAAGCTTAGTTTTCATCACTAATCTGAGAATCTGCACTAGCCAATGGTGCGAGTTTGACCAATGAAGAGTTTGGGGAAACCTGTCTGAAACTACTGTATTGTTCCAAAACATTTGCTGACCCTAGTGATACAGAAATCACACAATTCTGACCTTTTTTGTTCAGTCTGATACGAATTGATTAGCTTGGCTGAGCAAAACCGATCATTTCATACATGATCTGGATGAAATTCAGCCCTTTTGTCTCATGTTTGTTTTGTTTCATATTCTCTGTCAGAGTAACATGACAATGAGTGGTAAGTGCTGTAGTCGAATAATGGAGGACCCGAAATGTCTCATGTGTTTAATTTCCCAATGAATTCAAATTAATGAGCAAATAAACTCATGCATAAATAATTGAGATACATAAATGACCAGCACAGCAGCCTCTGCGGCACAATACTGTCTCATTAAGAGTTTATAACAATGATACAATGAGAAAGAGAGAGAGAGAGAGAGAAGGACCCTGGCAACGGTGTGGTAAAGGACTCGTCAGGCCCATCTCTTAATGTAATGAATGGTAATGACAGTGCTTACTGTTGCCTGAGTGTGCATTGACCGGTCACACAGAGCAGGGCCGCCGGCACTGTCGAGCATAATTAAAAATGTGTGTGTATGTTTGCGAAGAGGAAGAGAAAGAATGATTGTGTGGATGTGTGCATGTGTCTGTGGGGGAATAGAAAGAAAGCTTATTACCCATCTGCCATCCAATTTCAATCTCTTTAAAACAAATGAAACATTCACAAGACCAGGGACTTTTCATTATCTCTATCCTCTGCCCTAAAAGGAGCCTTTTTACTGCCTCTGACTAAACACAAGCAGAGGTGAAACGAGAGGAAACGAAGAGCTAGAGGCAGGAGAAATCTGAACTTAGCGAATGGCATTTACATAGCCTTTACCATGCAGGTCACACCGCGGAAGCCGAGCAAATCAGCTCGTAAATGAGGCGAATTAAACAAGAAACCTGTTGCTAAGCGTGGCGGTTCGGATCACAGAACGTTCCACGTAATCTCTGAATCATGAAGATGCAGTTGCTCGTTCTCATGTTTGAAACATCATTCCCAAGGTGCCTTGTCGTCTTAAAAAGAACATGCTGAGCTCCGACAGCACCGAGCGGCGCGGTTAGTGAGCCGTGGCGTGCTGTTGCTCAATCTCCTGTGGATTGTTAGCATTAGCATGCTGTGGGCTCCTTGCGAAACTTCCTGTCCTGAGGTCACATCTAAATGGAAGAGATTTGAGAAGTGGAGTCTGGGTCATGGAGAAGGTCATCGCCATTAATCATGCCAGAGCCTTTTTACCGCCAGTCCCAGATAGCATCATTGATTGAGGCCAGTGATTAATTCCTCGGTAAAGCAGGTGGAACTTGTGAAATCACATTTTTAATTTGTTTCTAATCACTGCCTGGATGGTCACATGGCAACGAGGACTAAGCAAAAGGATAAATGTCTTCCTCGTGATAAGCTGTGTTCTGCTTCATAGGGTCCCTGAGCAGAGTTCAATGTTTCCTACATGCCAATCAGGAGATATCTAGTTTCAATTGGTTGGTGTGTTGCATCCGAAATCGTATACTTCCCTACTACAGAGTAGGCAAAAAGCGATGTGACAAAGAGTACCATGTCCAAATGTAGCTGTAGCTCAAACAGTAGAGCTGTCAATGCTAGCAACGCCAAGGTCATGGGTTCGATTCCCAGGGAAAGAAAGAACTGACAAAATGTAAAAATGTGTACCTTGAATGCAATGTAAGTTGCTTTGGATAAAAGCGTCTGCCAAATGCATAAATGTAAATTCACAGTAATCATAAAATAGTTTCGTTTTTTTCAGTTTAACACACTAGTGGAAGGATATTTCAGTAACTCTTTTTGCAGGTTACGCCAATAGGTGGTGCAAGTGTAGCCTGACATCGTCATACTCAATTCTAGTCAGAATATGAGTCTGCTCCTGCTCCATTGGGCTGTGATTGTGAGGCGTGTTTCAACCGAACCAGGAAAGACCTCAATTGGATAGACCTACAACCAATCAGAGCAACGGAGCGACCCATAGTTGTCAACAGAACTCAACTGCACGCAATCTGGAAGAAGAGGAAGAAGAAGATGAGTGTTAATGATCTTTGCCGGTGTTGTAAACAGTAGGTCATGGGTTCGTTTCCCAGGGAAAGCAATAACTGACTAAATGTAAAATGTGTACCTTGAATCCAATGTAAGTCGCTTTGGATAAAAGCATTTGCCAAATGCATAAATGTAAATGTTATCAACACCATCATCATTTTTGAGAGAAATAGTAAAGGTGGATGCATATATGAACAAGTTCTCCGTTTAGGATTAGAATGAATTCAACCCAAGCGCTCTTTGGAGACGTGGATGATTACGTTACTGTTGATCATCTGTCCATCATCGTATAAAGCCCGCCCTGACAATTTGATTGGTCCGAACAGCTCTGGTTCAAGCATAGTTGCTCCACAGCGGATCAAGTCTAGACCGAATTTCCCGAACTCAAATGTTGTGGGTGGGGCTAAGTTCGGCTGGCATCCAGGCTAGTGCAAGTGACTTTATAAGCGAGTCATTATGTGAATCATTTACTCAACTGATTTGTTCAACAAAACTGGTTAATTCAGGAATTGAATCAGGAATGGTTGCATCCAAAATCACACCTCCCTTATATATAGTAGGCGAAAAACAGTATGTGACAAAAAAAAAGTTATGTCTGAATTTGCAGTACTCCTAAAAGAGTAGGCAAAAAGTACCCAGATGATCTACTGCTTCTGGTGAGATTCTGAAGTGCGCATATGATGGACACTTTACTATCCCATGAAGCCACGGGAGAGGATTTGTGAATGGCAGTGAAGTGACACAACTGACGCTGGTGACAACATGGCAAATTAAGTACATCCGGATTACCGGCCGCTAAAAAACTATGTTTTATGTACCATAGTATGAATCTGGACATACTACATTCGACATGTTGTCATTATCACGTGACCTACCAGCATCAGTTGCGTCGCTTCACTGCCATTCATAAATCCTCTCCCGTGGCCTCATGGGATAGTAAAGTGTCCATCATATGCGTACTTCAGAATCTCGCCGAAAGTATAGTAGGTCATCCGGGGACTTTTTACCTACTCTTTTATTGGTACTGTGAATTCGGACATACTTCCTGTCACACATTGTTTTTCTCCTACTATATAATAATAGCCTGGATGCCAGCCGAACTTAGCCCCACCCACAACATTTGAGCTTGGGCAGTTCAGTCTGGACTTGATCCGTAGAGAAGTAATTATACCCGAACAGAAACTATTCGGACCAATGAAATTGTCAGGGCGGGCTTCAGACGATGATGGACAGATGATTAGATTAGATTAGATTCAACTTTATTGTCATTACACAAGTACAAATACAAGGCAACGAAATGCAGTAATCAACAGTAACGTAATCATCCACGTCATCAAAGGCGCTTGGGTTGAATTTGTTCTAATCCTAAACTGAGAACTTGTTCGTATATGCGTTCACCTTTACTATTTCTCTCATAAATGATGATCGTGTTGGTAGTACTCTGTGTATCCTTAAATTATTTTTACAACACCGGCAAAGATTGTTTACACTCATCTTTTTCTTCTAACGTTACTTATTCCAGCGTGCGTGCAGACAGGGTTGCCAAGTTTTTACAATAAATCCCCCCAATTGCTACTCAAAACTAGCCAAAAACAAGCACAATAGCTTTCCTTGGGGGTTCTCCGGAAAAGAAATGGCATTTGGGGGGTAAAATATGTGTTATTTTGGCAGGGCTGCCTGCTAAAATTCACATTCCTGGGTCTGTATATCACATAATTGGGGTCGCTTCAACCCGCGGACATGGAAAACATGTCACTGTTTTGTCACTGTCACGTGTCCTACCAGCGTCTGTTGTGTCGCTTCACTCACAAATCCTCTTCCGTGGCCTCATGGGATAGTAAAGTGCCATCGTATGCGCACTTCAGAATCTCGCCGGAAAAAGTAGGTCACCCGGGTACTTTTTACCTAGTTTTTTATGAGTAGGGGAGCGCGGGGCACAACCTAAGTTGTAATGCGCATGTTTTAACCCTTTCCACACATGCCAGAATTACGAAACTTAGTGTATTTACTAGTTGCCATATCAACATTATTTAGAGAAAAAATAGCGCCAAAATTTAAAAATCTGTGGAAGATATTACTGAACATGTATTTAACCATAGCAAAAGTAAATTTCTTACTTAAGTTTAGTTTTCATCTCTGTTTTTTGTGTTTATTTAAAATAAGACAAATCCGATATCATTATAATCTTATATCTGTTATTTAACAGTTGAGATGGTTCTTTAATGCTGATCTAACAGCAGAAGACACGAGCCGCGGTTTAAATCCCAGTTGTGCAGATGGGGTGTGTTGTAGCACTGCGTTGCAATGAGCCCCTATTAGAAATATGCCATTATATTCTATACTTTTATGAATTATTTTGAGAAACCATGAGAAAAGGCTGAATAATGACTGAGAGTTAATGTTCAGAAATTATTCATTATGTTTTGAACTATGCTGTGTAGCTGTATTTAGCGATGTGTTTGTAGTCAAACTCAAAAATGCTTATATTTTTAATGATTAAAAAAATGCCATTATTATATTTTAAAAAGGTAATAATTGTATTTTGTTGACAAAATATTTTAGTTTGTCTTGTATATATTTTTTGATTATATCAGGTAACATTTTAAGCTGTTAGTTGGTCACGTTACATTGTGCCCCTATGGGGCATGTTGTCACATTTCACTTCCATTCTTTCGGGGTAAATCAAGAAAAAAGTATACACTGTAATGAAACAAAACCACATAATTGTACTAGACATGTGTGCAATTAATGTGGGAAACAATAAATACTCTGAACCCCAAGTGGATTTACACAAACTGAGAAAGTCAAAAAGCGTTAGGTTGTGCCCCGCTCTCCCCTACTGTGAATTCGGACATACTTCTTTTGTCACATACTGTTTTTCGCCTACTATAGTAGGGAAGTATGTGATTTCTGATGCAGCCACTGATTCATTCAGGACATTAATGCATATAGTAGTAATTTCCTGTGAATGTGCAAGCCTTCCGATTCATTAGCCACTTTTGTTAAACAACTAGAAGAATACGTGCGCTACAAACCAGTTTTATTATGATTACTATAATAAATCAAAATAAAATGATAGCAAACCACATCAAGCAGCACAACAGATTGTTTTTAACACTGGAAGCCTTGCCTATTCAAGTTGCAATGTTTAATTTTATGTATGTGTCTTCTTAACTGTTATGTAACATTGTCATTTAGGGGTCTAGCCAAATTTCAAGTAGTAATGAGCACAATGACTGATGGGTACATTTCCCTCTTCATATCCTGTAACTTTCGATACACTTGTTCCATATGCCGTTTGCTGAGTCTTCAGACTGAGTATAAAAACTCCCTTGGATTTGTAACCTCACTAGACCGAATAGCATCTGAAGTCCACTTCGCAGGGCAATAACCTCTACTTATTTCCTGCATCCCTCAGCTTTTCCTTTGAATTAACTCCCTCTCTCGCACATCACATCTAAATACGCAAGTACTGAAAAGAGGATCAGAAATGCCAGTCAAGCAGTGTAATTTTCTAGACGCAGAACGAACTGTTGATCTGATTACAAGAGGGATTTTAACAAGTGAAAATAATGAATGATTTGTTTGTTTGTTCTAACCCCTCTATGTGACTGCAGTTCCCCATAGACAAGCAGCCAGTCATCTTCAATGTCCTTCTTTTACGACACAACACGGAAAATGTCTAAATATGCACTAATATGAAATCTCATGCCTTAAATTATTCATGAGTTGAGAGGCAAACTAACCTGACACACTTCTTCCATTCTCTGAACTCTCTTTAGAGAGAAAGTGGAGTAAATTGGGTTGTTAGAAGAAAAGAAAAAGATTTGATACAGTAGAAAAATATAATATATGGCGAATGCAGTTTAGTTTCAGTCCATTAAATTGTCCTTAACTGGTGGTTCGTGACCTTAAAATGTGTTGCATTTCTGTTCTGATTGGGTACAAATAAAATGCAACTATATAATACAAAGTTAGGATTGCAAAATGAATTCTTAAAGTCTTTTAAAATAGAAGCAAAAACACTAATCTTTTGTTGTAGATGTAAGAAGACCAAAAAAAGTTGCTGCCTTAAATTTTTAAGTACATTCAACTTGGATGTTTAAGTAATTTCAACTTAAATTACATTAAATTACATAGTACCGGCCCGTGTTTACAAAGCGCACATGCGATGAACTAATGCAAACATTCTTTAGCAAAAAAAAAAAACTAAAACAACGATGTCGGCCGATTTTTAAGTTGGAGATGGAGGTTTTTTTGGTAAAGGGCATTTGTATTAGTCTTTGCACATTTGCTTACTTCCGCCTATGTCTAGCGTGACCTTTCCGACGTGATTACGTAATCCCTGGTGTCGCAGAGCAGCACAAGATGAGCAATTTAGGTTAAAAAGTATATACGTAAATGTTTTTTTTGTTTTTTGTTTTTTTGAAAATGACAGATGGTTTTGCTATATAAGACCCTATTCCTCAGGTAGGATCATGCAGAGCCTCTGAAACCCCCCTGAAGCGTTTTTAAACTGCATTGATTTGGACCTTCAACCCGTTGGTTGCCTCAATGTTTTCCTCAAAAAACTTAATTTCTTTTCGACTGAAGAAAGAAAGACACGAACACCTTGGATGAGATGGGGCTGAGTAAAATATCAGGAAATTTTCATTTTGAAGTGAACTAATCCTTTAAACTGATTTAAAGCTGCAGTCCGTAAGTTTTGCCTCTTTGTCGCCATCTCTGTTTGAAACCTGCAATTGCAGTTATTTGTGGAATTATCATCTTTATGTGGGCTGTGCATGTTAATGTTTGGATGAGTATGTGCGGCTTGCTGTCAGTCACAAATTCTACGTCACAAAGAATCACAATTTTTGACTAAAATAAGCATGACCAAAATAATTTTCCTCGCAAAATTTCATCTGCACAAGTAAGTAACATGTCTGCCACGTTTGTTCTGACCAACTGAGAAAAAAAGCATTACAATAAATCGTTTAACCAACGGTGATTAAATCTAACGATCACTTAGCTCACATCACATCAAACCGTGCATTATTATTATTATTGTTATACTTTGTTCTCAAATTGTTAATGTTAACAAGAGTATTGCGTGACTACATGTATTTAGTGTGTATTAGCGTTACCTGTAGATTTTAATTTCCGTACAGTCTAATCTTTTGCCTTTGACTACGGGTGAATCTCCAGTTGTCACTGATGATTGTCGTTTGGACCTTTCTGGATTACAATCCGCCATCAAAATGATAAATTGAGTTATTCCAGCTACTGTGAGAAAAGGCTGTAAATGATCCGCCACCTGCAGCATCCTCACATGCGATACTAGTACTAGCCGGACTCCTTCTTTATCTATACAGATGTGATGCAATGACACAAAGACAGCGTAAATCAGCCTGTACCACTCAAATTATAACACATTATTACAAGCTTACCGTTGTGAATCGGGCTAGGGTACAGAGATAGTTTTGAACACTGGCTGTTTATGTACTTGCTCAAAAATTTATTTTGGATCATTTTTAACCAAAAAAAAGTTACGGACTGCAGCTTTTCGTATAAGGGTCATTGACAAATAAGAAAAATAATATATTTTTTAAGATAAAAAAATTAAAATTTTAAGCAAAAGAGTTTTAAAATGGATTTTTATGTCCAAAAATGTATGGTGTTGATTCATATTGGTTTTACAGCTTTTAAGACAAGAAAGAACAAGATTTCAGATTTTACCACCCAGAAAATGTCAGGTGGTGCGACCATATATTAATTTAAAATAATATACATATACAATATACATATTAATCATTGTAAAATGCATATCACATGTTAAATTCCCTTTCCCTTTTCTATGTATTGCCCTTTTAGTCCACTTCATATAAACGGACACTTTTCTATGTGTTCAGAACACAATTTTCCATAAGGAGGTTTTTTGTTTGTTGTTGTATACATTATATAATGGTTTACATGTATATTTCTTACTTCATTTTGCAATTGCAGTGGGAAATTATACTTTTAAATGTAAATTTGCTGGTCGCACCACCTGACATTTTAGGTCTTTGAAACACCACAACTCAAAAAGTCAATTGAATTTGAAAAAAATTAAAAGAGTATCTTATAAACGAAATATTGTAGATCAATTTGATATGTGACATGTATTTTTTTTTTAGGAAAATAATGAATTCGGACACAAAAAATACTTGTCATGTCATTGACCCATAACTTGAAAAAAGTTGAAAATTGCTTATTTTTATGAGTTAAAGCAATGTAAAAACATATGTTGTCAAAACTTATTGATCATATTTTTTTTACAGTGAAGACATTCAAACTTAGTTTTTTTCCAGCGTAATTCATTATGGGTGTAACCCCGGCATACTGGCCAAATTTGCCCATTGGCCTCTGTCCATCATGGCCTCCTAATAATCCCCATATACCGATTGGCTTCATCACTCGGTCTCCTCTCCACCAATAAGCTGGTATGTGGTGCACATTGGTGGTGGTTGAAGCGCTTTGAGTATCCAGAAAAGCGCTATATAAATGTAACAATTAAATTACTAATTAGAAGCTATGAAAACGTCGGCTAGTTGTTGTCAATGTAAAATCTGAGTTCTGAAGAAAAGCCAGTTGGGAACCGCTACCCCATACCTGTCAAACAAATGTCCTTTGTTCAAAACATCCTGCAAGATTTAAACGCTTTAAAACCTACAGTACACTGAATGTTTTATTAAGACTTCTGAATGCAATATTATAGTGCATTATTAAGGCTTCCCACGACACAAGATAGTAAAGCCTAAATGTATTCATTTGAAATGATTTGCAGATGTGTCAATCCAGGTTTAAAATGTGTATTTTAGCCGGGGATACATCACCACCCAGATCTTTTAATAAATAAAACCCCCGTGTTATGAATACATATTAGAGCGACACTACTGACATTTAGATCCCGTGTGATTATTCAGAAAGGATAAAGAGCCAAAGCCCCCCCACAACCGTTAGTTCAGGAAGGAAGAGCCCACCACAACACAGTCTGCTGCTAATGAGCCAATTATCTCTGCACTGCAACACAGGAAGTCATGGCCGTAAAAGAGGGACTTTTTTTTAATCATTTTTACAAGAGCATGTCAGCCGGCTCTCTGACACTGAAAATGTTAGATAGAAGGGCTTATTAGACAAGCCGAGTTTTTAGTGTTTTTACATTAGGCCTATACTTTTTTTTTTTTTACCAACATGTATTAATATTTATATATTAAACTAAGTGACCTTATAAGTTTTCATGGGTTCACAACCTAAAAGATGGAAAATGCAGTAAAGTTGGGTTATGAATCACACATAATATATTTGTGATGATGGCGTTATGAATAATGTTACACTGCTGTTGTGTCTGCAACCCAATGCCAATGCTCACATTATGACTGTCTGACAGTGCCATCTAGTGGCTCACACATGTTTCAATAAATAAGCTTTCATTTATGAGCCAGTGCATAGCCTGTAAGAATTTATTTTTGTCTTTCACAGTTATAGCCTTCCAATAATTGAGTGGTTCAGTGCCCGTAAAACTGGTAGAGAGATGAATATGCCCCAGAGGGAATATCCAAGAGATACTACTCCCATATTCTCTACTGCATTTAATTTTGTGATGGCTTACTATAACCTTTACTGTACTATCCATCACATTGGTATAACCGTCCTGATATACCAATAGGACGTGCCAGTTTCAATTACAGCCAGACCGAATATTAGTCCCTTATCTGCTGATGTCCCATGCTTTTGAATGAATAATATGCATTTCTTATTAGCAAAAATATCAAAGCACATTTTTAACCATTTCACTTTTATATGTACATGTCACTCACGTTTAATTTTGTTTACATTTTTACAGTTGTGTTCTATATTGTATCATTTAAAACAAAAGTTCATAAGACATAAGAAACATAAGAATATATATTGCAATCAAAGTGCAATATATAGTCACATTCAACAAAAAGTTACTCAGATTAGTATCTCTGGGAGATACTTGAATTTATGTTTTTTAATATAAACTATATATATTTATCACTAAACTCAAAAAAATGCTGGGTTAAAAATAACCCAAGTTGGGTTGAAAATTGACTAACCCAGCAATTGGGTTGTTTTAACCCAACGGTTGGGTTAAATGTTTGCTTAAAACAACCCAATTGCTGGATTAAAATAACCCAATCGCTGGGTTAAAACAACCCAATTGTTGGATTAAAACAACAATTGCTGGTTTAAAACAACCCAATTGCTGGGTTAGTCCATTTTCAACCCAACTTGGGTTATTTTTAACCCAGCATTTTTTAGAGTGTATAGTTACTAGTCACTATATGTGTTTGTTTGTTTACACAACACAACTCTGTCTAATTCTAAACTTTAAAAAACAGCAATATTGTGAAATATTATTAAAATAATGGTTTTCTATTTTAATATACTTTAAATTATAATTTATTCCTTTGATCAAGCATCATTACTCCAGTCTTCAGTGTCACATGATCCTTCAGAAATCTTTCTAAACTTATGATTTAATGTCAATGTTGGAAACAGATGTGCTGCTTAATATTTTTTTTAGAACCTGCTGTGATACTCTTTTCAAGATTATTTGATTATTAAAAAGTTAAAAAGAACATCATGTAATAACATTTCACAAATATTAGGCTACTGCTTTTTCTCTATTTTTGATTAAATAAATGCAGGCTTGATGAGCATAAGAGAAAAAACATAAAATAGTATCCCAACTTTACACACACACACACACACACACACACACACACGCACGCACGCACGCACGCACGCACACTCATACACACACACACACACACACACACACACACACACACACACACACACACACACACACACACAACACAACACACACACACACACACACACACACACACACACACACACACACACACACACACACACACACACACACACACACATATAGGCTAGCACTAAAAAGGTTCCCCTGTGATTACGAGCCAATAACCATTTTTGGTGCCATAAAGAACCGTTTTTTTTAGAGTGTACTTTGCACTTTTTAAAAGAGCCTAAAAATCATACTTTTAATTTAATTTCGCTTTTAAATATGCAATTAATGTTTTATGACAAATAATTATTTCAGAGAACAAGCGGAGATAGTTTATATAATTATAATCAATCATCAATGTCGATCATAGAGCAGAGGGGCAGTTTGAGGATAATAAATGTCATTTATTTCAATAATTATTTTTGTTATGATTTTTTTTATGTTTACATGAAGGTGAGCAGCGGTCTGTCAATCAAAACGGCAGTTGCTTGAATTCGAAAGTGGGCGTGTGTGGGGGATCATGACGTCAACGTCAGGCAGATCTCAGCTCGTTCGGTTACAGCAAGCTTTCCAAAGTTTCAATGGCTCGTGATTTAAAACGTCGATTCCGCGGCCGCTGCGCACTACGTACAACCAGATAAACGTCCGTTTTGTTTTGGCGTGAATCAGAACCGTTCCTACGCAGTGACCTTTCGGAGCTCGAATGCAGAGTATCGCGTAGGAGTCGCTGTGTGCGCGGTGAACGTTTGATTTCTGCCTGTTTTCCTTCACAGCTTAAATGGAGTCACGGGTGGAGTTCAGTCGAGAGGAGATCAACAGCACGGTTTGGGAAGTCCCGGCGAAGTACATTTGCTTGAAGCAGATCGGAACCGGAGCGTATGGCAGCGTGTGGTGAGTTCCTGACAGACAGGTAGACGCTCATGAACTGCATCTCAACAGGTTACCACATGAAGAAGAAGGACGCTGTGTGGCAAGCCGGATTAGCATCCATTGCGTTCAACTTGCTAACTATTATTTTGTTAGTTTTTTATAGTGACTAGTATTCATTATATTAGTTATTAGTGCTTGCTACTAGTCACTATCACAGAACTGACAAGTATCCCATACGTAATCTTTAGTTACTCGTTACTAAATGGTTAATAATTCATATCTAGTGAACATTTACTAGTAAAAGCATAGTACCAGCAAGGATTGAAATTCATATTAACTTACTTATATTCATATAAGAGAATAGGGTAACACTACAATAATGTCCCATTACTTAATGAGTTATCTAATGTTAACTAACAATGAGCAATACATTATTTATTCATCTTTTGTTTACTTTAGTTAATAAAAATCCAAATGTTCATTGTTAATTCATGTTGGCTAAGGTATAAAAAGCATGCATATCCAAAAATATGACTGTTGAACAAAAACTTTTTGTGTGAGCAACAGTGTGCTAATGTTGTTTTGTATTACATTAAATACTAATAACAAATAGCATTAACAATATGATGTTTTTATGCTTTAGAAGTGTTTTTATTGTTAGTTCATGTCATACACTGTAAAAAAAAAAAAAAAAAAAGATGGACGCTCCTTAACTCCAAATTAAGCCTCCAAATATGGCTCTGACATCTTGGAGTCTGCAGTAGTTAGCTGCAATATCAAGGTCCGGCCCACACTCCCACCTAATCAATCACACGCCCCTGAACTTTTTGTGTAATAAATAGTCATGGGAATGTAGAAATTAAAGTTAAAGCTCCAATCTAGTTCCTGAAAATGTCCGTAAGCTGTCAATCGCAGCTGTCAATCATAACGTCACACTCCGTTTTGATAGCATCAAATAACTAACTAAAACCATACTTATTTAATAAAACGAACACTTGAACTATACTGCCTCCAGCCACCTGGGGCCGATCCAAACGCTTTGGCTTCCCTTTTCAGGACTTGTGTGGCATGCTTGGTTCATGTTAAAGGTGCACTATGTAACATTTTTCCAGTAAAATATCCAAAAACCACTAGGCCAGTGTTATATATTTTGTTCAGTTGAGTACTTACAATATCCCAACTGTTTCCAACTATTTGTAAATCGTGAGAAATTGCTATTTTAACCAAGGAACCGGGACGTGTGAGGGCGTCGCCTGTCGATTGCGTCATATCTGCTTTACCCTCGGTTTCCGGTTTTAATTTTGCAGAAACACTTTCCTCTCACTGCAGTGTGAACAAGTGTCATAGCAGCCGCCGAGCAAATGACGTCATAACATTCAACACACTCAGGTGTATCTAATATGATAAACAGAGCTGCGTTCCCTCATACTCATGACCTGGAAAAGCGACTGTGGCGGCGACTGTGGCATAATAAAAGTCCCGCTGCTCGCGAGGAGTGTGTTGCGTTCATCTTATTAACAATCGCTCCAGCGGCCTTGCTCAGCTCCACAACACTCGGCCCTGCTTAGGGCTGGGCGATATGGCTGAAAACTGTATCACGATATAAGGGTTTCATATCGGTCGATATCGATAATTATTGATATGTTTTATGATCTATTTAAAATAAGGACCAGGAGAAAAATATTTACATTTAAACATTTTTATTTTAAACTTTACCTTCCTCTGATTATAATCCCCTCAGTTATAAAGGCAGAAATGTCAACACAACCATGGAAAACACTCAATAAACAAGTCTAAAATTTCAAATTTCAATTATCTCTTAACATTAAGAGAGGCGGAGGCTCGCGCTGAGGAGCCAGACGAAAGTATAACAAGGCTGGTAAAACAAGTTTTTTTTTTTCTGGAGGGACTGTTTTACACTGTAAATCAGTCCCTCCAGAAAAACGTGATTATGCGATCGCATGATTTAATGCATAATCAGCCAAACGTCTGCATATTTATGCGGGGGCCGCATTTTTTCAAATACGCCGCACTTTCGCCGCATAAATTGCCTATTTCCGTGTCCAAGATATGCAGGGCTAACATGATTTCATAATCCCTGCATTTTCGTTGCAAAAAAGTCTTATATATTAGCAGAAAGTTGAAAAATGTTTGTTTACTTCACACAAGAGCCGCCATTTCCCCCTATTGCCATGGGAACGTTTTGAAGTGACGTAATGACCCGACGCGAACGTCATCGAAAGCTGCAAACACCGTGGAGAAACCATAGATATCGGTGAAACCATGATGAAGCACGCAAATTCTCATTGGCCAACAAAAATAACAGCAAAAGACCGCGCAAAACAGTTTCCCGGTGTGTTGACCGATTTCAAAACACGGCATCATGAAGCTTCGAAGCGTTATGAATCAGTGAGTCAATTCAGCGGTTTGGATCAGCTAAGTCACGTATTTCAGCAGTTTGACACGCGATCCGAATCATGATTCGACTCACTGATTCATAACGCTTCGAAGCTTCATGATGCCGTGTTTTGAAATCGGTCATCACTATATAAGTCGTTATTTCTGGGGTTTTTTTGCGTACAAAAACTATTCTCGTCGCTTCATAAAGTTGTTGTAGAACCACTGTAGTGAGATGGACTTTGTAACGACGTCTTTAGTACCTTTTAAGGGTCTTGAGAGTGAACAGTGCATTGTGCCAATGGAGGGCTTTCAGAGCCATCAGATTTCAACTAAAATATCTTCATTTGTGTTCCGAAGATGAACGGAGGTCTTACGGGTGTCCAACGACATGAGGGGAAGTCATTAATGATAGAATTTACATTTTTGGGTGAACTAACCCTTTAAGAGATTGCACTTTGTGCATTGGAAGCACTCGAATGTCTGTTTTGTAAAGCTACCTCTGTAAAAAAGGAAGTTATTTTTTCAGAAGTTGTAGCATTTTCCTTTTGTAAAGCTACAGAACTTGTTTGACTCAATGTTTTGTAAATTTGAGCCATGTGTTTATTAAGGTCTTCAATAAAACAAGATGAACTTAAATATTCCCAGCACTTTCTGTGATGTAGTGCTTTTTTTCCTCTTTTTCATCAAACCGCAGTTTTTGCAAGTTCCCGCAATTTCATTGCATAAATATCCCGCATTTTCCATCGCATTTTTAAAGAAAACGTGCCGCATAATCAAGGATTTTGGCCCGCAACAATCACACAAAAAAAAGCCGCATTTATCTGGAAGGACTGGTAAAATAAAGTGTTACCCTTGTCACTATTGGGATAGTGACTAGTAAACAAAGTAATGCGTGCTAGTGATGTCCTGAATAGATGCTAGTCACTATTGGATTAACTTGTAGTAGTTTGTGAATAATCGCATAGGACATTTAAAAAGATACTAATCCTGGTACTGTAATGTTGTGCAGAACTTCCTTCCTATAGCCTGGTTATAGCTTAAATATTAATTGATTAACTTATAAATATTATGTGTCATATAATACACATAAGCAGGGGCCGTCTGAAATCAAACTTTGGCCTGATACGATGACCAATAATAATCGGTTATGAATGATAACGGATATGTTAAGCCTGTTTTTCATACTAAGTGAAATCATGTTTCAAGTGGATGTCAAATGTACTGTGCAGTTGATAAGATTAATAAAACAATGGATGTTTTGAAGGTTGTAACTCTAGTTAGATATTTTCAACATCCACTAACGGCTTCAGACTAACATTGCTACTATTGTCACAAATATATCATGCATTCCTAATTTTGCAGGCTTTTTGCTGTGGATGTTTATGTTCATCTGTGCTTCTGTATTGTGTATTTACTACGGTAGTCACATTTACTGCTAAAATTAGTCATGATGTGATCTATCCCAGCAGCGTTGACATTTCCTGTTGAGGGTTTGATGCCACAAAACCTTCATAACTGCTCTAAGATCAAGCACTGGTGAAAGTGGGGGACTGTGAAACCCACATGCTCTGACTGCTTAGTCTTTGCAGCAAAGCAATGTGAGCGGATTGTATCAGATAAGATGCTTGTGTAGTTTCTTATTTAAATATTGCACTTTCTGTATCGGCTCCTGAATCTCTTACAGTTGGTTCTTGAAACTTTAACCTCAGTTCATAATGTTTGGGTATGATGGTGATTGTTCTCCTTATCTTAGCTCGTCCATCAACAATAAAACCAAAGAGAAGGTGGCCATCAAGAAGCTGCACCGACCCTTTCAGTCGGAGATCTTCGCAAAGAGAGCCTACCGAGAACTGAGGCTACTCAAGCATATGAAACATGAAAATGTAAGTGTCATCTCTGCCTGACATGCCTTGAGGTCAGATCTTGTTGCTTATATTGTTAGTGCTGGATTTCAACACAAGCAGAAAGAAGTTTCAATGGCTTGAGTGGCTTTTGCAAGGCACAAAAGACGTATCACGCATTGTTTTCATTGAGAATGGTGCGAGTATCAAATGTTTAGCTTAGTGGACTGAGTATGTGTGCACGGGACAGGATACTTGTGGCGCCTGGAGACATGATGATGATTGATTGCAGCGTCATAAATGGTGTATTATGTATCTAAAAGATACACTGAAACCCAGGCAGCCTTATTCAGTCCGTCTGTCTATCACCATTATAATATCGTGAAAAGACTGTGACTTCTTGCCTGTTTTTTGCTGTCCAACCCAAGGTAATAGGCCTGCTTGACGTCTTCACTCCTGCCTCCAGAATGGACGACTTCCAAGACTTGTAAGTCTTTAATGAGGCATGTGTATGGGAAATCTATCTGTCTGAGACATATTTAAAGCCAAAAATTAGAATTCTGTCTTTATTTACTCAACCTGTATCTCTTTTTCGTAAAACGACAGTTCACAGTGACTTTAATTTCAGTGTGATGTAAAAGAGCTGCATTAAGATCCTTTCTAATGTCTTTTTCCATGGAGAGAATAAGACAGAGATTATGTGTCATATTAAGTGTAACAGATTATGGGTTTGAAATAATGACAGAATACATTTTGGGGTGAACTGTTCCTTAAATAATGAGAGAAATAAGCCATTCCTTTCTGTTTTAGCTACCTGGTGATGCCGTACATGTACACAGATCTCTCTAAAGTCAAGGGCGTCCTTACAGAAGACCGTATCCAGTTCCTGGTCTATCAGATGCTGTGCGGACTAAAGGTCAAAGCAAAACAACATCTCACATAGAGAGGCCAAATTTGCCTAACTTGCATGATGCAACAAGTTTCCAATAGTTTCTTTCCTCATGGAAAATGAAAATGCTGTGTGATGCAACGCAGCAAGAATAGAGTTTGAATTGACCGCAGAATCTTCATGTGAATATGAATTTACTGTTTACTTTAATATACATTTCCGTTCAAAAGTTTGGGGTCAGTAAGATTTTTTTTTTAAAAGAAACTGATACTTTTATTCAGCAAGAATGCATTAAATTGATCAAAAGAGACAGTAAAGATTTTTATTTCAAATAAACGTTCTATACGTTAGGGAATCCTGAAAAAAATTTATCAGAGTTTCCACACATTATTTTTTGTTGACAATAACACTAAACAATTTACTAACCCTCATCCTTCCCTTGGGTCATTTTGAAAAAAAAAAGTGGTCCAAGACCCTTGGACTTTTGTCGCACTTGAACCACGAATGCACAAAAAAAGTGTGGTTGAATTTTAAAAAAGTAACAAATCCTTCACTCGCTGGTCAATTTGACCCTCATAGGAATTCATGGAATATGAGGAATGCTTCGGAAAACCTAAAAATGCTCAAAATTCAAACTGAAATGCTAAAACTACCAAAAAAATATGTTAAAATGTCTACATGCTGAATGCATATGGAAGAGAAACTGACTTTAGGACCCAGCGGAACAGCTCATTTGCTCCATAAAGAGCAGGGGCCGGTTGCACCAGTTGTGTAAGTTACAACTTAGCCTAGCTTTGACGTAAATGGGCACTAAGTTACAACTTACGCACTACTAAATATTTTTGCGTTGCACCATTAAACTTAGTTGAAGTGTAACTCTACGTATAAACTAAATATTTACGGAAGCCTCCGATCAGGAGTAATGGTTGGAATAATAAAGCAGACTGACTGAACTGCATAATAAGCTCTTGTTTTACATGACAGACTTAAATTCTTTACAGATATATGATAACGCTGACATTTACACTCGCTTACATTTTAAGAGAGAAAACATTATGTGAATAGATTACTTTATTTGCAGCTCTTCAACACGAAACCATCCAAAACTGTGCGTGCCGCTGCGTGAATCTGTCCCATCGGTCCGTCATGATGTCAAATGAAATCAGTCATAATCAATAAAAGTAATTTCTTATGTTTTTTTTTTGTTTCAGTATTTATTTATTAATCCTTATTAAAAACCCATAAGAACCCACAGTGACACGGGTATCACAAACACTGGTGATTATCTGGAAAGGTCTTTTTAAAGCAATATCCCTAAATTTCAACTCAGAAAGTCCCTAAGTGACATATAAGGAACACCCAGGTTCAGTCATGTGACAATTTGTGCATTTTTTGTTGCCATGGCAACATTTCCAAAATGGTGGTCTGTCTGGTTAGCACATGTTGCAGTGTGAGCAATTTTTTAATACGCTTGTTTTTGTTACTAAAGGTATGTTTCAACCCATGCAACAATTCTAACATTTTTTTAATAACTTAAAAAATTGACAAATTGATATAAAACAAGTTATGAAAATATTGTGGTGACATATGTCACATCGGGCTGTTAACCTTAAAACAGTGGTGACATATATGTCACATCGGGCTGTTAACCTTACAACAGTTGGTGGAATTTTGATGTTATGTATTTGTCATAATAAAGAGCACCTATCATGGAATTTAGAAATTTACCTTTCATGTAGTGTGTAACATAGATCTAAGTGAACAAAAACATCCTGCAAAGTTTGAAATATGACAGTGCACCGTATATATAGTTATTTTCTTTCAAAAGTAAGAGTCGACTCTGAGTCATTTTTAAGAATCGTAAGAAGACCGAAGCTTTTTCTCTGACTAGATGACGTCAACTTTTCAAGTTATTTGAATACGATACGCCCACTTATTGCGCTCCAAGACGCCAGTGAAAACTAGAAAACATCATGGCCACGAGACGCTGTGTTCTGAAGTGCGACTCAAAAGCAAAATATTTTCATCTGCCCAAGGATGAGCATTTGAAGACTAAGTGGCTTGAAGACAAACCATACATCGTCGCGATTGTGTGTTTATTAGTCTTCAAATGTCTCTATTTGCATGTTTCGCGATCTCAGGAAGCTTTTATTATGGACTTCTATTATGGCACATGGTATCTTCTTCGTCTGTCTGTACCATATATGGACTACATGTGCACAGAGCGCCCTCCGGCTGCCAGTATGAATTGAAAACAACACATAAGAGACTCAATCGCTCATGATTAGGCTACATCTGCGCATTTTGAGGAAGTATTGAATAAAAAATACTCCTCTGTTTAGAAATTTGACACAGACATATGAGAATCTATCAATATGTCTCCTCATCTGCACACTTTTTAAATAAAAGCCCTGAGGGATGTTGATTTGTCGCGAGTCTTCGTGAGGAGAATAGAGGAGTTTTTTATGAATGAGATCAGCTGAGGCTCATATTACAATCAAACGGTACCGACGCGGTTTTCATATTTATAACTCCTGACACATATTAACAAATTACTGTCACTATAAGACTTTGATGGGCGTTCCGTTTCCGAAAATATCTGCACAGACTATACCAATCACAACTGACTGGGTCATCGGACCAATCACTGCAGATTAGCGTCACATAAAGGCGGGGTTTTGAAAACTGAATCACTAAAGGAATCATTTGAGAATCGCTGTCAAAACAGGTAAAAATAAATGCATATTATAAGAAAACTAAAGTCTTTTTTGTCATTGCATGCATGCAAAACTGTTGTTGTGAACTTCTAAAACAATATTTGGAACATTTTAAATGTCATAATAGGTGCTCTTTAAGAAAAATATTAATGAGCTGCTCAATTAATTTAGCAGATTCAATAATTTTTTTAGTGTTATATATTTTCTTTATGTTTTATATAAAATCTGGGACTGAGAAATGTATTTCTCTTAAACTGAGAAATAAATGCCCAATGTGACATATATGTAACATAAAAAATGAATCATAAACGCCTAATGTCACATATGTGTAACTTTACATATTTTTCACAAGGAGGGGTTGTATTTCAAAAACAACTGCAGAAAAATGTTACAAGTGGTCCATTAAGCCTGTTTTATATGACCCATAATTTTCCTATAAGGATAAATTGGTCCGGGTTCTTATGGGTTAATGTTGTTTCATATACTGAATGCTTCTGAATGTTATTTATATCTAAAAGCACTTATGCTATTCATGATTAAGTATCGTATTTAATGGAAATTTATTTTTACCGTTGGTTACGTGAGGCAAAAGAAGTTATAATAATGAAGGACACTGAAATTCACGATATTTTAACACAACTTCTGCTCACGTATTTGAAGGCTGCTATTGGATCATTGAGGGTAAACGTCATATTATGCGACTACGCATTACTTTACGGAGAGCTTACGACCTACTAGTTACGTTCTGCCTTAAGAACAAATGGTGCAACCGAAAAAAGTACAGAGTTAGTTACAAACTATCTAGTAGTTACTAAGCCTCTAGTGTGGGCTTTACGTTCCAATTTAAGAAAGAACTTACGAACGACTGGTGCAACGCTATATTATAGAGCAACTGTATAAGGCCAAGTGGCAAGGGTCATGAAATATCATGTTATATTATCTTTTTTCCACAAAAGGTCGGCAAAGACTCCCAATGTAAGATATTTTGAGCTGAATTAAAAGGGTTATGCATGAAATTGTGTTATTTTGAAGTGAAGTTGAAAGAATGTGCTTAAATTACTATTGATTTATTATTTATTGATAAAATCTAGTAATTTAAAGGCAAATAAAAGAAAAACTAACAAAAAAATCTCCACAATTGCATTTAAAAAATAGAAAAAATATAATCAAAATGAAATAAGCTTTCTGGACAAAGAAAAAAAAGTATAATTTTGGGCTTCGGGTCATTTTGACCCGTGAGGGAAGGATTTGTTAAAAAGTGCGAGCACCAAATCAGCTCCATTTCTGATGGACCATGTGACAGTAATGGCTGCTGATTCAGCTTTTCCATCACAAGAATGAATTATATTTGAAAATATATTGTAATAATATTTCACAATATTACTGATATTTTTGATCAAATAAATTCAGCCTTGGTGAGAATAAGAGACATAAAAACATTTTTAAAAAATCTTACCAACCCCAAACATGTTTGTGGACTTATTGTGAATAATTTATCAGTGCACTTAAAAAAAAAAAATTGCTCCACCTCTAAAACAACCACAATCCCTTCATTTCCTGATTCTTAAAACCAAGTTTTGCTTCCTTCATTTTCCTTTTTACTAGAAAATACATCACATTGTGGAAGTAAAATGTGTTGCGAATGCATTTTCCTGTTGACTAAACATCTCACAATACTAAAGTAACCGTCTGTTTGAGAAAAAAGACCAAATATTTGCCACTTGTAAATCACATCAGGCATTCACTAGGTCAGAACAGAAACATGAACACCTGCAAACCCTTTAATTAATGCAAAACATTAGAACTGCAGGAAACCAGACATGCACTTAAGACCAAAGTGACGTGAACAAAGTGTACATTGCATGCTTGGTTAGAAAAATTGCTGCATGCGCTTAGTGAAATATGTATACGTGTAAAAAGAGAAGTTTGCTTTGGGTTTAGGATTATTGCCAGTAGGAATGTTAATACAGTCTTTCAGATCAATCTTATTAGTGTAATCAAATACACAGTGAAGAATCTCATAATACTGATTTGTGGTATTTCTTTTTTCTCTGTTTCTCTCCACTCCACAGTACATTCATGGTGCTGGCATCATTCACAGAGTAAGTGAGACTGGCAGTGAATAAACAGCATCTGCTCATAATTATCATTTCCACACAGAGCTGAATTAAAGACACATGGCATCTCTTGGGATCGTTGTAGCTCTTCGGGAGATGCAAATGTGCTCCATGGGGGAGTTTTCATCTCCATGAATTACATTTACTTGCAGCTAATTTCGCTAATATGTATTGATCAGTGGACTATCAACAGCCATTAACTATACTTCCTCTCATCGGAAAAAAGACCCCTCTCAGCTTATATTTATAATTTATTAATAACTATTTTACAACAGCTTCAGACATGTCTCATCCAATTAGATTTAATATAATGTATTGTTGTTTTTTTTGACGACTCAGTTATGTAACGTGAAGCTGTGTTTTTGATCATTGATTATGAATAATCTTTTTTTGGGGGTCAAAATTCCAAATAAAGAAAAGTAAATTATTGTACAAACCATATTTGTAAAATATATGTAATCTGGATTACATAATCAGATTCCAAAAAATAGATACTTGTAATTAGATTACATTTAGTTTTATGTGAATTATACATACTTTATTGATTCTCACCAATTCTTCTTTTCTATATTTTAAATTGTCTTTTCTAAAACAGCCTATTGCTTATGTATAGTCAGAAAGCCTTCCGGTTTTGTGGAATTGCACAATTCAGAGGCCACACAGCATAACAAATACAATATTTCATCTTTTTTGTGTTTTATTTCATTTGTTTTAAAATGTTACATTTGTATGGTTAAATTAAACCTTTTCATCAACTTACAAACCTCCTTCTGTTTGGGACTATTGGGAAACCCTGACGTAATAAAATGTTTAATACACTTTTGTTGATATCAAATTTTCACCATAATCTTTCTCTTTGTTTCTTTATATCAGTATAGTACAAGGCTATTCTATTCAAATATTAGTAATAATCAAGTTATGACTAAAAGTAAGGTCAAAGTAATCTATAAGTAGTCAGATTATATTGCCTAAATTGTGTAATAGACACATTTTATAGGATTTTCTGGAGACATATTCTAACAAGTATGTATTATGCAGTGGATGCACACACCTTGTTGCCAGATTGAAATGTACAAAAAAAAAAAAGGTCCTCCAAGCTAGTCATATCAGTGTGAGTTCAAGGCTTTTTGCATTGGGTGAGCTTTCCTATTGTGCATTGTACTATGAGGTAATGCCAGTGGTTTCCTGTAAGTAAAGCAGTGCCTGTACATGCTCAGAACTGTTTAAAGCCGCCCAGCTCACTTTGAATGGGAAAAATACAGCTTGTTGAAATCAGACTAAAGATTTGTTAAGAAACCCACTAAGATCTTGTGTAATTGTTCAAGAACCATGTCTTTGTAGGAAGATTAACACCTTTATGCATTGCAGGACCTCAAACCAGGAAACCTGGCTGTGAACCAAGACTGTGAGCTGAAGGTCTGTGCCACCATTCTTTCACCATAAAAGAAAAAAGTGTAAACCCCAGGTAGTTGACAGTAACGCCTTCCTTTGCTCTGACTGCAGATATTGGATTTTGGCCTGGCACGTCATGCAGAAGCAGAGATGACCGGTTACGTTGTGACGCGGTGGTACCGAGCCCCTGAGGTCATTCTAAACTGGATGCACTACACACAGACAGGCAAGATGTTTGTCATTCATTAAGATGTACATTCCTATTCAAATTATTAACAAGAGCTACTCAGGTGTTTTAGCAAAACATTTGTTCATAAAATATGAGGTAACTAATGGTTGATTCAGTCATCTGTTATGGTCCAGTTAGTGAAATCTGTCCAATAGCACCTCTATTGGTCTATATGAGCATTTATAACACTCTCTCATTAGTATTCAAAGGTATACAATAGTGGCCAGAAGTGATGCAAATTGACATCTACATTCTTTTATTCCAAAATTATAAAAAATTGTTGAAGAATTTGTAAGAATATTGCATAGTTGTGCTTGGAGCTTATTTTTTTGTGTGTGTGATACCGCAATAAAACTTAAATTGTGTGGACATTTTTTGACAAGTCTGTCATACAAATAGCTCTTGTCCTCAATAAACCCGTCTCCGGCGTGATAACTCCGATTAGGGCTGTAACGATTTGACCAAAAATAAAAACCTCGATTAATTGAACATTTGACCTCGATTATTTTGCTCTTTTTTCTTTTTTTTTTGCCCTCATAAGGTTTTGAGTAAGTCCACTGATAAGGTTTGTACTGTAAATATTTTCTACTATTAAATTATTATTTAATAAATTATTATTTTTTCTAAATTTATTATTTATTCTAATGAAAAAGTGCATTTCTTTGTGATTTTAAAATACTTGAAGGAAACGGTTCACTTTCAGCACTTATTGTCTATGGGGCAGATTTCTGCTTGTTGTACATCAGATACAAATACATTAGCACATAGGCCTACATTACATTTATTTGAATGCATTAATGAGAGAGTGATTGTGTGTGTGAATTACTCATACCATCTCTATTCATTATTAAGCTGTGGTTTGTACTTACTGCAAAGGTATTAAAATGTATGCTTATAACGGTTGAGTTTCTAAGCTACTTTAGTGACTTTACTTTAGTCACAGGACAGCGTTGACTCTGCGTTTCTGCACTGCTCTCTGCGCGCGATCTTCACGTAATGTGCGAGTTACTGTCTGAGTGTTCGTGTGTCACAATATATCAGGCATTAGTTCAACATAATACACATCTGATGGTTGAAACTCGCTTTAATGTTCAAACTGGCAGGGCTTAAACCACATACAAATGATGCTTTGTGAAGACGCAGGAGAAAGAGCGCGCGTTTTCAGAGACGCGACACGGCTCGGCTCTCTGTCACAGAAAGAAGCTGAGCACTGAACGGAGAAGTTTTCCGTATTGTTGTTTTTGAATAGTGCACAATTGATTTAAATGTTGAAACTGGCAAGCCTTTAAACGCATACTTGACAGACTTTATGAACACGAAAGTGAAAGCGGCTTCGGGGCTTGCGCGCGCCATCTGTGTTTGTGTGTGTGTGTGTGTGTGTCAGCGCGTAGGCTATAAGAACAGCAATTAACTGACCTGTATAAACTGTGTAAAACATGCAGTTACTATAGTGATTCTGGGTATCTATAAACACAGATAACTGCTCCTGCTTCTCTCTGTGTGCCTGCAAACTGCACTTGATGTGACTGACGGGGCGGAGTCACGTGAAAACCGAAATAACCGACATGGGAAAAATACGTTGGTTAGAGGTTCTGAATGTCGGTTTCGGTTATTTATCGATTAATCGCACAGTCCTAACTCCGATATTTAGATTATTCCTATTTAATAATTATTTAATCGACACATCATCCTCAATAAACCCGTCTCCGGCGTGTTGCCTTCGATCTTTCGAATATTCCGATCTATTATGACCTCTGACCTGTAAAGTTGTCAGAATAATAATCATACACTGTTTGTTAATTGGCCAGAGGAGAACTGGCACGCCGACTGAGCCTGGTTTCTCCCAAGGTTTATTTTTCTCCATTAGGTCACCTGATGGGGTTTTGGTTTCCTTTGCCACTGTTGTCTCTGGCTTGGCTTGCTCAGTTGGGGACACTACATTTTTTAAATAAATATCCAAATAAATCTAATTATTAAACTAAATTAAACATATAAACTAAATTACTGATCTAAAGCCCACACTGTCACTGTATGATAAATTAAATGATCTGATGACATCACCGTTTTCTCCAGAACGGCTATACGGCTGAATAAAATTCTGTTGCATTGTTTTCCTGTTTAACACTGTGAAGCTGCTTTGAAACAATCTGCATTGTTAAAAGCGCTATATAAATAAAGTTGACTTGACTTGACTTGACCATCTAAATATTAATAACTGATTAGTCAATGTATGCTTTTTGTTTTTCTATGCATTTTTTGGCATAATAAAATAAAACCTTGCCTTTTTTGCCAAATAATTTTCAGATAAATACCTTAACCTACTTAAGTGTTTTGTTTTTCCCTTATATTTTAAAAATATAAAATATGTTCTCCTGTTTTGATGGTTTAATCGAACTTGTAGGATCATTAAAAAAAATTATCCCCTCTATACTTCACTTTTATTACTGGCCACTACTGTAGTTCTAGCACAGAACTCTTTGGATAGACATGCAATATCAACGTATGGACATCTTCCAATTTAATGCATACAATTTATTTCCAACAAATTTACATCTTTACCAATCAATTCAATATTCTATGAACCTTAAAGGAACATGTCACTATTTTAGAAATAGGCTCATTTTCCAACTCCCTTAGAGTTAAACAGTTGAGTTTTACCGTTTTTGAATCCATTCAGCCGATCTCCGGGTCTAGCTTAGCATAGATCATTGAATCTCATATAGACCGCCAGACCCGGAGATCGGCTGTAGTGTTAATTTCGTCAGACGAGATGAGACTAAATATGTTCGTCAATGACCTTTTTTTCCATGACTAAGAAGAGACGATGACGAGACTTCACCAATGTCCAAAAACGCTGACTAAGACTAAATTAACATGCATTATTGTTGACAAAAAAGGACAAGACTAAAATGTTTTGCATAAAATAAAAACTAAGATAAAATCTCTCTTCATTTTCTCTATCATTCTATTATGGAGAGTGGTAGAGATGCAACATTGTAAACTTTAATGTTAAGGTTTTTATTGTATTTAGCCCTCAGGTATTCTTTACTAATTAGTCACACTTACACACATTGGTGGTCAAATGTGACCATACACCTTAACTATTTTTAAAATAAATAGCCTATATTTTAGTTCAATAATATTTATTGAATATTTTGAGGAGATCTTTCCGTACTAAATACTATTTAATTCTGTATGGCTCTTTAATCAATATACTTGTAGTCTAGTTGCTCAAAAAAGTATTGCAGATCATAACTGCTTACTTGTTTGTGAAATGTTAATTAATAGTGAATAGTAAAGAATGCAAGCAAATATAATTTAACCCCCAAAAAAGTTTAAAATTGTGCTAAAAGGCAAACTTATTTTTCCTTATATGTACAGTAGGATATATACATATGAATTCATACTGAATCAAGATCGAAATCGATATTTGTGCCCATTGTCTCATAAGCTAATGCTGATTTTAGGCATCTACGCTGTACATCAACCAGTTAGCTATGGTGTTGTGGCACATACATTTATACAGGTTATATATATTTTATGTAACTTATTTTGCCACACAATATATTGAGTTTTCTTTTGACTAAAACTAGACTAAAATGACAAGACTTTTAGTAGACTAAAATTAAAAGATGTGAATGACTAAATATGACTAAAACTAACAAGGACATTTGGCACAAGACTAAGACTAAATTAAAAATAGGTGAGTTGGAAAATTAGCCTATTTTCAGAAATAGCGGCGTGTTCCTTTAAAGGGATAGTTCACCAAAGAATGATATTTGGAAGAATGTTTGTAACCACACAAATCTCGGCATCCATTGACTACCATAGTATGTCATTGGGGGGTGAAATTTGTTTGGTTACAAACATTCTTCCAAATATATTCCTTTGTGTTCAACAGAACAAAGACATTTTATACAGGTTTGGAACAACATGGGGGTGAGTAAATTATTTTTGGGTGAACTATCCCTTTAAGGTTCACAGAATATTGAATTGATTGACTGACTTTTTTCTTGTATTTACAATAAATGAAATAAATTAAAAACAGCACTAAATGTATTTAACATGTGTTAATGAATTGTAATGAATGAGAAAGTCAAATGTTTCTGCATTTGCTGCGTGTGGGATTGTTGTCTGAACTCAGTCGCCTGCGGCAGTACTACACTTATATGTGTTCTTATGTTGTGACTGACAGAACTTGATGAACAAGCTCCTCTTAACTGTTTGATTAGATTAAGAACTCCATGTTTCACTATTCTACGAAACCCCTAAAGGGACATGGTGAAGGAAAAAAGATTTGTCAATGCTTTTGCGTCAATGTCCCTGACAAACTTTGCGCAGAAGAGAACGCAAAAGCTTTGAATTATTATTTTTCCTCCCATCTCATGTTTTTATTTTTTTTACACCACCATGTCCCTTTAAGGGCTCCATACTATTCCTCATGAGTATTAATGTATTAACATTAATACTTTTTCACTGTGCTAAAATGTGTATAGTTATGTCTGCTCAATAAGGATAACGCTCAAAAATGTATATTCTGGCATCATTTACTCACCCTCAAATTGTTCCAAACCTGTATCAATTTCTTTCTTCTGCTGAACATGAAAGAGGATATTTTGAAGAATATGGCTAACCAAACAGTTGATGTTCTCCATTGACTTCCATAGTATGGAGAAAAAAATACTATGGAAGTCAATGTGGACCATCAACTACTTGGTTACTGACATTCTTCAAAATATCCTCTTTTGTGTTCAGCAGAAGAAAGAAATGCATACAGGTTTGGAACAACTTGAGGCTGAGTAAATGATGAATTTTCATTTTTGGGTGAACTATCCCTTTAATTTAAATATCACTCTTTAATTGCCAGTTAGTCAGAATGTGCTCAGATTTGTATTTATTACTAAGATCGGTTCTATATTGCTGAGTTCAGTAGCTGTGTGAAATGGATAGCATGTCAAATGGTTTGCATTCTTTTAATGACTGGTGGTTGTAATGATTATTATAGTTTAATATTTGTGATTGTTGCATTTTTTCCTCCTTTCTAGTGGACATCTGGTCTGTTGGGTGCATCATGGGTGAAATGTTCAATGGAAAAACACTCTTTAAAGGAAAAGACTGTATCCTTCAGCATTCACTTTGCCTAATTTACTTTATTGCCTAATTTTCGAGGGCTAGATTAAAAATCTGATTAAAAGTTCTGACATTATTTACTCATCCTCATGTCCTTCCAATCCTATCTGTTGTTATGGTTTGTTTAGTTTTTTTTTTTAAATATAAAATACAATAAAAAAACTAAGAAAAAAAATGACAGCATACTGATACAGCTTTGTAAAGACATGAGGGTTTGGAGATAATTTTCATTTTTGGGCGAACTATCCTTTTAACGTTCTGTTTCTTAAATTTTACTGTCACTGACATACAGGGACTGTCATTTAGTTCATTGTGATTGCATTTAGAAATACTGTGCCCACTTGTTCCCTTTTGTCTTGCTTGTCAAGAACAGAAATAACTTGGAAATGACTGTGTATTGCCTTTAACTTTTTGACATTCAGACATGGATCAGTTGACTCAGATAATGAAAGTAACAGGAACACCAGGTCCTGAATTTATTGAGAAACTAGAAAGCCCAGAGGTAAGACAATTTCAATGCAACCAAAGATAGTATCTTTAATACATGGTTTGTCTGAATCTTGATTAAACATGCGACTGATGTCTGATGCAACTCAGAATGAATTGCTAATGCGATGGGAAATAAGATGGTCTTGAATATTTTGGGGAAAATTTTCAACCTGAATTATTAACATATTGTGTGACAGTTGCTGTAGCTACTGTGCTCAGCTGTCATCCCTGATCTTGACAAGTGTCAATATCTCTTGGCTGCTGTTAAATAGGCTAAGAACTATATCAAATCTCTGCCCCACTACCCACGCAAAGATTTCTCTACATTGTTTCCCAGAGCCAGTAAAAAAGGTAAGCAATACCCCAATAAAATTACTCCTTTGTCATGTTGTCACATTTCTTGCTTAGCAAGAGATCCTTTTCCAGTGTAAAACTTATGATTTAGTTTGACTGCATAGTTACTGCCTGTCAATGTGATGTGTTATTATTTCTGACAAAAATGACAAGATACTGAGCGACTGCAACAGAGCTATTTAAGCATGATTTTACATTTTTACACCAAACTTCAGGTAGAATGTCAGCTGAAGATACTGCCACACATATTCTATACTATTGCACAGCAGTGAAAACTTCTAGATTAGTTGTATATTGCAATTTTAATAGGCATCCACAAAAAATATGAACTGTCAGCCAAACATTTTAATGACATTACTATTTAATTAGCTAACATTAGTTAATGCATTGGCTATAATAAACAGCATTTAATAATCTACGATAATGTTCATTTCTACATATACTAATACATTTGTAACATTCAGAGCTGCACAAATTAACATTGTATTATGAACAAACATAAATTAACAATGAACAATAGTATATTTAATGTATGAAACATTAACCTAGACTAATAAATGCTGTAAAAAAAAAAGCCTAACTTGCGTTCTCTTGCGTTCTAGAATTTATTCTAAAACACTAATTCGTGATATTCACGTATTTCTATAGTTGACTCTAATTTTATACTGGCATATTCTAGTACCTTAAACCAAGCTTAATCAGACCAAAATAATCTTAATCAAGGATAAAAATTACAAAATAACTATAGAGCACAGCTGTCGAGTTTCAGAAGTAAAAACTAAATTTTTAATGATAACTTATAAACTTTTAAAGACAGACTTACTGTGAACTATGAGGTTGTTGATCTATGTTGAAGCCGTTTGCCTGCATTATTTCAACCTAGTTTTAAAATAATTGTTTAACACAGAATTTGTGGTGAAAAACTACATTACCAATCAGAGAGTGGAAACAAGGAACCCATGCCAGAAGATCTCGTTAGCTCCGGCGACACCCATGAAGCACCGCAAATGACGTAATCGAGTCGGTCTCCTTAATCTCTCAAAATATTTGAATATATATGCTTATTTTGCAATTAACTTAAAATATATTGTTTTTATACATATATTCAACATTTTTAAATGAGTAGTTTAAAGCAGCACTAGGTAACTTTTCAACCTTCATAATATATTTTCAAGACTCTTGTGATGATACATCGACTTACAATAGGTTGAATGACACGTCTGCCCTAGCCTGACGGGGTCTGTATCGTTTTTAATCGTACTTTTAAACTTCGGGTTTCGGGTAGTAACCCGAGAACAAAAAGAACTACAAAATTCGACTGCTTTACGGCATATACGTCACTTCCACCACCATCCTTAAATTCGGACGTGCGAGCCCAACTATCATTTGTTTGCCGAATGTTATAGTCATGGCCGAAGCAGCACAGAAAAATAAGAAAGCAAAGGTTTTGTCGGAGGAAAGCAAAAAGAGGAAACGAGAAAGTGATGGGATTAAAGGCAGGACGAGGATCAACATTGGGCAGCGTTTGCTCGTTGGCGTGAGCTGAAGGAGGAGGGGCTACATTCTTGCAAGTACATACATAAGACGTACAAAATCATATTTTAGGATACCTAACATGTCTGTGATATTGGTTTATTTGTCTTGCCTCAAGCTATAATGCAAATCGATTTTTTAAATTTGCAGATTCATCTATGGTAGCTTGATATTATAATATTGACGATATATGGTTATTACCTACCACTCAAACATTGAATTGAAGTATCATATAGATTCTGTAAAACGGGAAACAATAGACTAGGCTACTATAATGACGCTGGCTTGTAAACGTGAGCATCGCGATCATTTGGCGTTTGAAAAAAATAAAACCCATGAAATTATATTCATATGACATGCTGAAACATATGTCACTGTACCTGGGATGAAGACATTTCACACGCGACGCAAGCAGAACACCTGCATGTGAACTCCTGCAGCGTTCAGGGCTATCACGCCGCATTCACATGGGCCGAGAAGCATTGACGCCGACGCCCCGTGTGAATGCGATGTCATAGTTGTCATGTCAACAAATGCACGTGCGACGCATCCACTGATGTAAGATGACAAGAGATTACGACAGTAGTAGATGACAATACTGTTTCCCAACTGTAGGGGGACCCCGAGAGCAAAAACTACTTAGTGCTGCTTTAATATTCTTCCATTGTTTTAATTAGATTATGCTGTTCGCAATGCTTCATGGGATTGCACTTCTTTCTTCTCACAAAAGCCATCAAGTAGAGTCTTATACCTTTTTGTATGATTTTTCAAATACTTGTATGCTTCAAATCAAAGCTTGTAATGTTATGATTCACCTCATAGCTGGTTGGCTTGGTTCATGGCTTATAATAGTCTAGAAATCTAGACGCACCCTAGCAGCAGCAAATCTAATTTGCAGCCTGGGGCGTCTAGCAACTCTCCGTTGGCTTGCGAGCTGGAAAAAACAAACTCTAGTCTGGCCAATCACATCGTGTATAGAGTCGGTGGGCGGGCTTAACATAATGACGGCAGAGTTGCAGCGGTTCTGCGTGCTTCTTGAAAACAAAGAAGCTGGCGAACAGCGGCCTTTCGAAACGGCTTTGGCCGCGACTCTGGAAGACTTGGAGTTAAGCTTTTCTTTGAGAAAAGAACAAAGAACGGCACTGAAGTCATTCTTAAAGGGTTAGTTCACCCAAAAATGAAAATTCTGTCATTAATTACTCACCCTCATGTCGTTTGACACCCGTAAGACCTCCGTTTATCTTCAGAACACAAATGAGGATATTTTTTTTGAAAGCTGATGGCTGAGAAAGGCCTCAGATAGGCCTCCATTGGCATTCAGTACATTTACACTCCCAAGACCCATAAAAGGCTCTAAAAACGTCGTTACAAAGTCCATCTCACCACAGTGACTCTACAATAATATTACGATGCGACGACAATAGTTTTTGTGCGCAAAAAAAAATCAAAATAACACCTTTATCCAACTTGTTCTTGTCTTCCGTGTGTGCCTCCACGACGCATGCGCGAGATTATGACGTAGATCCGGCGTTCGGACAGATGACCCAGAAGTGATTTGTTTACAAGCAGAGGAAGACGCGCGTATCTAAGCTGTTGAATTCTACATTGATCGTGCTTTAGGTCTCAGCGTAGTTCTCAAAATGGGGCTAAAGTGTGCATTTTTATGGATTCCCGAACCCTGGCGCTACGTCATATTCTCGCGCATGCGTCGTGGAGGCACACCCGGAAGACAAGAAGAGGTTGAATAAAGTCGTTATTTTGTTTTTTTTGGGGCACAAAAACTATTGTCGTCGCATCGTAAAATTATTGTAGAGTCACTGTGGTGAGATGGACTTTGTAACGACGTTTTTAGTGCCTTTTATGGGTCTTGGGAGTGTAAATGTACTGAATGCCAATGGAGGCCTTTCTGAAGCCTTTCTCAGCCATCAGCTTTCAACAAAAATATCTTCATTTGTGTTCCGAAGATGAACGGAGGTCTTACGGGTGTCGAACGACATGAGGGTAAGTAATTAATGACAGAATTTTCATTTTTGGGTGAACTAACCCTTTAAGAAAGAAAGATGTTTGCCGACCGGATACGGCGAAAGTTTAATCTATCAGCTAGCTCCGCTTCACCTTCTTCGTTGCTCTGGTTGGTTGTAGCGCTATCCTATTGCGTGCAGAGGGAATTGGAAAGACAACCGTTTATCCCGCCCCTCAGATTGAGCCCAGCCAATGGTGTGTTCCCAGACCCAACATCTTGATGTGGGTCTGGCTTGTCAGGCTAGGCTTCTAACGCTTTAACAAAGACTTTTTTGAAATCCCTATGAAAGAAATGAATGGACAAAATACATCCGGAAAACCAAACGGCGTTGAAAAAGTGGACGGGCACTAATGCACTCTGTTGTCAAACAATAGCTCAGCTTGCCCTGTACTAATACAATAATGCTCACATAATAATACATGTATCAGCTTTTGCTATTCTAATGCTGTCACTGTGTTTCTGACACATCGTGTCCCTCATTACCACTGCACTGGTAACTAACCCCAGCGGTAGATCTGCTTGAGAAGATGCTGGTGTTAGATGCTGACGCTCGTCTCACTGCTGATGGTGCATTGGCTCACAGTTATTTTGATGGCCTGAGGGACCCAGATGACTGGCCAGTGCCCACGTCGTACGATGACAGCTACGACAACGCCACATTGCCCTTAGAAGAGTGGAAACGTGAGCAACAACAAATATTACACCGATAGTCATGGCTGCTGTACTTTTATATTGACATAAATTGTGTATGCAAATGTAATGTGACTGTTTTTTTTCACAGGTTTATCATTTAAAGAAGTGAGGAGCTTTGTTCCTTTCCCAAGAAGAGATTCAAAGAGAAGAAACACACTCACCATGTCCTAGTTATAGTGGGTCTGACATTAACGCTGTACTGTATTGCGATTAGGCAATTTAGTCTCCGCCTTGAAACTATTTAGAATGTTTATTCACTCCTTAAAAAGTATATGAATAGCAGTATTTTGTACAATAACCAACTCCTTTTGGAATATGTGGGATATCTGGGCTTCTGGTGAATGAGCATTTTATTTTTAGTAATGTGGTAATGTAAAGTCGTACGATAGCTTTGTGTGGGAAGCAAAGCAGACCAAGATGTTCATTCTGCTAAATGTTCTCCTTATGCTTTACACAAAAAAAGAAAATAAGTTTAAATGATACGAGGGTGAGTAAATAATTATGGATTTTTTTCTAGTAAACTTTCTCTTAAGTGCTATCATGTTAAAAATGCTCTATAAAAGGACAGTTTTTAACAATGTCATGTATTTTAGTGTTATGGGTTTTAAACTTCAAGTAGTTTGTATACCGTTCAAATTTTGGTGTTAGTACGATTTTTTTTTTTTTAAGAAATTAAAGGTGGGGTAAGTGCTTTCTGGTAACCCATGTTGATTTCAAATCACCAAAACAAACATGTACGTAAAACAAAAACATCTGTAACCCAGGCAACGACTATGGCGGAATCTGCTGTGCCAGCCGGCCGAGGGTTTGATGTCATCAATAAGTGAAAGCAATGTATGTTGCTATGGTAATCCAGGTCGAATGTTCAATGGAAAAGTCATCCCTTCCATCCCAAAAACACAAACACAGTTCTCATGAACAACTCGACAGCATGAGCACGAACATATTGCAATTATGACAAGATTAGAGGATTATCTCGATCACGAAAAGAGGAACCAAACATATATTAGGAGTTTATAATCTTACTGTTCAGACACACTTTGGGAGCTGCCGCTTGAAACAGACAGTGAGGAGGTTTAGACGCTCCAGGCTTATCGGTGTAGAAATGAACGGCTCTTTATCATCGCTGAAGTGAACGACAATACGATCGCAAATGGACAAACAAGCGAACATGACACACGAGCAAATTCAAGCCAAAGCCAGCTTATATTAGTTCTGTGATACAAAACAAAATCAATGTTTCTCGCCTATGGAGCAGAAATAAAGCAACGCCCGCTCCTTGAGTTCTCTCCAGCGCTGGAAAGCTGACCGTAAGCCTTCTTTAGTTCCACACACATCTTCCACATTTGTTTTTTATCTGCCATCTCTTTCTGTCGTCGCTCGGCTAATGTCCGTCCTGTGTCGTGTGTTTTGAATAATGACCTGCACTGAGCGCTCTCTTCTCCCCGTCATTAGTAGACACGCCCCTTACTGCTGATTGGCTACAAGTTTGTTTTGGTACTCGGCCCGAGACACTTTACTAAAGCAGTTTTGAAATACCACTTACCCCACCTTTAATACTTTTATTCAGCAATGATGCTTTAAATTGATCAAAACTGACAGTAAAGACATTTATAGTGTTAAAAATAAATGCTGTTTGTGTTTTTTACTTTTCTATTCATACATTTTTTTTTTTTTTAAGTATTACGGTTTCCATAAAAACATTAAGCAGCAAAACTGTTTTCAACATTGATAATAATAAGTGATCCTTGAGCATCAAATCAACATATTAGAATGATTTCTGAAGGATCATGTGACACTGAAGACTGGGGTAATGATGCTGAAAATACAGCTTTGCTATCACAGGAATAAATTACATTTTAAAATATATTAAATTGTAATATTTCACAATATATATATATATATATATATAATTTGTTTTTGTTTTTTTAATCAAATAAATGCACCTTGGTGAGCATAATATATATTTTTTTAAATCTAAACTTTTGAATAATTCACTGCCCGGCCAAAAATAAAAAGTCTCTGTTTGAATTTAAAAAGGCAAATGCTTAAGAGTCTATGATTGGATCATTATTGTAGTGATTATTATGTTTCTAGCATGTTATATGTTTGGCAGCAGTTCTTGCACCAAAAATTGATGCACCTCTTGATGGAAATAAATGTTGTGCTGTGAATTTCCATCAAGAGTTGCATCAATTTGTGGTCAAGATCTTGTATTGACAATGCAAGAGTCCAGCTCTCAGTAAACTCTCCTCCAGCACATCCCAAAGACTTCCAATGAATTTAAGGTCTGGACTCAGAGATGCCAATTCATGTGTGGAAATGATTCTTCATGCTCCCTCCCAACCATTCTTTCACAGTTTGAGCCTGATGAATCTTGACATTGTCATCCTGGAACATGGCCATGATGTGTCTTCCTACATGGTTGTTTCAGAAATTAAAAGATACACACTCCATCAATTAGAGTTAGAAGAACTGTTGCCAAACATATAACATGCTAGAAACATAATCACTGCAATAATGATCCAATCATAGCCTTTTGCTTATTTAAATCCAAAGAGCAACTTTTTTTGGGCCAGGCAGTGGATAAAAAATATAGAAAATGTTTGTCTTTCTCTCTATATATATTCTAATAAAAAAATAAATGCTGTGTCTGAAGCGTTCAGACATTGTAACCACTGTTACTGACTTCAGTTAAACACTTAAAGAAAGCTTTGGTATTGTAAAATGTTTACCTACTTAAAGTCAACATGAAATATTTTGATAATATGGCATATTTCAAAGTGAAACAGGATATGCTACTAGTAAATGTTTTTCGGGTATTGCCTGTTTTTCTAGAGGGTTTTTTTTCCAGTGGGAATTGAATGAATAGTGAAAACTGGGTGTCTCATTCCATAATGAAGACAGATGGTTAAAGGGGAGGGACTGTTAAGACAGTTTACAGTTACAGTTACAGTTATTGCAATGTATTGAAAGATTACATGGACAAACATTGTTATTTGGACAGACAAATTATTCTTATTAAGACCCAAGAATGTGTATTAACTCATTAAGTCGGGTCAGTTCTAATCTCATGTTGACTTTATGGCTTGTTTTTGCTACCCTCAAATCCTTTGAAAGGTGTGACAGGATGTTTAGCTTGTAGAAGTGATTGATTGGCCATGACAAATGGCACATCAAGGTATTGAGTAGCACATTGGTGTTAGGTAGAGATGTTGTCATAAAATGTGGGATCTGACATAAAAACTTGCACCTAACTCAACCGTTCTTGAAATATACCCATGTCTTGAAAACAGATAGTGTGATTTTTTTCTCTCTCTCTCATTCATAGTGTGTTTGTACAAGGGGTCTTGATCGTATTGACAGAAACAATGTATGTATGCTTTACGGATGGCATGTAGTTATGAACTGTGACCATAGCATGAACTGTGTGGGAAGCACAGTTGCACATTAGCACACTCAGGTGTCTCAAACTTCCAGCCCTTATTATGAGTTAAATAAACAATAACGTAGTGCTTTATTAAATTAGTCGTATAGCTAACAGAGTAGATGGCCTGCTTTTCCGAAGGGGCGTGTTCTTACTATCTCGACAGAAAGCTCCGCTCCGTTCTGCCTGTGTATCTGGCGAGCTACTAACTATCTACCCAGGCAGCGAGCGACGGTTGTAGTAGTCGAAGCTGAAAATAGCCAGCTAGCTTTGCTGCTCCCGTCTAATCCAACTCAAGAGTCGATCAGAAGTTAAAATGCTGGGAATTAATCCAAATTCATGAGTGCGCAGAAGACATTTGCAGGGGGAAATTATGGAAGACTGAGAGACGAGGGGCATTTTATCGGCGAATTTTTACCGGCTTTTCGGCCAAGCCGCCAGCTTAAACAGCCTTCGCAAAAAGCTCCTGCGTCTCTACGGAAGTTGTGGTCGGAAAATACGGTAATTGGTCTGTTTTTTATAGTGTATTTTGTGTGTGTTAGCAATTCAACTTGTGAAGTCAATGACAACGGTCGCTTAGCTGAGCCGGCTGGTTGGTTACCGCACGCGGCGTTACTGTGCTGATTACCCGGGCTAGAGCGGCTAACTAGCCCGCCAGCTTTAGCCGCCTCGGTGTTTCGATCGTCTCGGAGTTTATCAGTTAGCATGTTCGTATATACGGTGTCTCAGAGGAACAGTTTTATGATTTTAAGTGGTAACAATGTTGTCATTGTTTATTTTTGTGTTAGGGGTTCTCGGGAAACTTAACTGAATCTGAAGTTCAGTTTGGACTGTAAACATGGCTGACGTTTCGTTCTAGAATCAAGGACGCTCAACCTAACTATTAGCTTGTGTTATACTTTTTCTCACCGCTGATTGGCTAGACGGAGAGGGTGGACGCCTGTGATTGGTTGTCTAAGTATGTGGGGTTGATAAACTTCGCAGCCTCTGGTGGTCGTCTCACTTCAGTGACAAATTCCTCAAAACTCCACTTTGAGTTTTGTAATATTCCTCTTAAAGTGTTTGAGGCAGCTGTTACGGATGTATAACGGCGACGTGACCCTGTATTACAATTTTAACGCGTTTTACCGTTGATAGAAAAAGGGTGAACTGCGAGAGGCCTTGGGATCAAAAGTCCCGCCCATTGCAAAAATAAAAACACACAAAATTGGCGACCGGCCTGAAATTAATCCTGCCAATGATTTTTGTGTAATCTAATGTCGTATGCTGAGCTAAACTAGCAATGAATACATTTGCATGCCTGTATATTGATTTCCTTTTGAGATTATGAGTTTGTTTATATAGTGATAGTTGACAGAACTGTATTGTGAGTTGTATAAACAGTTTTTTGTTAAATATTTATTTGCTATGCTTACTTTACTTTGTCACAATGAGATTTCTGTTTAATTCTTATGTAGTATTGTTTATTCTATAATGTAGACAATTTTTCTATATCTTAACTTTTTATTTCGATTTTATGCATGTTAATGTACTACACATACAAATGTTCTTTCACAAAATGTGAGCTTTTTTTTTTACAAAGTGATTGGTTAAATTATTACTAAAAAACTAAAAGTGTGGCAGAGTGTAATAACATGTATTACATATATTAAGGATAATACTCAATAATAATCATAATATTACAGGGCACCTTTATTTTTACAAAACACTGCAGTATTGTTTAATTGGCTTAATTGCTCTTTTGAATAGAAACGTGTAATTTTCTATCATATTGTTTATTCTGGTATGTAACAAAATATTTTTTATTAACATAATGCAACAATGCATATTACCATAGTACAATTAGAAATATTCTCTCACTATATATAATTAACCAAAGTGTTTGTGCAAACAAAAAAAATAAAATAAAAATGTGGCAGAGTATTATAATAATAATATACACCAATCAGGCACAAAATCATTACCTAATAATGTCCTAATATTGTGTTGGTCCCCCTTTTTGCTGCCAAAACAGCCCTTATCCGCCGAGTCATGGACTCCACTAGACTCCTGAAGGTGTGCGGTGGTATCTTGCACCAAGATGTTAGCAGCAGATCCTTTAAGTCCTGTAATTTGCGAGGTGGGGCGTTCATGGATCGGACTTGTTTGTTCAGCACATCCCACAGATTCTTGATTGGATTGAGATCTGGGAAATTTGGAGGCCAATTCAACACCTCAAACTCATTGTTGTGCTCCTCAAACCATTCCTGAACCATTTTTGCTTTGTGTCAGGCGCATTATATATTCCCACCAGGGAATACCGTTTCCATGAACGGGTGTACATGGTCTGCAACAATGCTTAGGTTGGTGGTACATGATAAAGTAACATCCACATGGATGGCAGGACCCAAGGTTTCCCAGCAGAACATTGCCCAAAGCATCACTGCCTCTGCTGGCTTAACTTCTTCCCATAGTGCACCTGGTGCCATGTGTTCCCCAGGTAAGTGACGCACACACACCCGGCCATCAACGTGATGTAAAAGAAAACATGATTCATCAGACCAGGCCGCCTTCTTCCAGTGCTCTGTGGTCCAGATCTGATGCTCACGTGCCACTGTTGGTGCTTTCGGCAGTGGACAGGGGTCAGCATGGGCACCCTGACTGGTCTCCGGCTATGCCGCCCCATACACAACAAACTGAGATGCTCTGTGTATTCTGACACTTTTCTATCAGAACCAGCATTAACTTCTGGAGCAATTTGAGCTCCAGTAGCTCGTCTGTTTGATCGGACCACACGGGCCAGCCCTCGCTCCCCACGTGCATCAATGAGCCTTGGCCGCCCACTTTTGATAGAGACTGACCACTGCAGACCGGGAACACCCCACAAGAGCTGCAGTTTTGGAGATGCTCTGACCCAGTCGTCTAGCCATCACAATTTGGCCCTTGTCAAACTCGCTCAAATCCTTACTCTTGCCCATTTTTCCTGCTTCTAACACATCAACTTTGAGGACAAAATGTTCACTTGCTGCCTAATATATCCCACCCACTAACAGGTGCTGTGATGAAGAGATAATCAGTGTTATTCACTTCTCCTGATCGGTGTATTTTAAGTATAATACTTGTTTAATTGGCTTATTTGCTCTTTTGAATAGTTTGTAATTTTCTATCATATTGTTATTCTGGTATGTAGCAAAATTATGACTTTTCTGTATAACTTTTATTAACATAATGCAACAATGCATATTAGAACTGTGTGCAAACAATAGAATTTCTCTGTTTTTGAATTGTGCAAATAATGCAAACAAATAAAAACATGGTATGTTAAAACAACAAAACAAAAACAGGGTGCTCGTCTTGTCAGTATTGTATTTAACAATAACAGTTGTTTAAAGTCACAAAAAAAAAAAAATCATCAGCATGTTATGATGCGGGTTGTTTGACCACTTCCAGGAAATGAGAGCATGTAGTATTTACAGACACACGACTCAGAAGACGAGGGGTGATGCGAGAATTTTTCGCTGTTGGCTGTTTGGCATGGCAAGACATTAAAGGGTTAGTTCACCCAAAAATGAAAATTCTGTCATTAATTACTTACCCTCATGTTGTTCGACACCCGTCAGACCTCCGTTCATCTTCGGAACACAAATGAAGATATTTTAGTTGAAATCTGATGGCTCTGAAAGGCCTCCATTGGCTCAATGGCACTTTACACTCTCAAGACCCTTAAAAGGTACTAAAGACGTCGTTACAAAGTCCATCTCACTACAGTGGTTCTAAAATAACTTTATGTATCGGCGACAATAGTTTCTGTGCGCAAAAAAACCCATAATAACGACTTATATAGTGATGACGATTTCAAAACACGGCCTCATGAAGCTTCGAAGCGTTATGAGTCAGTGAGCCGAATGATGATTCGGATCGCGTGTCAAACCGCCAAACTGCTGAAATTTGGCGATTCAAACTGCTGAATCGACTCACTGATTCATAACGCTTCAAAGCTTCATGAGGCCGTGTTTTGAAATGGTCATCACTATGTAAGTCGTTATTTAGGGTTTTTTTGCGCCCAAAAACTATTCTCGCCGATTCATAAAGTTATTATAGAACCACTGTAGTGAGATGGACTTTGTAACGACGTCTTTAGTACCTTTTAAGGGTCTTGAGAGTGAACCGTGCCATTGAGCCAATGGAGGCCTTTCAGAGCCATCAGATTTCAACTAAATTATCTTCATTTCTTAGGTCTAACGGGTGTCGAACGACATGAGGGAAATTAATTAATTAAAGAATTTTCATTTTTGGGTGAACTAACCCTTTAAGTGAAATGACACATTGGTATTGTCATGTTTTGAATATAAGAAATCTTATGTTTTCTTTTTTTTGTTTTATACAGGTCAAGGTACAAGGGGCTGCGTGTGGTGAGTGCCCATGAGAAAACCACGACGGAGGGGAGGCCTAGCCGGGGGCCAAAGCGATGGCGCGGACACGGGCACATCAGGTATGGGGGCATCACAGCCACGCTCGCCCTCTCCCTGCCGGCTGAAAGTTTCACCCACCAGAGAAACCCTAACGTACGCACAGGCACAGAAAATTGTGGAAGTGGACTTGGATGGAAGACTGCATCGGATCAGCATCTTTGACCCCTTGATCGTGATCACAGAAGATGAGATGACTGCTCAGGACATTGCGGAGTGCAACAGCAACAAAGAAAACAGCGAGCAGACGCCGGTCGCCGCCATTGTCAGCTCGCCACGCCGATCGGTGCCCAACAGGGGTAAAAAGAAGGACGTGAAGCAGTTGTCATCGTCGTCGTCTTCATCACAAAACCACTGCTCCAACTCTCACGGACAATCTCAGACGCAGTCAAGTGCGAACAGCCACCACAGTGCTTTGCCCAAGCCTACTTTCAGAGAACAGGACTCTTATGAACCGGTGGAGGCGCCTCCTCGCCCGTCGTCATACTACCGCTACATCGAGAAGTGCAGCGAGGAGCAGGACACCGATGCGGAGTATGACATGGACGAGGAAGACGTGGCCTGGCTGGAGCTGGTGAACGAAAGACGGGCATCAGAAGGCCAGCCACAGGTATCACCTGACACTTTCGAACTCCTGATAGACCGTCTGGAAAAGGAGTCGTTCTTGGAGTCGCGAAGCCAAGCGCCCTCGCAGAGCGTCATCGACGAAGACGCCTTCTGCTGCGTCTGTCTCGACGACGAGTGTCTCAACAGTAACGTCATCCTGTTCTGTGACATCTGCAACCTGGCCGTGCACCAGGAGTGTTACGGAGTTCCCTACATCCCTGAGGGCCAGTGGCTCTGCCGCTGTTGCTTGCAGTCGCCCTCTCGGCCCGTGGACTGCGTGCTTTGCCCCAACCGGGGCGGAGCATTTAAGCAGACCAGCGACGGACGATGGGCACACGTGGTCTGCGCTATTTGGATCCCAGAGGTGTGCTTTGCCAACACGGTCTTCCTTGAGCCCATTGAGGGCGTGGACAACATTCCACCGGCTAGGTGGAAGCTAACGTGCTACCTGTGCAAGCAGAAAGGTTGCGGGGCGTCCATTCAGTGCCACAAGGCCAACTGCTACACGGCCTTCCATGTGACCTGTGCGCAGAGAGCTGGACTCTTTATGAAAATAGAGCCAGTCCGAGAGAATACTGTGAATGGGACTACGTTTTCGGTGAAAAAGACAGCGTTTTGTGAGGCGCACTCGCCGGCCGCGAAGGACGGCTCGGATGATGAAGAAAACGGGGGGAGGGTTTTGGGGTGTAGGGCGAATAGGGGTCGCAGTGCCTACACTCAGACGCCACAGCTGAAGAAGCAGCGGCGAAGCAATAAGCTGGATTCTAAGCAGCAGAAGAAAGGAAAGAAGGAAGAGGTGTCCAAAAAAGTCGCAACGCCACTGGTCGCTGTCCCAGAAATACCTACTCACAGGTAAACACTTGCATATGGAAAGGGGTGTGTGTGTCTGTATATGTATATATAATTGTTTTTATTTAGCGTACATTCAATGCATGCATATATACATATTTAAATTCTTTTTTAAACAATAAGCTTTACTTAATAAATATATAAAGGGTCAGTTCATTAATTATTCACCCTCATGTCGTTCCAAACCCTTAAGACTTTCGTTCATCTTCAGAACACAAATAAAGATATTTTTGATGAAATTTGAGAGCGTTCTGTCATTAACAGTTGTGTAACTGCACTTTGATGCTTCAAAAAGTTCATAAAGAGATCATAAACTAATCCATATTAATTGAGCGGTTTAGTTCCAATTTTCTGAATAATAATAATAATACGCTGTTTGTTAATTGGCCAGAGGAGAACTGGCTCCCCGACTGAGCCTGGTTTCTCCCAAGGTTTATTTTTCTCCATTAGGTCACCCTGATGGGGTTTTGGTTTCCTTGCCACTGTTGTCTCTGGCTTGGCTTGCTCAGTTGGGGGCACTACATTTTTCAACTAAACATCGAAATAAATCTAATTAATAAACTAAATTAACCATATAAACTAAATTACTGATCTAATTATTGATCTAAAGCCCACATTGCCACTGTATGATAATTGAAATTAACTGATGACATCAGCATTTCTCCAGAATGGCTATACAGCTGAATAAAATTATGCTGCTTTTTTCCTGTTTAACACTGTGAAGCTGCTTTGAAACAATCTGCATTGTTAAAAGCGCTATATAAATAAAGTTGACTTGACTTAACTTGAAAAAACATGATCGCTTTATACGATGAACAGATTTAATTTAGTCTTTTATTCACATATAAACAATGATCAGCAATAATAAACAATGCTCAGCCGAACCTGCTTGACGCACTAGAACAAACCTCATTGGTTCCTGCTAGGGGTGCACCGATCCGACTTTTTCAGTCCCGATACCGATACCGATGCCTGGGCTTTGTGTATCTGTCGATACCCGATACCGATCCGATATATTGTTGAATTAATAATAAACTGTATATCTTCCACCTTATATCTTCCTTGAAGAGACTAAAGGCACCAGACTTTACTAACTAAACATAACTAAGACAAAATAACAGATGTATGTAAGGTGTTGAATTCTTATTTATTTAAAAAACAATTGTGCATTCAAATCTAAAATAGAATGTAATCTAACTTATTTAAATAAATAAAATGTAGCAGTGGAAACAAAAAACAGTGTATTGGTCAAACATACAATAGTAATCTGACAGTTACCAAACATTTTTTACACTACAGATAATTGTTTTGGTATATAATCATATCAATATTAAAAAGTAGCATTACAAATTAACAAATAGTCTAATTTTCTACCATATGCAATTTAATAAAAATTTTCAGCTAGCTAATAACAACTTTGTTCTGGTTTCACCTCACTCCAGATTAAATGATTGTAGGCTAGGCCTATTTATTTTACTACACATTGTCAACAGAAATAAGATGAAATACTGTTGATAATTAAAAATAATTCTTACTATCCACTCTTGCTAAAATGGGTAAGCACACTTGTGTTCTCATTTCAGTTGCGTTCTGAGTAAATTAATAAACTGAGTTCATGAGTTCAGTGTTGGACAGATCAGTTGTTCTGGCCAGTCGTTAAAATGATTCGGTTCAAAGGAGTCATTAGGTCACGAATCGGACATTAGCAGACGCGTTGTGTGCGAATCCCGTCTGTTAGAACATCGCGAAAGATGTCAACACACAGAAAACACTTCATAACTGGATATAATTTGTCTCCCGCTTATTGAAAGTATGCTTTATGTCAGCTGGTTAGAGAAGAGTCAATGTTTTTTGAGCGCAATTCACACCCAGTGATAATTCAAGGACAAAATTGTCCGAATGTGTCACGTGCAACATGGTTTCGGTCTTCCGAGCTTTTGATTTGGATTAATATGTGAAATATGAGAGCGAACACTGATTATTTTGAAGACCCAGAGAGCGCGCGCGGGGGAGGAGCTCTCAGATCGGTCTCTCTGTCACTCAGTCACGAGCGCAGCATCTGTTCTACATCACTCATAAATCACAATAACTCATCAAATTAGGCTTTGGCCGTCAAAAAAATGTCAATGCAGGAAAGACCCTGACTTTGCAGTAATACCCTCGAAACGGCGACGAACTAGTTGGCGTGGCAAGCGTGAAATATCTCCTCCACACAGCCGACTCTCTGGCTCGCTCCCTTCTAGCATGCGACACACGTGAAGCTGACGAATGACGTAGGTTCTGCTGCGACGGAAAAAAACACCTGGATCGGCTTGTGGATCTGTTAATTTTTCCGATCCCCGATCCAGCTATTTTGTCAGTATCGCGGCCGATATCCGATCCTAATATCGGATCGGTGCACCCCTAGTTCCTGCGGAAGCTCAAACATGATGCGTAACACGAGAATGAACCTCATTGGTTCCTGCGGAAGCTCAAACGTGGTGCGTAACACGAGAATGAACCTCATTGGTTCCTGCGGAAGCTCAAACGTGATGCGTAACACGAGAATGAACCTCATTGGTTCCTGCGGAAGCTCAAACGTGGTGCGTAACACGAGAATGAACCTCATTGGTTCCTGCGGAAGCTCAAACGTGATGCGTAACGCGAGAATGAACCTCATTGGTTCCTGCGGAAGCTCAAACGTGGTGCGTAACACGAGAATGAACCTCATTGGTTCCTGCGGAAGCTCAAACGTGGTGCGTAACACGAGAATGAACCTCATTGGTTCCTGCGGAAGCTCAAACGTGGTGCGTAACACGAGAATGAACCTCATTGGTTCCTGCGGAAGCTCAAACGTGATGCGTAACACGAGAATGAACCTCATTGGTTCCTGCGGAAGCTCAAACGTGGTGCGTAACACGAGAATGAACCTCATTGGTTCCTGCGGAAGCTCAAACGTGATGCGTAACACGAGAATGAACCTCATTGGTTCCTGCGGAAGCTCAAACGTGGTGCGTAACACGAGAATGAACCTCATTGGTTCCTGCGGAAGCTCAAACGTGATGCGTAACACGAGAATGAACCTCATTGGTTCCTGCGGAAGCTCAAACGTGGTGCGTAACACGAGAATGAACCTCATTGGTTCTTGCAGGTCAAGCGAACACACTTGAGCTTCTGTTTAACACAGCTGATTTGTGAGTCGATTAATGTTTATGTGAATAAAAGCATACATTCAATCTGTTCATAGAAAGCGACCGAGTCTCTACAGAAGATTTGAACTAAACCACTCAATTCATATGGATTCGTTTTACGATCTCTTTATAAACTTTTTGAAGTGTCAAAGTGTTATGTAGCTGTCAATGGAGAGACAGAACGCTCTCAGATTTCATCAAAAATATCGTCATTTGTGTTCTAAAGAGGAACGAAAGCCTTAAGGGTTTGGAACGACATGAGGGTCAGTAAATGATGACAGAATTTTCATTTTTGGGTGAACTATCCCATTAATAACTATGTTATTATTTTGTTGATGTTTTTACAGATTGAGCAAAATTTCTAAAGATGTGATCATACAGAAGAAGAATCAGTTCATGCAGAGACTTCACAACTATTGGTTACTTAAGCGTCAGTCACGCAATGGCGTTCCTCTCATTCGCCGTTTACATTCGCATCTGCAGGGCCAGAGGAGTGCAGAGCAGGTCTGTTTTTAAGCATATTTAAATGTTGTGGGTAGAGCTTCATGATTTGGGGAAAAAAATCTAATTCCATTTTTATTCTGATAAAAATGTTGATTTTAAATTACAATGTTTTTTTATTTTTTCAAAGCTCCAGGTTGACTGCTTGTTTATAGGCCTGCACAATTTGCCCAAACATTTTGTTATTATATATCAATATGACAATAAAATAATAATAATCTAGTATTATTTTTATTATGATTATTGTAAACTCTGCTATATACTGTATTTTTAATATCTCTGATTAATTGTGTAGCCCTATGTCTATCTATAAGTCACACCCCTTAAACACAACTTCAGTATTATGTGTTTTTGCTTAACTTTGGCTCTTATAAACGGCGTATAGGCGGAGCCAGATGAAAAGCTGAATGCTGTGAGAGAAGAGCTGAAATACTGGCAGAAGCTTCGCCATGATTTGGAGAGAGCGCGACTTCTGATTGAGCTCATCCGCAAGCGGGAGAAACTAAAGAGAGAGCAGGTAACATACTGAAACATTTCATATGATTAGAGTGTAAATCATGACAACCAGATATGTGAACTCGATTACTGTAGCTTAATTTGAACCCGAGTTGTGGTTTTTAAGGCCTGTGTGTAGTTATCTCTGCACTCATATTTACAGTTTCCAGAACTGAAAGTGCATGCCTTTGCAGCGCTGAGCCTATTTTTGCTCCATGTAGCAAGCTGAAAACACACCTTTAAACTATCAATGAATATGACCATTCGCAAAATAGGTTTTTATGAAGCAACACAGAACACTGAAGTCAAGTATTGAATGAAAAAAAAGATACGTTTGGCTTGGTGCAAATGGCGCAACACTTTCTTTTCAGTAAATCTTACTAAATCCAAACGATTAAGTAGATAAAGGGTTAGTTGACCCAAAAATGAAAATGATCCCATAATTTACTCAGCCTCAACCCATCCTAGGTGTATATGACTCTCTTCTTTCAGCCAAACACCATCGGGATTATATGTCCTTCCAAGCTTTATAATGAGAGTGAATAGTAATTTAGATTTTGAAGCCCAAAAAAGCACATCCATCCATCATAAAAATAATCCAAGGGGGTGAATAAAGGCCTTCTGAAGCATTCTGAAAATATACATATTTATAACTTTATAAACTATTGACGGTTTCAACGGCAACAACATAAACAAATGTTACTGCGCATGCACGCTTTTGTGGCCCCAAACTTATAGACTTATATAGAGTGGGGGAAACGCCCCCCTTAAAGGGTTGGTTCACCCAAAAATTTAAATTCTGTCATTAATTACTCACCCTCGTGTCGACACCAACCTGTAAGACCGTAGAGAAGAAGAAAAATATCTTTAAGTTGTGTTCCAAAGATGAACGAAGGTCTTACAGGTTTGGAACGACATGAGGGAGAGACAGAATTAAAATTTTTGGGGGAACTAACCCTTTAAAGACCGTGTAATGCCGTTTTCTGTACAGTATCTATAAATGCTTGAGCGCTCGCCTTCAATCATGCAATGCATCGGAATAACATGTTTCTTTAATGTTGGGAAAGTTAACTTGTAGATAAAGTACCCTATTGGAGATTGATTGTATATGAATGCATCACAAAAAATCCCGTGCTCTATGGGCACTGCCATTAATAGAGGACAAAGCGAAAGTTGTTTTGCACTCCGTGATAAAGGCACGTAATTTAAATATTTTGCGGGAAACATAAATCCGATCATTTATCCAGATGGCGACCACTTGATGTGAACAAATGTAAATGCGCTGTGTCTGATTGACTGATGATCACAGTGATCGCATGTTAATGCCAAGTGTAAACGCAGCCAGAATAAGTTCCCTCTAGAGTAGATTATTTCTGATGACAAGCAAAATAAATAACAAATAAATTACATTAGACATACTGTTTAAATTAAACCAGACGCTGCTCTCGGTTGACTGGATATTTATGAAGCATTTAAGGCTTTTTGAGTCGCACACACTGTTTTTGCGCTGGTGTCACATTCTGTCTGCTTGATCATTAATATTTATATCATGTTATCCAAGAATAGTACGTCAAAAATCTACTGAGATTTTTAAAAAATCTTAAAAAATTTCTACTGAGTCGTGTGCCATACTATCCCCTTGCCAGACCGATAAACAAACACAGACCGGAAGTTAACTTCGGGGCAGGTGCGTAACCGTGGCAACGCGCGTGCGTCCGATGAAACCGTCAATAACCACTGGCTTCCGGGAATGGTCAAGTCAAGTTTCGGCGGAAGAGTGACCTCTGACCCAACGTATGAAGTATTGATGAGCATGGAAGCGCAGAGGATAGAGCAAAACAAAACACCGGTCACAAATGTCAAATGTCAGATGATTTTGATATAAGGGAAGAAGAGAGTGAGTTTGTTGCCCATCCCTATTTGTTTGAACCACGAGAGGTGTCTACTCTCACCTAAGCTTACGCTACTCCTACATCCATGTCGAGTCAGAGCATAGGCGTAAATGTGTGGGGGTTAGGACCCACCCCATCTGGGGGTTGTCCTCCATCTAAAAATATCATTAAAAACCACATTGTGTATTGTAAATAATATAATTAAATATACTTAAAATAGTTGTGTAAGCAGTAAAACAATACGAACGCAAACAGGACAACAATGCATTTTAAGTTTAGAAAAACATTTCGAGTCTCCCCTCTCTCCCCTCACCGACACACACAAGTCCGGTGGGAGAGAACAAAGTTCTTCAGTAGTTGTGGAACTCCAGTACGTAGCTGTTATGGCTATTTTATTTACTTTAAACATCGGATGAAGTAATTATTTTCTCTTTTAAAGCTACACTGTGTGATATTTTCCCCCATCTAGTGGTGAAAAGGTATATGACCATCCAGTGAATATTAGTTTCTCTTCCTCTCAATTCCGACATCATTTTAACTCCTACGGTGGCCGATTTAGTCCAAGATTAATATGGCTTCCAGTTCGACCTCGTCCACATTCGACACAGTGCCATCGAGTGTTAAAACGCGAAAGGCAAAGCTTGAATTTACGGGTATGTCCCTCTTTGGCTGATGTACTTTCAAGATGGAGGGGCAACATTGCGACCCGCATTTGAACCCCTCACCCGTATGCATTTTCAATGGCATATTATAAACTTACAAGAATACTTTATTACTTGAAAGAAGTAAATATACATTAATGAGCACATGTATTTTTGAAAGAACTAAGTGTTTTTAGCTAAGTATAAACTAAAAAAGTTACACAGTGTAGCTTTAATACAGACGATGCTGAGTTATTGATAAATTAGCAATGACAAAAAATTATGATAACTGATGTATTTTTCCATAAGTTCGATATTTTTAGTTTGGTGTTGTAAGTCACTCAACTACAACGGACACAGCGATAGTCCTATGTGTGAACTGATATTAGGCTAATATTGTAGAACTACCGCTGTGTGGGGTTTTGCTCTATAGCTACTATGTGGAAGAAATTATATTATTAAATATAATTTAATAATTATATTATTGCTTGGTGAAACTATGATGACTCCTATTTAAACGATTATTGCTTTGTGTTGTTGGCTAGATAAAATGGGAAAAACTGAGATTTTCAGTGCACCAAAACGCCACACACATCCTTACAAGTGCAATTTTGCCTGTATTACTTGTGTCCCCCTCAAAAATTGCCCTTCAGAAGTTTTATGTTTATTGCCCCAACCCCCCAACTGTTAGATGAAATTTACGCCTATGGGTCAGCGGCAACCTCCCGAGTTTCTCTTGAAGCCAATACGGAAGTGACATAAACTGCAATTCATCGACAGGCTCCAGAATCTCATTGAGCCCCATGTTAAAATGCCCAACTTTACAGCAGAAAAAAAACATGTTTACAGTCTGGTACAAATTGTGTTTTTGGTCTATACAGCTAATTTTGCCCTTCATGACAACTGTGAGGGGGGTGAGTTTTTTTATAACTCATTCGTTTACATTATATAAAGCATTAAAGTTCTGCATAATTAAGGGCGTGGCCACTTTGAGTGACAGGTGGATGGTCATTTATCTGCTGTCTGTTAGTCATCACGTCACCTCAGCTCTGCCCACGTCCCGCCTTTTTGCTCATTTTCTATTATCCAGGAGTGACACGTGATGACGCGCTGCCAAGATGGCAACGGCCAGCTCGAACCAACTTTACGCTTCAAAACTGCTCTTCAGAATCCTATGGGTGACGTGACGTCATGTATTTTTTTACAGTCTATGGTCAGCGGTCACACTTCCATTGCAACTCGACTCGCACATGGCCGTTAACGGAAGCCAGTGATTATAGTTTATAAAGTAATAAATATGGATATTTATTAGTTGTATGGATTACTTTTATGATGGATGGATGCACTTTTTTGGGCTTTACTATTCAATCCCGTTATAAAGCTTGGAAGAGCCAGAATATCTTTTAATATAACTCTGATTGTGTTTGGCTGAAAGAAGATAGTCATATACACCTAGGATGGCTTGAGGGTGAGTAAATATGGATCGTTTTCATTTTTTGGTGAACTAACCTTTTAATATCAACAATTTGTTTAATGTAAATGTGACGCCCCTCATCATGAAAATAAGAATTCATGAGGATCAAGTTTGTACTAGTGTTCGATTGGTTTTGGAAAATAGATTCTCAGTTGCTCACTCCCAATAACCATTTCATAATTTATAGCTGTTATCAAAGAGAATACTCAATGTGGCAACCCAGAATTTGTTCTTGCTGTAGACAGTCGAAGCTCTGTCATTGTGAAACCATCACCACCCTGCTGTTGCCGTTGCACTGCAGTGTAAAACGGCCCTAAGACTCAAGCTGTTACTTGATTTGGCAAATATTTTAAGCTAGATTGGACATAGTCATTTCTTTAGCTGTGACTTGTCTGCTTTTTCAGCCCAGCAAAACCACATGTGACATCTTTATCAATTTCATCCATTGTACAAGACATTTTTAAAGTGAAAACATTTCAGCCACTTCCTTTGCAACTAATTGGTGGTTGAAAAAGGAAACAATCCACAAGCGTTAGTGCAACTGAACATGCACTGACAATGTTATGATTTGCTACTTGCTATTATAATATTATTATGATTTAGAGGGAGGGGATGTTCACTTTGGAAATAATTTTTTATTATACAGACAGCTCACTGACATGAAGTAATCTGACCTGTTACTGATTGTTTAATGACGTCTGCTGACTTCTGTATGTCGCCTTGACCATATAAAAATGAGCCAGGTGTCTCACTATAACCATGTGTTGCTTCTGTAGGTGAAGATTCACCAGGCTGTGACTGAGCATCAGTTAACTCCGGTCCTGGTACTGCTGCGGTCCACTTTAGACCAGCTTCAGGAGAAGGATACTGCAAACATATTTACACAGCCTGTCAACTTGAAAGAGGTCTGTCTATCTATATTTATATGCATTCATACACACTACCATTCAAAGGTTTGGGAGTTTTGGTGAATGCTCACAGTTTACAGTATAAACTGAAATATTATTACAATTTAAAATAGCTATTTTCTATTTGGATATCCACCGATCAGGCATAACTTTATCACTGATCAGGTGAAGTGAATAACATTGATAATCTCTTCATGACGACACCTGTTAGTGGGTGGGATATATTAGGCAGCAAGTGAACATTTTGTCCTCAAAGTTGATAGAACCAGGAAAAATGGGCAAGCGTAAAGGTGCGTTCACACCGGACACGAATGACGCGATCCGCGCGAGTGATTTACATGTTAAGTCAATGCAAAGACGCGAATAGACATCCTGCGGTGCGATTCGCGCGAATGACACAGTGCGAATTGAGCGAATCGCCCCAGGGTGAAACATCTGAACTTTGGCGGATATTCGCGCCGCATTAACCAATCAGGAGCTTGCTCTAGTAGTGACAACAATGAGGAGAAAACTGTATATTAATATCTGGTTCAGACAATATGATTATCACTGTGATAACATTAAATGACATGAAACACAACCCAGTCTCTTTTTGTTAAATGCAAGTTTATGTATGATCAATAATACAAAAGTACAAGTAAAAGGTATAATAAGCTATACATGAAATAAAGCAAACAATTCAGTCAAACATTCAAAGTCAGTGCTAGTAGGCTACAACGGTAACGTAAAGTTAAATAGCCTAAAAATAAAAAAGTAATGAAACTTCACTTTGCCCTCAGCCTAAACAAATTGCCAGGGAACAAATTATAGATCCATGAGACCAAAGATCGCCCGTTACATATACACAAGACGAATTATAGCTCGAGACACCAGAGAGACATCAGAGCCAGCGGCAGACGGCAGAAGGACTAGCCGAGGAAAGGCTGCTCTCGCCGGGGTTAATGAGGGCTGAGCACCGCTGATCCGCTGGAGCTCACAACTCTGAAAACGCCAGATAAAATGTTCAAATAGGGACTCTTTTTATAAATAAACCACAGATTTGAGCTTTAAACAACTACAGTATCGCCTGAAAAGTCTTAAAACTACGTTTTGTCACACATTAACAGTAGAATTTTAACAAACAAGACGTGTAAACACAGCCCATGTCAGCCATTTCTCAACGAGACGAGCCGGCCGGCAGAAGTCCCGCCCATGACACGAATTCGCGTCTGTGAATGTCACTCGCGAATGAAGCGAGTAAACTCAAAATGTTCAAGCGTCCAACTTCGTGCGAACAGCGCAAATTATTTGCGTCATTCGCGTCCGGTGTGAACGCTACATAAGGATTTGAGCGAGTTTGACAAGAGCCAAATTGTGATGGCTAGACGACTGGGTCAGAGCATCTCCAAAACTGCAGCTCTTGTGGGGTGTTCCCGGTCTGCAGTGGTCAGTGTCTATCAAAAATGGCCCAAGGAACTGGTGACAGGCCAAGGCTCATTGATGCATGTAGGGAGTGAAGGCTGGCCCGTGTGGTCCGATCAAACAGACGAGCTACTGTAGTTCAAATTGCTCAAGAAGTGAATGCTGGTTCTGATAGAAAGGTGTCAGAATACACAGAGCATCTCAGTTTGTTGTGTGCGCGAATGCATAGCCCCAGACCAGTCAGGGTGCCCATGCTGACCCCTGTCCACTGCCGAAAGCACCAACAGTGGCACGTGAGCATCAGAACTGAACCACAGAGCACTTGAAGAAGGTGGCCTGGTCTGATGAATCATGTTTTCTTTTACATCACGTGGATGGCCGGGTGTGTGTGCGTCACTTACCTGGGGAACACATGGGACCAGGTGCACTATGGGATGAAGGCAGGCCAGCAGAGGCAGTGATGCTTTGGGCAATATTCTGCTGGGAAACCTTGGGTCCTGCCATCCATGTGGATGTTACTTTGACATGAACCACCAACCTAAGCATTGTTGCAGACCATGTACACCCGTTCATGGAAACGGTATTCCCTGGTGGCTGTGGCTCTTTCAGAAGATAATGCGCCTGACACAAAGCAAAAATGGTTCAGGAATGGTTTGAGGAGCACGAGTTTGAGGTGTTGACTTGGCCTCCAAATTTCCCAGATCTCAATCCAATCGAGCATCTGTTGGATGTGCTGAACAAACAAGTCCAATCCATGGACGCCCTACCTCGCAACTTACAGGACTTAAAGGATCTGCTTCTAACATCTTGGTCCCAGATACCACAGCACACCATCAGGGGTCTAGTGGAGTCCATGCCTCAATGGGTCAGAGCTGTTTTGGATCAACACAATATTAGGAAGGGGGTCATCATGTTATACCTGATCAGTGTATTGTCAAATGTAATTTATTCTTGTGTGATGCAAAGCTGAATTTTCAGCATCATTACTCCAGTCTTCAGTGTCACATGATCCTTCAGAAGTCTGATTTGATGCTCAAACCACTGTGCTGCTGAATGTTATTTGTGGAAACTGTGATACATTTCTTTCATGTTTCTTTGAAGAATAGAAAGTATAAAATAACAGCCTTTATTTTAAATGTTAGATCAAATTCATAGCAATATTGCTATTATACAACAGCTTCAAAAGATTCAAGTAACAGTCTATTCTTATATTTAAATCCTAATGTCTCATACCTATTTATGTGATTGGAAGCTTCAAGCCTCAAACAGAAACTGTGCTCTTGGCTTCTCAGGTCCCAGATTACCTGGAGTTTATCACGAACCCCATGGATTTCTCCACTATAAAATCCAAATTGGAAGCTCACAAATATCGCTCTGTCACTGACCTGGAGGCTGATTTCAACCTCATGATCTCCAACTGCCTGCTTTACAATGCTAAAGACACTGTGTTTTACCAAGCTGCAATACGTCTGAGGGACCTAGGGGGCGCTATCCTGAGGCACGCTCAGAGACAAGCACACAACACAGGCTTCGACCTGGACACAGGCATGCACCTGGCAGAATCGCCACACAAAAATGACTACTACCGCTGCACTTTGGAAGATGGTGAGTAGTTCACAAGAAATCATATAAACTTGAATAGAAAAGTGTTGCATACATTTTGGTAGGATTTTTTGAAAACGCGTTGTTGCTATGCAGCTTCTGAGGTGTTGCTTCTAGATTTGTCAAAAAAAAAAATTCTGTAAATCATTTAAAGGGTTAGTTCACCCAAAAATGAAAATTCTGTCATTAATTACTTACCCTCATGTCGTTCGACACCCGTCAGACCTCCGTTCATCTTCAGAACACAAATGAAGATATTTTAGTTGAAATCTGATGGCTCTGAAAGGCCTCCATTGGCACAATGCACTTTACACTCTCAAGACCCTTAAAAGGTACTAAAGACGTCGTTACAAAGTCCATCTCACTACAGTGGTTCTACAATAACTTTATGGAGTGACGAGAATAGTTTTTGTGCGCAAAAAAACCCTAAATAACGACTTATATAGTGATGACGATTTCAAAACACGGCATCATGAAGCTTCGAAGCGTTATGAATCAGTGAGTCGATTCAGCAGTTTGGCGGTTTGACACACAATCCGAATCATGATTAGACTCACTGATTCATAACGCTTCGAAGCTTCATGATGCAGTGTTTTGAAATCGTTTTGTGCGTTTTTTTGCGCACAAAAACTATTCTCGTCACTCCATAAAGTTATTGTAGAACCACTGTAGTGAGATGGACTTTGTAACAACGTCTTAAGTACCTTTTAAGGGTCTTGAGAGTGAACCGTGCATTGTGCCAATGGAGGCCTTTCAGAGCCATCAGATTTCAACTAAAATATCTTCATTTGTGTTCTGAAGATGAACGGAGGTCTTACGGGTGTCCAACGACATGAGGGTAAGTAATTAATGACAGAATTTTCATTTTTGGGTGAACTAACCCTTTAACATTATTTAGCTTCTACCTTTAAAGCAAATAGCATGAAATTTGCCTTTTTGTAACTAATTTGTTTGGTTTTGTTGTGTGTGTGTAGTCGACACGCTGCTAGACCCTGATAATCGATTGCACATGACGACGGAAAACCAGTTGAGAGAGCTGCTAGATAAATTAGATGTGGTGACGTCCATGCGCTCGAGCGGTGCACGTACACGGCGCATTCGCCTGCTACGGCGAGAAATCAACAACGTCCGCTATAGGCAGCACTCGCGGATCTCGCACATGCTCAATGGAGACCTCAAAGAGGAAGACGAGGAGGAGGATGAAGACAAAGAGATGGATGGTGAACATAACGTGTCTTCGGCCTCGTCAGATAAAGGTGAAACTAGATTTGGGAATTGAGAATCGGGTATTCAGAATTCAATTTTTTTCCAGTTATCCTTCCAGAATTCTGGTAGTTTTTGTTTTTTTTAATACTGGAAACAAATTGTTTTCATATCATTCAGTTGTGTTAATGGTATTTGAACATCTGCATTCTTCCTGGTTCGGCCATAAAATAAAAATTCACCCCATTTTCTAAATGCATGTTATTGATCTTATTGTAAAATAATTCATTCACATTTTATTTTTAAAAAATGGACGTAATTTTTAATCAAAATGTCATAACTGGATATTTCGGTTTGGACTTCTCCAATCATTTGGTCCGCTTAAACCCCGCCTCTTTCTTCCAATCGACTGCAAGCTTACATTCAGATCCGCCTTCTTCCAATCAACATCCGATGGATTGAACCAAGGAAAAATTATAATATATTATTATATTAATAAACGTTTTACAGTGCAACTGTAAAATTGCAATACTAATACTTGTCTTAATTTCTTCATTTTCAAAGGTTTAACCATTAAGCTTTTTTCCCACAATTCCAGTCTGATTCCAGATTTTCTTGACGTCTGGCTGTCCCTCTTTTTATGTAGATGACTGTAAATCGACCCCGCCACCCATGCTGGAGCCCACAGGCCTGGCTTTGTCCCCTCCACCAGGAGACACCCACCAAGAACCACCGACCCTCCGACCCATGACATCTGACCCCAGGACCCCCCCATGCCCACCCAAGCGCCTCAAACTCAACAGCGAGAGCCAAGAGGCCGATTCAGACGCCGCACCTGTGAACAGCTGCACCAAACCTGAGGACCGCCCGCCTGAGAACAAACTGATCAACGGCATCTCGTCCACCGAGTCACCGGTCCGGCCCGCCACAGGTGGGGTCGGGCGGCGAACGTCCGTCCTTTTCAAAAAAGCAAAAAATGGAGCTAAGCTCCAGCGTGAGAGAGACAATCAGATGCAGAATGGAAACAGGGAGGAGGTCGTCAGCACTGACCCAGACCCTGCACGCACACCAAATTGCACCGCCACCATCAAGACCGAAACTACAGCCCAGCCAAAACCTTCAACACCTCCGCCCATATCAACGCTGGCCAAACAGAGAGCAAGAAGTCTCAGCTGCAGTCCAGAGCGCGAGAGAACGCCCCCTCGACTCACTCTAGAGCCTGGTAAAGAAAACTTTACATGCTGCATTACAACTGATCTTATGACATGTTTACTTGCACTTTACTTTTCTTTCTTTTTTGTAAAAGTTCGTGTGTGTGTGTGTGTGTGTGTGTGTGTGTGTGTGTGTGTGTGTGTGTGTGTGTGTGTGTGTGTGTGTGTGTGTGTGTGTGTGTGTGTGTGTGTGTGTGTGTGTGTGTGTGTGTGTGTGTGTGTGTGTGTGTGTGTGTGTGTGTGTGTGTGTGTGTGTGTGTGTGTGTGTGTGTGTGTGTGTGTGTGTGTGTGTGTGTGTGTGTGTGTGTGTGTGTGTGTGTGTGTGGCAGCATTTTTTTTTATTAAAAAATACAGAAAAAAAACAGTAATATTGTGAAATGTTGCTACAATTGAAAATAATGGTTTTCTATTTTAATATACTTTAATATGTAATTTATTTTTGTGATGCAAAGCTGTAACTTTCATCAGACATTCTTCCAGTCTTTAGTCTCTCATGATCCTTCAGAAATCATTCTAATATGCTGATTTATTATCAATGTTGGTAACAGTTGTGCTGCTTTTTTATAACTTATGATACTTTTTTCAGGATTCTTTAATGAATAAAAAGTTTTAGTTTTTTTAAGTTTGAAAAAAAAAATGTAGACTACCGTTCAAAAGTTTTGGGTCATTAAAAAAAAAAAGTTAATACTTTTATTCAGCAAGAATGTGTTAAATTGATAAAGTGATAAATCTCAATACTATATTGTTAGAAAATATATTTCTATTTTGAATATATGCATTTTTTTTAGTTGTTTTTTTACTTTTTGTTTATAAATTAATCCTAAAAAAAATAACTGGGGATCAAATCAGCATATTATAATGATTTCTGAAGGATCATGTGACACTGAATAACTGATGAAAATTTAGGTTTGCATCACAGAAATAAATTATATTTTAAAGTATATTAAAATAGAAAACTTTATATTACTGTTTTTTTCTGTATTTTTAATCAAATAAATGCAGGTTTGATGAGCATAAGAGACTTCTTTCAAAAACATTAAAAATAGTCATGTTTCCAGACTCCACTTAGTCAAGGTTTCTTGCACCTTCATGACTGTCATATGTAAATTACCATATGTATCATGTTTGCAACATGAAAAACTCATTTAGTATCTCAGTTTCCATAAATGGGTGAAGAGATTTAATGATTTTTATTAGAAAGCATGGACAATCCATGGCAACTGAAATTGTGGCGTGGGTAATTAATTTGTTATTAATTTAACCTTTCCTAAACACCCTTTTCTCTGTATTTTTAGCTCTCACAAATGGATTCAGAAAGCACAAAGATGGCGGCTCTGACTCAGAATGCAGCTCCTCTCCGACTCTCAGAGAACTGTAAGAGGAAAAAAGGACTAAAACCTTTTTATATTCATATAGCTAAGTTATCTCAGTTTGTGCTGTAATCTCACATTTTTTTCTGTTGGTTTTAAGTGTCTCAACCCCTAAAAAGAGCAGAGGGAAACCTGCTTTGTCCAAAGTACCGTTCTTAGAAACCGTTAACGGAGACTCTGACTACACTGGGACTGGTAAGAAATGAATCCCAATGAAATGTCAATATATTTGTTTTTGAAAGGCACAAGTGGATATTACGATCCTTGTTCTATGTAGATGTGCTGTCGAACGGGGACGCACCGGAACCTGAACCTCTGGATTTGGTGTGGGCCAAAAGCAGAGGATATCCATCCTATCCTGCTCTGGTGAGAGAGGCGCTCTACACTCACATTACATTCATACTGCATGTTGGTCCATTATTTGGAGTCATGCATATTTGTCTTTTAAAGGGGACTTATTATGCCAAATTCCTTTTTATATTGTTTTTGAACAATTATGTGTCCGCAGTGTGTGTACACAACCACCCTATTGTGGTAAAAACTCATTCACTCATTAATTTTCCCCATAAATCTGAAACAGTGTCTTTAAAATGAGCCATTCATGAATGTGCTCCAATGTGACGTCACATTTGAACAGGCTCTGCCCACGACTGCGACAGACTCTGCCCTATTAGCATAGACGCCGCCCTGAGTGAGCTGTACACAGTTGTTCATTTCGTTAATGAAAATATGACAAAAAATGTTTGTTGACGACCTTTTTTTTCCATGACGAAGACGATAACTGTGACTATATCATCAAAAGACGAGACTAAAATGTAGTTTAAAAAAAAGACTTGACCAAAATCACTCTCTGTTTTTGTCAGGCGAAAATAGTGGAGCGTTCATGCTTGCGGTTGCCAGATTTCAATCATTTAAATCCCCCCAATCAGAGCTTTTCTGTTAAAAGAACACGTATTATATCTTGTTTTATTTAAACTTTGCAATCTGTGCATGCGAGCTCTCTCTCTCTCTTGTGCGCAGATGATCGGAAAACACCAATAAACGAGTAAGCTGTATTTCAGCAATCTCCAATTGAGATTTTTTGCTTAAATTAAAGTGTCATTCAGCGGGTCTGTGTTCTGTCACAACACACGAGCAGCTTGTGCTGTTTGTGTGACGAAATCTGCCATCAAACCTTCTCAGCAATGAACTGCAATCCAAGCATGGATCTCTCGACGATTAGTGAGTGTGTTTGCTGATTTTTCCATTAGGCCTATGTGATAAATAGCCTATAATAAATCATGAAACCAGATGAGGTAAAACAATCAATTTTTTAGCAAAATAATCGGGATTATCAATGCAGTATGACGAAAATGTGATTGACGAAAACTAGACTAAAATGCTCAGATATTTAGTCGACTAAAACTAAACAAAAAAAGGACAAGTTTGACTAAATATGATCAACTAAAAAGCACATTTGACACAGGACTGAGACTAAATAAAAAAATAGCTGACAATTAGCACAAGAACCTTGAACCTTTATTATCTGCATGCGTTTCTTGCATACAATAAACTTTCACGATGACAAAGAACTGCAATGTCACGTGAGTGTGACTGCAATAGAAATGATAATCAAAACCAAACTGATGTTTTGTTCATCTTTGGCAGAGTATCCGAGGCACACACTGTATAGAGTGCATTAGCGCCCATCCCCTTTTTCAGCGCTGGTTCAGGAAATATATTTTCTGTACAGCATCATGGGTAATGTAGTTTTTCACTAGGAATGCTGCTGTTAAACACGTTTATTATGCTACAAAAGCAAATACCATCGATTAACAACCTCATAGCTTACAGTAGGTCTGTCTTCAAAGGTGTATAAGTTATTAAATCAATTTCCCTATGGAGAAAATGAATGGAGTTTTTACTTCCAGAACCCAACTCTGGGTGGGGAGCAGCAGCTCATTTGCATTTAAAGATACATGCACAAAAACAATGTTTGTGCTTCCACTCAAAAATGGTCTGAAACTTCAGACACATTCTGGGGTCACCTTATTACTTTATAAAATAAATTGAGAGCATCATCATAGTAAAGTAAGTATCATTTTAGGCTTTTTTTAAACAATTTCTCTTTAAACAACAAGTCTTTAACCATAATGATTAGATTAGATTAAACTTTATTGTCATTACACAAGTACAAGTACAAGGTAACGAAATGCAGTTTAGGTCTAACCAGAAGTGCAATAGCAGCAAGTGCAGGATATACAATGTTTGCATAAGTGCAGGACATGGATATGTACTGAGTATATATATAAAAATGTATAAATAGAGAGATGGTTGTTACTATAAACAGAACTGAATTTACAGGTGAATATGTACTATGAATATAATATACAGATGGCTATTACTATAAACAGAATTTTACAGATAGAGGTATACAATGATATGTTAGGCTAAAATGAGGAATATGGCAGTGGATTAAGGTAGTGCAATAAATTATGGACAGAAGCTATCCGGAAAAAGTATAAAAGTGCAGTGGAAAGTGGTTGCATATTACAATTAGAAGTACGGTGCAAAATGCAAATATAAACAGTAGGTACTGTAAATAACAGTCGGCAGTGCAAATGAGCATAATCCAGTTAAGGTATGGTAGTGCAAAATGCATAAGTAAACAGCAGTTACTGTTATAAACAGTCGGTAGTGCAAATAACAAAGTGAAGGCAGATGTGAGGTAGGAGAGTTAGAGATGTGATGAGCCTGACATCAAAAATGACCCTGTTTGCTTCATTAATACACATTCCCAGTTTCATTATAAATTATTGTCAGCTGAACCCGTTTGACCTAAAACACCCTTGAGAAGTTCATATTTCAGTCATTTAGTAATGCTATTATTTAACAACATAAGTGAGTGTTCATGGGTCTCTCTGTTCAGTGGTCACATGACAATGTAGGTAAACAAAAACATTTTTTTATATTGATTAATATTATTTTATGTAGGTTTTGTTTTTCTTCATGCAGGTCTGTAGATAAGCAAATAATATATTTTTTCTAAAGTGTTCTATTTTGATTGCTTTTATTATTTATTGTTTTAGTTTTACATTTTTATGATAACATTTATTTTTGCATAATTACACTTGCGTAATTATTTTACACACCCTCTTTTCAACTTTTCGAATTGGTGTTTGAAAAAGTGAGTGCCCTACTTTTTTTTTTCTCCCACCAAATAACCTGTTCTACCCAATTAAAATGGGTTGTGAGCTGTTGAGCACATTGTAGCAAACCACTGACATTTAAAGGTTAAATGAACGGTTGAAATTGCTCTTATTTTGTAGATCATAGATCCGGACATGCCTCAGGAGGGTCTGCTGCATAACGGCGTGCCCATCCCTGTGCCTCCGCTCGACGTGCTGCGCCTGGGGGACCAGAGACAGGAAGAAGCCGACGAGAAACTCTTCCTGGTTCTCTTCTTCGACAACAAGCGCACCTGGTGAGCACAGCACTGGATATTTACTTTGTTTTCCTTTAGCTTTATCCACAAGACCTTGCTTTTCCAAATATCCATTGTAAGCACCCGCTGGATTTGAGGATTTTGGGAGGAACTGTCTGTGAGTTATCTTTTCTTATGTCTGTGTCTGCAGGCAGTGGCTCCCACGAGATAAGGTGATCCCTCTTGGCGTTGACGACACAGGGGATAAACTGCGTATGATGGAGGGCAAGAAGACCAGCATCCGGAAGTCTGTGCAGGTGGCCTACGACCGAGCTATGAAGCACCTGAGCCGAGTTCGAGGAGATCATGGTTTCGTCGGCTCCAACTTCATGTAGAACAGAAACGCCATCCACATCTGTCCTCACGTACCACTCTCATGGGCTTTCTAAGGCAGGCTCACAGCCATTTGGTTAGTGCACCAGGTACTAGACTCCTGATCAGGCACAGTTTAGTTTATCCTGCTGTGGTTTAGTAGCGGTCATTTCAGATTCAGTCCAGATTTTTTTCTTTCTCCAGGTTTAGGATGTTTCCTAGGACAGGGGTCACGAAATGGCGACGGTTTCTATCGATGATTTGTGTTTTTATGAGATGTCACTTTATGGTGATGACGAGTCTAAACCAGCCAGACTCATAGTTTTAGCATTTGGGTGCATTCGGAGCAATTGATTTCTGAATAATTGATCATTTTAAATGATTCAACGAATGAACTTAAAGAATATAAACGTTTGAATGAATCACTGCCATTTTCTTAAGATAGCTTTTTACTTTTTAAAGTTTTACAAACCACTTCTTGTACATTGTAAAGACACTTGTGTATATAAGTATGTTTTTTATCATATAGTATCTAATTTAATGTTTTTTTGTTTTGTTTTCTCTCTCTTTATTGTGAAATAAATTGCCTGGAGGAATGAAGAAATGAAGGTTGTGTATATATACGTGTAAAAAGATTTTCAGATGAACTGACTTTCTACATAGTGTATCCTGCTCGTCTTTGATATCAGATAGTGTGAGTGCGATCATATATATGTACATTACCGGCATACAATCATGTATGTATGTGTATATGTACCAACTCACAGTTGTCTATGGTTAAATATATATTCTCATTTTTTGATACAAAAAAGTAATTTATTTATGGACCGTAAAGAGATAAAGGAATTAAATTATATTGGTTCAAGATGGAAATCGGATCTCTTATTTAAGATGATAAACTATTGCATAGGCTTTTAAGATCTTACGTCACATGTGCTTTCAGATTCTGGTTTAGTTCTTTTTAGGATTTCAAGGTGAAATGCTGGAGGGTTAATGATGATGTATTGTACACTTACTTACTGTTAGACAGTAAAAAAAATCCCTTTTCACCATCAAGCACAGAACCTTGTATTTATTGTAGAAAGTTGCGTAGCTTTTGTTCACTGTTTATAAGATGGAACCTCTAAGAAATTTTAAGCTTGTATAAACTGCAGATTTTACCTACCCACCAAATAACCTGTCTCAAACAGTATTTTCTCATGTGGGGAAATAAATGTTCTATTGAAAGTCTACTATGCCTGTTGCCATTGTAATTTGATTTACAGACCATAATGATTGTATTAAGGTCCTATGGAGTTGAATGAACAATATAAATGTTTTGCTTTACATAACAACAAGCAGCTTTGTACAGTAGATCTGTATCAGCGTGTACGTCTATTATGTAAATATTCTTTTTTTTTTTTTTTTTGCTTATAAAGGTGAAGCAGAACCGTAAATTAGTAGGATTGGAAAATACTAAACCTTTGTAAGTGCTGTGGGATATTTTATTTGTTTATTTTATTTTTGGATACCACACAAAATCACTAAAAGGTGTTTAATCGATTAGAAAAATAGCCGATCAGAAATGTTCTCTGTCTGTCAATCGTCTTGTGCACACGGATTTGTTGGCATCAGGTTGGCTACATGCTATTTTCAATGTATAAAACATGCAACAAATACCAATTCATATGTAAATATATGTAAAGGGTAACTTCAGTGATTAGCATTGAGCTCTGTATCAGTAGAAACCCGGTAGTATATTCAAATTATCGCACTTTGCCCCCTCATGTCCCCCTGAGACGAGAGAATTATGCATTTTATTTCTGGTAAATATCCTCCGATGACGCAAATATCGTCATTTTGCGTCATCAGAGGATTTTTTGGCCAGATGCTAGACTACAGCCAGTAGAAGGCACTGTTCTGCATGTTTTACACCCGCCCACAGGGGAGGGATCTCACTCACAGAATGTAAATGTGCACAGCCGCTCGGCTCGGGCATTAAAGGGTTAGTTCACCCAAAAATGAAAATTCTGTCATTAATTACTTACCCTCATGTCGTTCGACACCCGTAAGACCTCCGTTCACCTTCGGAACACAAATGAAGATATTTCAGTTTAAATCTGATGGCTCTGAAAGGCCTCCATTGGCTCAATGGCACGGTTCACTCTCAAGACCCATAAAAGACACTAAAGACGTCGTTACAAAGTCCATCTCACTACAGTGGTTCTACAATAACTTTATGGAGTGACGAGAATAGTTTTGGTTCGCAAAAAAACCCTAAATAACGACTTATATAGTGATGACGATTTCAAAACACGGCCTCATGAAGCTTCGAAGCGCTATGAATCAGTGAGTCGATTCAGCAGTTTGGATCGCCAAATTTCAGCAGTTTGGCGGTTTGACGCGCGATCCGAATCATGAATCGACTCACTGATTCATAACGCTTCGAAGCTTCATGATGCCGTGTTTTGAAATCGTCATCACTATATAAGTTGTTATTTAGGGTTTTTTTGCGCACAAAAACTATTCACGTCACTCCATAAAGTTATTGTAGAACCACTGTAGTGAGATGGACTTTGTAACGACGTCTTTAGTACCTTTTATGGGTCTTGAGAGTGTAAAGTGCATTGTGCCAATGGAGGCCTTTCAGAGCCATCAGATTTCAACTAAAATATCTTCATTTGTGTTCCGAAGATGAACGGAGGTCTTCCGGGTGTCGAACGACATGAGGATAAGCAATTAATAAAAGAATTTTCATTTTTGGGTGAACTAACCCTTTAATAAGGGAGCGGTGAGTGTTTCAACTTTTCAATGAATTCCTATGAAAGTTAAGCTTCCATAGGCATGATCTGAAAATGCGCCAGACTGTACACACGCCGAGAATGACTGCCGCGCTAACCTCAGCTTTCGTGATGAATGAAATCTGACTCCTGCTGCGTTTGTGCCGTGACTTTCGTTCGGCTCACTCACACTTTATTGAAAAAACACGTTCAGTTTTTAATTGTAGTGTCTTCTCTAACTGAACGAAATGATTTTATTACTATGAAAATCAAAACGACGGTGGGGGCGGTGTCATGGTGGGCAAGAGATAACCAAGGGGGTAATCCAGCCCCCGGAAAGCGTACCTTCCATAGGGGCAGCCATTGCTAACCAAGCCATCACCTGCTGTTAGCATCCCATTGACTCCCATTCATTTTGGCATCACTTTGACAGTGAATAACTTTACATCTGAGACTCCATTTGACCATTGTTTAGTTCTAAAGAAACACGACAATATTTAAAAGACTCCATTACCTTGCATCTTACACTATCGCCCCGTAGAAGCCGTTTTTTGTAAAAATAGGCTAACGATTGCGTCATAACCACGCGACGACCGGCGCACAGTAGAGAAATTACTGTATATCCTCGTATAGACAGGAGAAGCTCGCAGGCAATCTTTTACTGTCTACAAGGCAATTTATTAAAATAAATACTATGCAAAATGATAAAATAATTAATATGAATACTTACCAAAAGTGGCTCCTGCTCACGCTCTCCGTTTCTGCTAGATTCTGTGATTCAGATTTCACTTTGCACAACTACTAGAAGGCTTACAACTGTCAGACTGAGCCATCAGGAAGTGAGTGCTTCTAACTGACTTCACTTTCCTCCGTGGAAGTCTATGGGGTCGCTGTGTCCATTTCTTTTACTGTCTATGGCAGGGGTGTCCAATCCTGCTCCTGGAGGGCCACAGTCCTGCAGAGTTTAGCTCCAACCCCAATTAAACACACCTGAACCAGCTAATCAAGGTCTTATTAGGCATACTAGAAACTTCCAGACGGGTGTTGAGGCAAGTAAGAGCTAAACTCTGCAGGACAGTGGCCCTCCAGGACCAACTTTGGACACCCCTGGTCTATCCATGGCTTTGGGAGTGGCCTCATTGAGCAGCGAAGCAAGTGCATTCTGGGAGTTGTTGTCTTTCATCCACATGAGACAAATACATTTTCTGTCTTTTCTCAATCTAGAAGCAGGGTTCCCACGCTTCTTGAATTTCAGACACATGGATTCAAGGCCTTGAAAGTACTTGAAAACAAACATAGGTCCTTGAAAGTGCTTGAATTAAGCATGAACTGCATTTTGTTAGAGTAGCATGGTGCTATTACAAAAAATGGCCTTCATGCGCTGCCAAAGCCGCCAGAACAAAACAGCGCATGGGAGGAAGCGGGGAAAACCTGGAAAAATGCTGCGTGAGCGGATGGATCACGCAGACAGCTCTGCATAATGAGCACATAACGTGGAGCTTTTTAATGAGCTCAGTGCCATGGACGTGCAAATTCAGTGACGTTTGGCTCAGTGTTGAGCTACAGAAAAATGTATTTATCAAAGTTCCAGAGAATAACGCTTAATAAAGTAGTGTTTATCAGTGCAGCGCTCCTTTTGTTTACAGAGGTTACCAGGGAAACCAATGTATTTCTGCTGTTCCATCAGCGCCATCTACTGTCAAAAGCCCTATTTGGACGGCAATTGTTTCTGGTGGGGTGATAAGGTATTTTCATCATCGACGGGCTAGTCTGTGATTTTATTGCTGTCTGAATGCAGAATGTCAGTGTTTTTTCCCACCACGTAAAAATCCCCGGCCAAATTACCTGCTGTTTTAGACAAACACCAAAGGCGTGTGGTCATTTAATTGCCGTCCGAATTCACATCTCTGAGTTTTCAACAATATATCACATAAAAATTCACTATTTATATCCTTTTTGACCACTGCAGGGCACCGTACGGTTGCGCTTCGCTGTAGTTTGGATTTTAAAGATCTAGCCTTTTATTACTGAAATGCTGGCAAGTACTTACAAGAGCAATATATTTCATCACCTCTTAAAAAAAAAAGAAGAAATGCACGTAAACATTTGAAATGGGCTGTTATTATGGCAGCAAATATATATATACATATATAATGTTAAATATAATATGTGCAGGCCTTCAAATAGATTTTTAAAAAGTTACATGTACAGGTGATTTAATAAATAAATTTGCATATGTTTAATGCCTAACAATTAACTTGCCCATATCTTTTCATTTAATGCTTGCATTATTGCAATATTATCTATATATTTTTGATGTTTTAATTCAGTAATGATTTATAAAAAAGAAAACAAAAGAAAACTAAAACTAGTGTGAAATGAAGGTTAAAAGCAGGAATAAGAGAGCCGTAGTTAAAACTCACTCGCTCTTGTACACCAGTCTCTTTCCTCATTGGATTTTTAAAAAGTCACATGCCCCTAAAATTGTATATTAGTTGTCAGTAGATATGCCTTAGCGTTACTGCATTAATGATAGAAACAGGTACAGTAGGTATTTGATATACTGTCCAGATTGGCAGTAACACACCCACCTTTAAAAGGTGCTTTTGAAAGTCTTTTGAATCTGGTGTTCATGAAAGAGTGGGAACCCTGTAGAAGGCACCAAATTCAAAAATAATTTCACATTTCTACTACATAAATGAGTCTTTATGTTATATTAACATTGATGTTCAATTTCCTATATAACAAGCTTTATGCAGATGTGTATCGACTTGTATGTAAATATTCTCATATTTCCCTTGTTTGGTATTGTGTAAAAGGCCTGTGCACACTGAGTCCGCAAATTCGCATGCGAAATTTTCGGACTCAGTGTGCAAAGGCCTGAAGAATGAAGCAGAATGATAAAATGGTGGAATGGAAAACCACCACATAAAATGTTACTACCTTACTACCACCTGACGGTTAAATAGTCAATCAGAAACCCTCTGAGAGCCGTTGGTGTCAATCATCTTATGTGTGCGCGCGCGCGGCTTTGTCGGCATCGGGTTGGCTAAAATCTCTGGAGGGCGGAGTTTTGTAAAGGCTGCGTGGTTTTTAACCACTGTTTTGAAATGGCGTCTGGTTGGCGTGAATTTGGAAATTTCTAACGTTACCCACTTCTGAAGTCGTGATTGCGAGCTCGTCGGAAAGAATAGGAATCATGGTGAAAGATACTAGGTATATACATGCCTCTTTCTTGGTGAAATCGTATTAAAGCTTAAATGTATTGGAGCTATTTAATTTGGAGTAAAATGTAGCGTCCCATTCACTCGTTGACAACCATTCACCCCACAATCTAAAATACTCAAATTGCGGACGATTTGGTCAAATACATTTTCAACGTACACTCCAAATGTCTGCACTCAAGTAGTGAATTCAGTGCACTAACGTTACTTTATAGGGTAACACAATTACTTCCGAGTTAACAGTTACATGAGCGGACCAATTTCCCTCTAGGAAACTAGTTTTTCCCCGCAGTGATGATTCCGATAGCACGTGAAGGTAGCAAAGGATCCAAAAATCACTTGCAGCACCAATATTTCCTTTTTTATTTTCAACAGCAATGAGACACATTTGATCTAATCAAGATAGTATATAAGGTGATAAGTGTGTAATTATTTAAGCTGCCCTAACGTGCATCTTGTGAGAAGTCACGAGGTAGATGTTTCATTACTGGACATTAGAAACGTTGGCCAGACAATCAAATCAAAATGGTTGTCTTGCAAACGTTTAGTTTGTGCACTGCTCATGATTTACTGAAAACACGACGTTTTTGTACTTGTAGGGGGCAGCAGCGAGTCAGTATTGGTTATTGAAGAACACGGTTCAAAGTCAAACGGTTTCATTTTAGAATTTGAGAAAAACATTAATTTGATATGCCTACAGTATTAGTTTCATTTGTGGTCGTAGGAAAATTAAAACAGTGGCAGGTCTTACTCAGTTTGACTGATGTGATTGCCAACACCTGCAGAATTTGACCTGTAAGGCACTGTAGGAAGCTAAGTGATGTTACATTTTATAATGCATAATCTCTTGCAATTTTGCTTGGTTTATTACAATATTCAGGACTTGAACCCAGGTCACTTTACTTACTAAACAAATCTTTTACACCACTAAAAGATAGGATTGTCACTGGTGCCCAAATAGGTGCAACAATTTTCTCACTTTTTTTTAAAGGCTGGAAATTCTCGCCATATAAAGTGAAAAGTGAACTATTAATTTATAAGTTATAAACCTCATGTTTTATAAGGTATTCATCTTTTATGAATCATTCAAATATTGGTGTCTGGGACAATGCAAGTTTTTAAAAGTGTGCAATGAACGTCTGTTGAGTTAATATTAATTGAAACCTTTTAGAGACCTGGAAACAGTATTTGAAATGTCACAATTTAACAAGCGAATTAGATGCATGATTTACGTAAATTACATTTTGGATTCAAAACGTAAAAAAAAATTGTATAACACAATTAGCAAAGAAAAAACAAAATTTATTGAGCTTAAAATCTGAATGGGCATGAGAAAATGATGACATTCTGTTCATACATACAACAAACTAAATATATTTTTTATTTAATGCATAAGAAAACCACATTATGAGGCTTACTTTTTTAAGTTTTATTAAACTAAACTATGTTTGTTCATCGGTAACCTACAGTACATTGACCTGGGATATTGTTTTGGGCAAAAATTAAGTGTATTGCAACATAGATCAGATGTCATAAATCTCTCTCCCTGAAGGCTGTCTCAGGACTGCATATCCCAGGGTTGCTGTGGGAGAAGAGTGAGGTGGTTGTGTCGTAGTGTTCTCAGCTCCGTCAGCCGTCCCAAGAGCCTGGCGAAGCGCCGCGGGTCCTGTGCTGTCCCCTGACTACAGCAGCAGCAAACCCGGGACAGCAGCTCCAGAACAAACTCCTGTAAGTTCTCAACACAGCTCGCCGCACGCAGAGATGGCCTGTCTGCTTGGCAACAGAAAACAAATGGCGGTCATTTTAAAGGGTAACTTCAGTGATTTAGCATTAGGTTTTGTATCAGTAGAAACCTGGTAGTATATTCAAATTATGGTACTTTTTTTGGCCAGAGGCTAAAGACTACAGCCAGTAGATGGAGCTGTTCTGCATGTTATCAACCCGCCCATAGGGGAGAGATCTCACACACAGAATGTAAGACACAGACGGACGCACAGACAATCATAACGGATCGTGTGAGTGAAGGTGTTTCTCAATGTCAAGGATACTTCCTCTGCAGGACTGGTCCTTCCAAGTCACTTACTTCAGAGGCTAGGCGAGGCTCCTCTTTAGCATTCGGAGAACACGTAAATGGAACAGGTTAGCAAGTGCACGTTAGCCTCATTACGTCAGTGAAAAGGTCCGTCAGCCATCAATAACGTCATTTGTATAAAATCAATACGGTTGTAATTTGTACTGGCATTTAAAAGTTAAACTTTACTTATATTTACTAGGGTTATAACAAATGTTTGGTAACGTAAATACTAACACTTGAAAGCATATTGCCCCGTTAACGCTCCGACTCCGCCAACGTCCGATATTTTGTATTTTTTGAACAAGATAGCAAAGCTGCGCGCATAGGATTGTGGGTGATTTGAGAACGCTAAGTGCGCGAAGTCTACTCGTATGCATCCTTTCCTGTATATGGCATATTTTTCGAACGAAGGACTCAGACCTTGGTTGAAATTCCGAGGATCCTCGACATTGGAACAGCCCTTCGACGGACGTCGATGACGTAGCATCCTCGGAATTCTGGCTTCCGAGGATCCTTCCTTGACATTGAGAAACGCCTTGAGTGTTTCAACTTTTCAATGAATTCTTGGTATAGTTTAGCTTCCTTATGCGATCTGAAAACGTGCCAGATTGGTGCTTAACTTTACCTCAACGTGATGAATGAAATCTGATCCTGCTGCGTCTGTGCCTTGACTCTCGTTCGGCTCACTCATACTTTATTGAAAAGACACGTTCAGTTTTTAATTGTAGTGTTTATTTTCTAACTGAACGAAATTATTGTATTACTATGAAGATCAAAATGACGGTGTACGGAGTGGCCTCGTAGGGCAGCGAAGCAAGTGCATTCTGGGAGTTGTTGTCTTTCATCCACATGAGACAAAAATAAATGTTCTGTCTTTTCTCAGTCTAGAAGGCACCAAATTCAAAAAATAATTTCAAATTTCTACTGCATAAATGACCCAGTTTAAATTCAAAGCTTAATGCTAAATAACTGAAGTAACCCTTAAAACAGTTTTATGCATCTTATTTTGCACAATGTGCGAGACTTCCGATTCATTAGCCGGTACGGGCAAATAAAGTGCTAGTTCCTATACAAAAAAAAAACTGTTTATGATTACAATAATACATTTAAATAAAATAACAAATACCAGTTTGCAATATAAAACAGCATAACTGACTAGTTTTGTACAGGTAAAATGATGAAGTGAATGACACCGGAAGCCTCACACACGCAAGCTACCTATAAATGACTGGTCTGAATTCAGTGACATGTGGACGTTCACATGGAAATGAGTCCCAATTGTGTTCATAATGCATAACGCACAAACCTGAACACAACACTGCCGTCGCTGTTAGAAGTGCATATTCCGCCTCGGTTACCGCAATAGTCACCATACTGTGGAGGAAATTTACCACAGACCTCAAGAGCTCGTCATTCAACCCTGATCAGAGATAAAACATTAGTATCATTAACATTAGCACAGACAAAACCTTTCTAGACAAATATAATGATGATGCATCAATTCATTGTATTTGTCACTGTGTGTAGGGTGAATTCAGGCTGATTGAGACACTTTTCCAAAGTCATCTCAATGGCAAAAAGTGTCCCAATCACCCTGAATTCACCCTAATGTGACATTTTCCTATATGATTATCACTTTGCATCATAGATCACCTGAGTGTGTCAGTATCCTGTGGCTGTTCCCAGTCTTGGACTCTAAAGTTTTTGCCCAATCGGGGTTTGAGTTATTTGAATTTGCTGGGTATAAAGCTGGTGATAGAAAACATCAGAGAGTCATATGTGTTGAGTTGTTGAATCAAACAACAACACTACTAGTAATGCATCTAATCCACTTGTTAAATTGTGACATTTCAAATACTGTTTCCGGGTCCAAGCCTCTACCCAGTTTCAATTGATAATGTTAACTCAATAGATGTTCATTGCATACTTTTACAAACTTGAGTTGTCCCGGACACCAATATTTTAATGATTCATAAAAGATGAATCGGTGTCTGGCCAGTCGAAATGTTAAGCACTGCAAAAAATGCTTTTCTTACTATTTTTGTCTTGTTTTCAGTCCAAATATAAAAAAAATCTAACATTAAGAAGCATTTACTAGACAAGCAAAAGTTTTTGTCTTATTTTGGGGGAAATTAACTCAAAATGAAGGGAGTTTTTGCTTAAAATAAGCAAAATAATCTGCCAATGGGGTAAGCAAAATAATAAGAAAACAAGATTATTTTGCTTACTCCATTGGCAGGAGCAAAAACTCCCTTAATTTTGAGTTATTTTCCCCCAAAACAAGACAAAAACTTTTGCTTGTCTAGTAAATGTTTCTTAATGTAAGATTTTTTAGATATTTGGACTGAAAACAAGACAAAAATACTAAGTAAGAAAAGCATTGTTTGCAGTGGAGATAATGGTTCGAGTCAAGATTTTACAGCACACAGTGAATAAATACACTCTTAAAAATAAAGGTTATTTTCTGGCATTGATTCCATGAATTTTTTTCATCAACTAAACCTTTCCATTGTACAAAAGGTTGTATTTTTGATATAATATTCTTCACACTGAGAAAAATAGGTTATTTTCAGTTGCATAGGCTAGTCTTACAAGTTGGTCTTCACATTTTTAGATGGGTCATAACCTTTTTAAAAGTCAGTTACATGAAAAGTTTGATTGGTCTCATTTGAATTCAAACAATAAGACTAATTACCCCTTGTCTAACTGCTAGATGGTCAGACTAGATCTTAAGACACTATCCCCTGGTTTCACAGAGCCTGTTTACACCTGGTATTAAGATGCGTTTAGGTCAATTGGATCTCAAGTGGATGACACTAAATACAGGAGTAAATGGGATCTAAAATGTTTTGAGTCCACTTTCGACCACTTCCAGAGGTAGTCGAAAACGCATGCGACTGGATTGCTTTTGTAAATGCTGATGTGGTCGGATGTGTTTTAACAGCCGCAAAAGATCGCCTACTCACCTTAGGGGTAAACATTATGGGAAGCGCGCTAGCCAGACAGGATTTAAACTTTGGCTGGAGACCCAAGTTTGGTTTGAAGACGAAAAACATACCAAGCACAATGTTCTCTCACCTTTCCTGATTTCTAAATCGCACTCACAGCGTTCGGCTGGTCTAGCGGCTGTCAGAGCAGAAACGGAAGCTCTCCGTAGGTTTCGCAAGGTTATTGTGCAAGGTTATTTTGGTCATAAGATCGAAAGATCTGCAAAAAAAACACTTTTACCCACCCATAGTCTCTCCCCTCAAAGAAATCCAGACAGAATTGGTTAAAAGTGGACGAAAGACACCTGGTAGGTGTCTACAAGGAAGGTATGTGTCTTCCTCGTCTATTTGTGAACTGACTGACCAAAACGCATGTTAGTACCAGGTTTAAACAGGGCCATAGACGAGGTTTAAACTAGCGTTGTGCCGATGGACGATATCATCTGACCGACATCACGATGGAGCGCCACCATCGTGATGCCACGCCCCAAAACTTTGCAGGGATTGCTCTGTAAATTAAATGGAGAATACAACTAATGCATATATACTGTTTTACTGTAATCTATGCCAGAGATGTGACATGTGTTAGTCTATGAAAATACCACGTCAGACAGGCTACACAAATATTGATCTTGACATTATTAGCCTCTTGTCTTTTTTACATGTCTTACACTGTACATTTAACTTATATTTAATTTTGTACAAGAAAACAGTCCTTATTAATGAATTATTAGCAGCCTATTGTAGTGTCTCAGGAGATCATGCTCATTGTCACGTAGCTCTTCTGTGGCTACTGCACTGAAGCGGCAGTTTAAGATAAACCCAGACTTCAGCGAACGTCATATAACTTTTGTCTGGTTAATACTTTTAAAGACTATTTGCCTTGGCCATAATGTCAAATCAAATGAAAGAATGAAGGTGATTCTGATAACATCCATTTATTAAAACACAGAACAACAAGGAAACGGGAACAACGCTCAGACCGAAAACTCTGGATTTACATTTCACTTATAATTGGCAGCACAATTAACTTTGTCGTGCAAAGCATAGCATGGGCTACAAAATAAAATGTTATTGAAATATTGTAAAGTGGTATGAACTACACGAATGAACGTTTAAAAAACAATATGCAAAATCAAAATTGAATAGCTCTGTAACGGATTGCGAAAAGTGCATGCAATCTATTGGAAATCCCGGATGAATAATTAGTTGGGTTATTAAAATAACAAAATTATAGTTCAAGTAGAAAATAATATTTATGTAAAGAGATACAGTAGAATAAAAATAGCTTAAAAGTGCACAACTCCTCTTAAGTGGAAGAAAGCTACGTATTTCCCCCTCACGTGCAACCTTTTGTAAAGTGCGGATGAGTCATTATTTGGGTTATTAAAATAACGAAATTATAGTTTAAGTATAAAATAATATTTATGTAAAGAGATATAGTAAAATATATCCTTCAACACCCCCATCGTCAACGGCCAATTTAGGGGACATTGCCCAACCTTAGTTCCCAGACTAAAATGCATGTTTGAGACGTTTTAATTGAAAGCAACTTTGCACTGGGATATCTTAAAATATATGTGCCATTTGTTTTGTCTCAAGATGTACACCAGTGATTTTTTTTTTTTTTTTTTTTCTAAGGCATGTTTATAAAAGCTTCTTAAATGTCCTAATTGAACTTGGGCCTAATCCTGGCTTAATCTAAACCCTGTCTGTGAAACCAGGCCTACGTTTATGTAACCGGCCCTGTTGACTCAGAACCCAGAATCGTTCCTCTATGACATTGTGACATTATGACAAAAAAAAACCTTTTGTAAGAGTGTATTAACAGTTTGTTGTTTGCTTTTGGGATCTGATAGAGCGCTTGGACCAAAAAAAAACGGTGACTTGTGACATCAGATTTAAACAGATTATGTGATAATGTGTGTGATTACCAGTGCTAACACTAGTGGGGTTCTCTGAGAACTGCTGAGCTAAGAGTAGGAACATGACTTCAACTGAAGAGCTGGACAGAAGTGTGTTCTGGTCAGAACTATCCAAAAGCTCAAACCCTAAACAACAGAGAACCACAGATTAGTTGTATTTAGACGTGTTTGGGGTGTGATCTGAGAAGTTGGAGGAAACTGACCAGGTATACTCCTAAAAAATTGCAAAAGCTTCTCCATCTGAGGACTCAGATCTGTATTTGTTAAACTTGACCACAAAGGCACCTGGGGAAAGAAAAAGAATGATATCTTATCCACTGCCTGTCCAAAAAAAGAGTTTCTGTTTGGATCTAAATGGGCAATCTATGGGCAGTCTATGATTGGATCATTATTGCAGTGATATTGTGTTTTAAAGCATGTTATATGTTTGGCAACAGTTCTTCTAACCCTAATTTTAATTTCTTAAATAAATATGTAGGAAGACACATCATAGCCATATTCCAGGATGACAATGTCAAGATTCATCAGGCTCAAGGCCTGTACACACCGGGAAGAATATCACGCGCGCTTATCGCCTGCGTTTTTCGTGACGTTTTTCGGCGCGTCTTGAGTGTTTACACACAAGCGATTTTCACTGGCGATGCACAGAAGAAGAGAGACAGTATTTACGTGCTTGCCAAAAACCATAGATATATTATGTCTATGGCCAAAACCATTCACACACTTTTTGCTAACTGGCAAGCAGCATTAGCAGCTCATCTTCTTTGTCTACTTACTACTTCTTCGTCGTATCAATGTGTGCTCGGTAAGACCGTTTTGTGCTTGAACGCCACCAAGTCTTGTTTAACTGTCACTTCAGCAGCTCCAGGCATGTGAACAAAAGCGGCGATCTCATTGGTCGGCCAGTTTTTAACGCGCCGCGTCAAATAAAAAAACGAACCAGAGGCGTTTTTTTTTTTTTAAATGACGCTTTTAAGCCTGGCGTTTTGCGTTTTTCGTCGGTGTGCACACTCACATTGGCGCCCTTTGTTTAGTCACGAGGCGTTAAACGTCGGCGATAAACGCACGCGGAAATCGTCCCGATGTGAACAGGCCTTCAAACTGTGAAAGAAAGGTTGGGAGGGAACATGAAGAATAATTTCCACACATGAGTCCAGACCTTAAATTCATTGGAAGTCTTTGGGATGTGCTGGAGGAGACTTTACATAGAGCTGGACTCTTGCATTGTCAATACAAGATCTTGACCAAAAATTGATGCAACTCTTGTTATTGCATTCAAGAGGAGCATCAGTTTTTGGTCAAGATCTTGTATAACATAATAATCACTGCAATAATGATTCAATCATAGACTCTTAAGCATTTGCCTATTTAAATCCAAACAGCAACCGGGCAGTATTTCTTTTTTGCATTTTTAATAAAAAAGAAAGAAACTTCTTTGACATACCGGGCAGTGCGTGTTGTCTTGAATTATGTACCTACGATAAGCCTCAACAATTCTATTCAGAATGCATCTCTGCTCTCTGGAGAAACTAGATGATACCTGCTAACAGTATTTTTGAAGATAAGAAACTTGTTCTGAATTTTCAACACAGCCTTCAAATCTCGTTAAATCTCCAATTTCATGCTTGGAAAAGCTAAATAACGCAAGAGGATTTTACCCGTGTGGTGAATCTGCTGGTGGACGAGACGCTTCTGCTTTCAGAGTAGTCTTCTTCAGTTCTTCCTGTTGACCCGTTGTGTCCTCTGTTCTTGTAGCCCTTCCTCAGTCTCTTTGACTGGCATTGCACTTCTGTAAGCAGACCTGACAAAAAGACACCAGTAATCAGCTAATGTTGATGCCAACTCTACTCAAAGCTCAGATTCCCAGAAATGACTGACTCAAAGCAACACGAAAAGATTTAAATCAATCTCACACTCTGCCAGCATCCCGACGGCTCTGCATTTGCGCAGTCTGCAGTCCTGACACTTTCTCCGCATGTACATGTCCATCTCGCAGCTCCCACCACTTTTGCAGCGGTACACAGCCTTTTTAGTCACACTGCGTCTGAAGAAACCTAAACCAAGAGAGATATACACTACCGTTCAAAAGTTTGGGGTCAGTACAATGTTTTGAAAGAAGTGTCTTATGCTCAAAAGGCTGCATTTATTTGATCAAAAATAACATAAAGAAAACGAAAAAAAAAAACACTACTATTGTGAAATATCCTTACAACGTATAAGAGCTGGTTTCTATTTTAATATATTGTACAATTTATTCATTACTCCAGTCTTCAGTGTCACATGATCCTTCAGAAATCATTCTAATATGATGATTTGCTGCTCAAGAAACGTTTATTATTATTATTAATAATAATAATGATAATGTTTAAAACAGTTGTGCTGCTTAATATTTTTGTGGAAAGTGATACTTTTTCAGCATTTTGATCTATTTAATGAGGCATTAAATAGATCAAAATACTGAAAAAGTATTACTTGCTGAACAAAAGTATGAATTTCTTTCCAATAAATAAATAAATAAATTACTAGCCCAAACTTTTGAATGGAAGTTTATTCTTGTCCAGGAAAACAGACCAAGTAACTATCAATAGCAAGTAGTAAATCTTGTTTCATTGTTTTTGACTATTTACAAAAAGGACAAGCTCTGAAATGCCCCACTCCATTTCCTGTTTTATAAGGAAATATGTGCTTGTCAAGCCATTACACAGAACCTTTCAAATACGGATTGTGGACACTAGTAAATAAAATCAAGAAGCATATCAAGGATAAGTGATCAAGTTCACGCAATAATTTAAATTCTCTCATTTACTCACCCTTATGCCTTCCAAATCTATATGACTTTCTTTCTTCAGATAAACACAAACAAAGATTTTTATGAAAACAACCCAGCTGTCAGAGTCCATATATTGCAAGTGAATGGTTGACGCAGCAATCATGACGGCAATCCGTACGACACCAGTGGATGAATCCATTTCTTCTAAAGCGAAAGTACAGGTTAAATACTAATATTTTATTACATAATTGCTCCCGTCAACTGTCATTCGGGCGTTCATATACATCAGGGATGGCATGAGGGGGAATGAATGATAAAAGTTTTCATTTTTGGGTGAACTATCCTTTTAATGTTGTCCTTAAAGGGATCCCCTGGTGTTAAGACTTGTATGGCTTAATAGAACATAAATGATGTCTCTTACTGAAATATGTAGAAGAAAACCCATGAAAGATCCACGTTATTTAAAAAATCCAGTACATATTTGGACAATGGGCGGCGCCATTTTGTTTGCGTTCTATGATGATGATGTAGAATGGTTGAACTCGGCAATCAGCTGACGCTACACGTAGCTATTTTTACCACAACACAACTCGAACAATGTTTCAGAGTTAAACAAAACAAATTAATTGCATTTAAAACAAACTCGAACACATGTGCACACAAACTACACATAATACAACGGCTCTCCTACTTAACTCACTCGTTTTCATTCACTCATCAAGTGAACTGTATTAGTAGACTGGGTAAACCCAGCCTGATCTGCCGGCGATTTGATTTCGCCCTGCAACTCAGTCTGGAAACCTTTTACATTCATTTCTACTGCTTCTGTTACACTTTTGCGGGAACCAATCACAGACTGGCTTATCCACCTGGCGCGCTATTGGAGGGTTTAACATGATGACGGATAGAGAAGCGATGGGTCGATGCCTGTTGATCACGCCTCTTGTGGTCTGATTGATCGGCTCGGATTGCATTTTCAATTCCACATTGAATTTTGCTACATTCATTGCGGGACATATAATGAAAATGCTATTCCAAGTATCTTAACTGTTAGTGTAAATGCAATTAAGAAAAATAACATTGAAACGATCCTTTTGCTACAATTTGTGCTTGAACATGTTAAACGCATTTAATCATTTCAGTAATACATTTTCATTTTAATTTTGCAACTTATAAAGCGTTAAAATATATTTTTAAATGATATGTTAAAACTAGGGTATGAAATGGCAAATGTAAATTATATTATTCAATTTGAATTATCATTTTGCTCCAAATGTTGCACACAAGGTATGTAAAATGTAAATTTAAATACTGAAATGCATTGCCATTTTACATATTGCATTGCAAATTGAATATTGCTACTCAGGTGCTTCTATCTATATATATATATATATATATATATGGAAGCACCTGAGTAGCAATATTCAATTTGCAATCTCTATAGAGAAGCGCTGGATCAATGCCCATTGGTCATGCCTCTTGTGGTCTGATTGATTGAAGGACTATCCAATTGCGTTCAGGGTCATTTGAATTATGCTCATTTAACACGCCTCTTGTGCAGTAGAAAATACAGAGCAGACTCCCCAGACCAATGTTCAATCTTAAATTGAGCTTGGTCTGGTGATAGCCAGACAACTGTATTAGTGGACTAATGTAGGGAATAGTGAATGAGGTTTTAGGGGGCGATTTCGGATTCTGCCCCTCTCGTGGAGACTGACGAGGGCAGCCCATAACACATCTCGATTGAGACCGAGCAGTCCGTCAGATGTGTGTGTGAGAAAGAGAGAGAGTTTGTGTGCACGTGTGTTTGAGTGTGTTATAAATGCAATTACAAAACAATGAATTGGTTTTGTTTAACTCTGAAACATTGTTCGAGTTGTGTTGTGGTAAAAATAGCTACGGATAGCGTCAGTTGATTGCCGAGTTCAACCATTTTACGCCATCACCATAAAACGCAAACAAAATGGCGCCACCCATTGTCCAAATATGTACTGGATTTTTTTAAATAACGTGGATCTTTCATTGGTTTTCTACTACATATTTCAGTAAGAGACATCATTTATGTTATATTAAAGGACAACTCCGGTGAAAAATGAACCTAGGGGTAATTAACATATGGTTACCGAGTAGATCGTTCTCTGGGATTTGTTTTCATGAAAATCGAATGTAAAGAGTTTTATCTCTAATAACAGATTAGCTTATAACGCTAGTATATGGGACATATAATAAGTCAAATTAAATCGCTAGTTAATACCACTAACAAGGCTCAAAATAGCCTCACACTAACACGGTAGCATAATGAGGGTCCCTACATGCAAACGGAAGCATTGAGAACTTTGTAAGTGTACAAACAGTTTAATAAGAAGATACTTTATAAAGACAGTACATTACACGTATACAGACAGGAGCCATCTTGGAAAACAGTCTCGACAAGTCGAGCCACGAACGCTGTGCTAAGTGATGAACTGTGACTTGGAATCTCATATGGTCCGTTGTTTCTGGAAGAAAGCACTGAACGCAACAGAGAAAAATAAATAAATAAAAATATTTTTTTTTAAACTGAACGCCTCAGAGACTAGCGCTTCCAAAGGATACACACTAAAGAGATGGCGGATTATTCAACCGTGGCTCGACTCGTCGAGACTGTTTTCCAAGATGGCTCCTGTCTGTATACGCGTAATGTACTGTCTTTATAAATTCTCTTCTTATTAAACTGTTTGTACACTTAAAAAGTTCTCAATGCTTCGGTTTGCATGTAGGGACCCTCATTATGCTACCGTGTTAGTGTGAGGCTATTTTGAGCCTTGTTAGTGGTATTAACTAGCAATTTAATTTTACTGATTCTATGCCCCATATACTAGCGTTATAAGCTAATCTGTTTTTAGAGATAAAACTCTTTACATTCGATTTTCATGAAAACGCATCCCAGAGAACGATCTACTCGGTAACCATGTGTTAATTACCCCTAGGTTAATTTTTCACCAGAGTTGTCCTTTAAACCATACAAGTCTTAACACCAGGGGATCCCTTTAAATTGATTCAATTACTACAGTTTTTGAACAGCCAACCTTTGCAGCCCTCACAGGTGAGGGCATTGTAGTGATATCCCGAGGCTTTATCTCCACACACCACACACAGCTCATCTTGGCCTTTCACTCGAGCCCCATGGCCCATCCTGGGCCGTTTCAGCACTGGAAGACCAATAATGCTGCCTCTTGTTGGGCTTTGGACCTCTATCTCGGGCTCACAGATGTACTCAGAGCATTGATGGCCGTAGGGGTACGGCGGGTTGCACACTTGAGCGTTTGGCGCTCCGTACATTGAGAACTGCACATTTACGGGGCTGAACGGCTGCTGCCCATAGAGAGGACTTTGTAGATCCGGTTCTTGGTAAGAGCAGCTCAGTGGATCCACAAGAACATCTGCAGCAAGAATAGGAGAACATCTTGGTGAATGAAACGATTGAAAATGTTTCACAAGAAATATGTTTCTTTTTCACATGATTCTTGAATTACCTAATGATGACTATTATGAGGCCATTGGGACATAATAAAAAAAACACCCAGAGCAAGACCTTTTGAATCTTTTCTGCCTCTGGAAACAGGATGCAGCTGAAGAGGTTACAGTTTTGTTTATGGTTGTTATTTGCTTTTTAGCTTATGAGGTTTTTATAACCGTACAGAATGGAGCCTTCCTGATGTTTTTTCTGTCAGAGGGAAGGTTATGAAGATGGATTTTAGATTTGAGTTCCCCCATAGAGGAATCACATGTCACAGCTGGCAGCATTTCTGAAGCACATCTGCACAAGATCCATCTTGACGGACACTTCTGAACTAATAGTGACAATAAGCAAGAGAAATATTTCACATGAGAAAAACGTAATATTTGTGTAAATCTCACTTCATCAAACCAATCTCTGTTTTTCCATGTCATTCATAGATATCCTTGTGCTGTGTGGTGGTCTCTTTAGTGGTCTTCAATCCTGTTGTTCTCACAGATGTTTCATGTCCCGTTTCATGTAGAGCATAACTTTCCGGAGCTAGTATCTGTTTGTAAACCACTGCAGTTCTTCATAAACATTCATGTCGGTGAGAAGCTTTGCTAAAATACTAGCATTGACTGGCTTTCGAGACACCACGGCGAATTAAATGACAAAACGAAACCGAGACTTTAACAAAATACTATTCGGACAGTAGTTGTTTCTCAAGGCGATGTCTGTGAAATAATATTTGGACATTCGGATGACATTTAATGAGCGGCTCACATTTAATGAGCGGAGACAAACCACTGTGAATAATACGTGATCAGTCACGTGACCGTATTCCTACACGACATCAGTGATGGCAATCAGTTTAAAGTAATTATTCATGTGGTTTATTTTAAAAAGTTGTCTGAAACGTCAACAACAACAACAAAAAAACAGTAGGAGATTGGCTGGGAAATTCTCCTGAGTGGTCTGAGGGGATGGACAGCACTAAAATGCTACTAAAATGATCTAGTGTCCAGAGGCCTCATTTATAAAAACACGCATACACATTTGAACTAAGTGTGCATACACTAAAATCAACGGCAACGTTCATATGTATAATAACTAGTGCTGGGAATCGATAAAAAAAAAAAAAAAACTAATTAATCTAATTTTTTTCTGTAATTAATCTCAAGTTTTTAATATTTTACATTTTTAATATTTTAATATTGTAATTTCAGTTACTCTCCAAAATCATGTAGAAACAATTTAAAGAAAGTATATTTTAAATATGTGTTGTAATGGCATCTTTTTATGAATGAAGGCCAGTATCACTGTCTCTTTGAAACATTAATGACGTTACATTACAGTATAACTGAAAGCTCCCAATTTCAACATTTATTAGGCTTTAAAAAACAGCTTTTAATTTAAGTGAACTTAAAACAATCTTTACATAAACCTATTATAATAATCCTGTGCCTTCCCTGTTAGACATATACAGAAATGTAATATTTATCAACACCTTTCTTAACTGCATAAATAATAAATTAAATATAGATTAATCATCATTAAAGCTAAAATTTTCTGTTCCCGTTCTTTGATGAACATTAATGATGTTCTCGTGTCTTGTCGCTTGGAAGCAATAACATGAATAGGAGTGTGATCATGTAACGCTAGGCAAAAATGGATATAAAAACGGACGCTGCGTTATTTGCGTTAAATATTTTTAATGCGTTAAGCTGAAAAAATTAATCGCCCGCGTTAACGCGTTCATTTGCCCAGCCCTAATAAAAACGCTATTTAACGTGTAAAAGTGCTAATCAGACGTACGCACTTTTCCTTGTGGCAGAGAGTCTTAAGTACTGCAGGTATTGCAAATCTTGCCGCTCGCTATTCTCAAGGAAATGATTTGGACGTTGACTGGTGCTCTTTTATTAGTTAATGACAATAACTAGGTGGCATTTACATCTGAAACCATTCAGCTGTGCCAGATTTAAAGATAATTTGGGACTTGTAGATTTATTTTACGTCTGAAAAAGAGGCGTACGCGTTTTTTTTTTTGTGTATGTTTGTACACACATTTGAGAAAATTGTAAGATCAAGTTTCTTTGCAACATTTTATAAATGAGGCCCCACATCTCCCGGAAAGTTTGATACACATATGTATTATTGTTTAAATTGCAGCTATAGTGCCATAAAAAATAGTATTGTTTTTTCATACTATTAAAGTATATATTATTATTTTGAATTGGTAATGGTAAAAGTAATTTTCTTACGGGTTTTTGTCATTTTTATTAGTTTTTGCTTTCTTTAAATATTTCTATTTAGCTTTAATTTCAGTTTCCAAAGCAATATTTATTGGTAATATTTTAGGTTTTATCTTATACTTATTTTATTTTAGCTTTTATGTCAGCTTTATTTCAGTTAACTAAAACAATTTTTAAATAGTTTTAGTTAACAATTACACTGACGCAATGAAAGTCAATGGGGTCCGAAGCAACATTGGTCCTCAATGACTTACAAAGAGACATTTTCCAAAATATATTTTGTGTATATTCAGTTGTGCTCAAAAGTTTACATACTTGTATATCCCTTGCAAATGTTAATGATTTTAACTGAATAAGAAGGATAATAAATATTTATTTAGTACTGGCTGTTTTTTTGCTTTGTGATGGTTGTTCATGAGTCCCTTGTTTGTCCTGAGCAGTTAAACTGCCCAATGTTCTTCAGAAAAATCCTTCAGGTCCTGCACATTCTTCAGTTTTCCAGCATCTTTTGCATTTTTGAACCCTTTCCAGCAGTGACTATGATTTTGAGATCCATCTTTTCACACTGAGGACAACTGAGAGACTCAAACACAACTACTAAAAAGGTTGAAACAATCACTGATGCTCCAGAAGGAAACATGATGCATTAAGAGCCGAGGGGGTGAAAACTTTTTGAATTTGAATATCAAGGTCAATTGTACATAATTTGTCTCCTGGAAAACATGTAAGTATCTTCTGTTGATTCTGAAGGGCAGTACTAAATGAAAAACAAGGTATTTAAACAAAATAAGAACAATTTGGACATCGTCATCCTGTTCAAAAGTTTTCACCCCCGGCTCATAATGCATCAGTGAATGTTTGAAACATTTTTTTGTTGTTGTGAGTCTCTCAATCGTCCTCAGTGTGAAAAGATGGATCTTAAAATCATACAGTCACTGCTGGAGAGGGTTGAAATATGCAAAAGATGCTGGAAAACTGAAGAATGTGCAGGACATGAAGGATTTTTCTAAAGAAAATTGGGCAGTTTAACTGCTCAGGACAAACAAGAGACGCAAGAACAATCATCGCAAAACACACACACACAGCCGTGGATCATCCAGGTAACAACACACGGTGGTATTAAGAATCAAGGGTATGGAATCGTGTATATATATAATTTTATAAATATATTGTAATTTCTATAATAAGTGTAATCTTACCATAGTACTGCGGCTGCTCTGTGATGTCAAACGTGTCTGATGCGGAGAGGTAGCCGCCGACTGACATGATCATCTCAGGATCTGTGCCCTCTCTCATCTGATCAGTGGGATTCCTGCTCTTCACAGAGAATATCTGAATCTATAAAAGAGCACAACAGCTTTCATTCACCCTACTTGAGGATCGTAATCCACTGCCTTCAAACATTTCTCCAGCAAGCGCTCCAGCCCCAGAGAAAGATGAGCTATTTTAGGCATCACTGTCACGAAAAGGTTATGACAGAACACAGTGAAGGCTGCGGAGATCTCCGTCTGTGCTCCTATGGGGCTCTGAGAGGATCTGAAAAACATCGACTGTGAGAAAAAGACGAGAGATGAGGCCCATGTGTCCGAACAGCTGCTCTGGCACGAGTTTCACAGAAAAGGCCTCACAAAGAGTAGTCTGTCCCAATCGCTCTCAACAGGTTCGGCCTGTAGCTGACCCGAGCTCGCACCCTTGTCCAGTAACTCAAAAGAAGACCTGCAACACACTTTAAGGACAGTGACCACCATTTTGGATCCCAGACTAGTGTATATATATTTAAAATATTAACCGTTTTGGCTTTTTACTTGATGGCATCCACTGGAAGCTTTTCTTGCTCAGAAACTGGTGCTGGATTACACTTTTTCCTGGCTTGCAAACATAGTCCTAACCTTATTCCTAACCACAACCCTAACAATGAACTATTAGTTGGAGAAGAGTTATAAACTCAGCCCATTGCTGAATCTGATTAGTCCTGGAACAATATTCCAATCAACCATTAATTATGTTGATTCAGGAACACATCCTACTTGACAATCACAGCCATCATTTTGATTTACTCTGAATTGAAATCAAGAAGGGCATGATCATGGAGAAGTATGCTAAATGGATTGCTGTGTGAACAGAATCATGTGACACAGTTTTCAGTTTCATTTATGTTACAGGACCTATTGTTTATGTTCACATGGATGGTGGAGAAGTGAAAGAAAGTATTGTTTTACACCATTGCTAGTGGCAAAGTGGTGATCTGAATTTTGTATGTTATAACTCAATGTTCACACCCATGCAGATTTTTGTCCTGCAAAAATACATAACAGATACGGTCATATTTAGCTGTTTTTAGTTGCGCGCTGTGATGTATACAGTGGCAAGAAAAAGTATGTAAACTGCTTGCAGAATCTGTGAAAATGGGAATATTTTTAACTAAATAAAAGACATCATACAAAATGCATGTTATTTTTTATTTAGTACTGTCCTGAATAAGACATTTTACATAAAATATGTTTACATATAGTCCACAAGACCAAAAAATTGTTTTTATTAAAATGACCCAATAAAAAGTTTATGAACCATTGATTCTCAATACTGTGTGTCGTTCCCTGGATGATCTACGGCTGTGTGTGTGTGTTTTGTGATGGTTGTTCTTGAGTCCCTTGTTTGTCCTGAGCAGTCAAACTGCCCAATGTTCTTTAGAAAAATCCTCCATTATTCAGTTTTCCAGCATATTTTGCATATTTGAACCCTCTCCAGCAGGGACTGTATGATTTTGAGATCCATCTTTTCACACTGAGGACGATTGAGGGACTCAAACACAACTACTAAAAAAAGTTGAAACATTCATTGATGCTCCAGAAGGAAACACAACGCATTAAGAGCCGGGGGGTGAAAACATTTGAACAGGATGAAGATGTCCAAATTTTTCATATTTTGTTTAAATATAAAAAAAAAATCATTTAGTACTGCCCTTCAGAAGCAACAGAAGATACTTACATGTTTCCCGGAAGACAAATTAAGTACAATTTACCTTGATCTTCAAATTTAATAAGTTTTCACCCCCCAGCCCTTAATGCGTTGTTTCCTTCTGGAGCATCAGTGAATGTTTCAACCTTTTTAAGTGTTTGAGTCCCTCAATCGTCCTCAGTGTGAAAAGATGGATCTCAAAATCAGTCACTGCTGGAGAGGGTTCAAATATGCAAAAGATGCTGGAAAACTGAAGAATGGGCAGTTTAACTGCTCAGGACAAACAAGAGACTCAAGAACAACCATCACAAAACACACACACACACACACACAGCCGTGGATCATCCAGGGAACGACACTCAGTATTGAGAATCAATGGTTCATAAACTTTTAATCAGGGTAATTTTAATAAATTCAGCTTTTTTTTTGTCTAGTGGACTATATGTAAACATTTTTTTTTGTAAAATATCTTATTCAGGACAGTACTAAAGTACTGTAAGTACTTAAAGTAAAGTACAGTCTCTTTTATTTAGCTTAAATTATTCACAATGATTCTGCAAGCAGTTTACATACTTTTTCTTGCCACTGTATGTGTGACTTAACATGTATTCTGTATATATACCTATCAAAAGTTTTTGCTGTTAGTAAGATTTTTTTTAAAGGAAGTCTCTGTTGCTCACCAAGGCTGCATTTATTCGATCACTTTTTTACTATTAAAAAGTCATCGTTCAATCATTCACAGCTCAACATCACCTGCATGGCTCACGAGTTCTCAGAAAGTCTATAATTCTCAACATTTCAGTTTCCAGCGTCTTATGCTAAATTCTTTTCAATGCCGATGCAAAAAAATGCATACGATTGATCGGGGACAATTCAATATCTTTCAAATATTCACCTACGTTCTCTGAACTATAAATCCCCCCTGTTCTCGTTCACTTTAACTTTGTGTTCTCTGTGGCAATGTGGGTCGCTCTCTGTTTCCCAAGAGGAATGAGAGTGACATCCAGCTCATCTCTAGAGCTTTAGGGAGTGTTTATACACGCCGTGTTTGCCACGGCTCTGTTTGTCATGCAGTTAATCTTTGACATTAAAAAGATTGAGGACTGCAGGACTCTAACCTTCCCACCCGATATACTTTAGACCCCTTGAAAGGGGCGGGTTTTCCTGAAAAACCCTTAAATTATGACACGGATGCTCACACGTATCCTGCTTGTTGCGCTGACATAGAACATCCTCCATGGTGTTATAGTGGTAGCATCTCAAAGAGGCTGACCTCGGTTTCGCAGTGTCGAAATATAGATATCATTAGTGCCTCTGAGACCCAAGGGAGGGAGGTTTTTGCTATCACTCCCATGCCATCCATCACAATGACTGTGGGTTCTTTACTTCAAAAAAATGTGCACGATTAACAAAACGACCTTCTTTAAACCCCATGGATGGTTTCATTCCAGATGAGGTTAGAGGGAGCAAAACGCCAATGAGTTTGAACACTCATTAATTTTTCACAGTTTTCACAAGAACATAAATAGCAACTATGTAAATAAACATGCCTTTAGCGTATCATAACAATTGTCCTCACATAAAAAAATAAGGGTTGTTTTTTTTTCACAGCGATGTCGTAGAACAGGGGTTTCCAATCTTTTAGATACCACAGACCTCCATGTGAGGGACCCACAATCCTAAAAGCTATATACTTTCATATATATAAAAATATATACTATAAACGTGTAAAATATTATTCTGAAATTATTTCGTTTCTGTAACGTACATTTCGTTTTTTTTCTACTTACTAAACTACTGTATTAGATGTATTTTATCTATCTATTTATTTAATTCATTATTTTATTTAAACCAACATTTTTATTTATCAAATTACAGAGCCACTAAAGGGACATGATGGTGGAAAAAATATGAGATGGGAGGAAAAAATATATTTGCATTCCCCTTAGAAACGTTACATTCGCTCGCAAAACTTTTGGGTTTGCAAAGTTTTTTGGGGGAACACAAACGTTTTGCAAGAGAATGCAAAGTTTCTTATGGGAACACAAACGTTTTGTGAGTGAACCCAAAAGCATTGACATATAATTTCCCTCCCGTCCATCATGCATCAAATTGTGTATATTTTAACTTTTTTTTTTTTCAATCAAAAGCATTAATTCATTCATTTTCATATAGTTTTCCCCTACATTTTTCACTCTAGCACTCTTGCAACCACTGCAATAGAAGAACCATTTTATGTTCCTAAAATAACCTTTTAGTGAACAGTTCTTAAAAAAACATTTTTGTCTTAGTGTGAAGAACCTTTGTCCACTATAAAGAACCTTTTGTGGAATGGAAAGGTTCCATGGATGCTAAAGGTTCTTTATGGAACCATTGATGCCTATAAAGAACCTTTATTTTTAACTCTTTTCCCGCCATTGACAGAGTTTTCTAGAAGGGTATAGCTGCTGCCTGGAGATCTCTAAATGGGGGTGGAAACTCCAAAATAGGGTGTGGCCTCCTCCCATTGACAGACAGGCACATTTCCACCCCACCCGTCCCCCGGCTTTCCGTGTTTTCACTGTTTTACGTTAGGGGGCGCTATTACACATCTGAATATGTAAAATAACTTGATCATCACCATTAAAGGTGTCATGAACTGGATATACTGTAAAATTATACTGTTGTCTGTGGTCAACTAATGATGTTCGCGTGGTTTTTACATTCAGAAACATAATGAAGTAATAGGCTATTTTCTGCCTGGGTTTTGAGGCTCTCTGAAAAACGCTCGGTTTTGATGGGCGCGCCGCACTGAAGACCTGGAAGTAAATGCCCACGGCTAGGATTGGATCAGATTTGCATATTTAATGAGCTTCAGCTCCTCTCAGTACATGTGGGGATTGTTTTGAAAGTGTCTGGTGAAACGCTCACAGGGCTCGCAAAATGTCTTTATCAAACAAACACAAAGATTCATCTCTCACGTCGCCCGATCAGTGAATATAACCGCAAACCGTACACACACACACACGTGCACAAGAAAGGAATGTTATTTCACTATTTAAGATAGAACACTTAGCCCCGGGGACGTTGGCCTTTGAAAAAAGTAAAGTCCGAGCCCTGGCCCTTAACCTTACAAGTCAGAGTTTGATCACGAATGAACCAATAACACCTTCTCCAGCCTGTGACAGCGTGCTAAGGTATGTAATCAATAGATATCAAACGATCTGTAACAATGCAATACTAACACATATAAAAACCATGTTTTACTCACATAAGTGTGTTGCGCCTGTTCTGTCGGATCCAATATAGAAGGCACAGCATTGTGTTTTAATCTCAATATGTCTGCAAATCCAGTCTCGACCTCTATCTTGTTTACAAACGAATCCGCGGTGAAATGAAGTGAACAAACGCAATGTCTTCCCCACGTGAGCTGGAACCGGCATGTTTATTGCTCGGTAGCACCACCCGTTTAGCTCCACGAGACGGTGGGCGGGCTTGAGGCGGTGCTTCTGCATCCAATTACGTCAATGGTCGACATATTCTGAGATCTCTCGTTATCTGGGCCTTCCTAACAAGGAAGTTTTCAGCTCTGAAACTTACAGGATATTCTTATATTACGATGAACTTTTATATATCAAAGGCTCAAGGGAAAGTTGATTTCTCAATTTATCACCCCTTTAAACATCATATAAATCAAAACTGCCTAATGTTACTGAATGAAATGTCGACCCAGGATGAGCCATAGAATCGTTCTGAATCCGATCTGGACATAGTCTTTGACCAAAACGCAATTTTCTCAGCGTTCTGCTCAAAATGTTGCTTTTCAAGTGTTGATTAAAAAAAATGCATTAATCTATAATAAAATGAGGGTCTGTTCTTATTTATATACATTGCAATTTCAGATATTCATACAACAAGATATTCTGGGGGGCATGAACATGAAAATTATCTAAAATTCTGGTGGTGACTGGCAACTTTGTTTTTAAAAAACACTGGCGGGGAAAGAGTTAAGAGTGTTGAAGGTTTTGCGTGAGAATCCCTCATGGGAATAGTTTACATTAGAAGATGAGGAACCATCCAGAAAGCACTGGATTCACTGTTTTTGCCAGCATGTCTTTCTTTATCCATCTGTTATATTATTTGATGTTAGCTAGTTGCTTGTAGCCAGGCTGTGTTTACAGATCTAAGCAGGAAACCGAACTCTTAGATTAGACGGCCCTGCACAGGGACAGTTTGGGGGGTGTTGGACTAAAGTCCAGAGGTGCTTGTAATGTTTTGAATGTAGGTGATCATGACAGACTGACGTAAGGCTGGTTAGCTCAACTATCTCAATGGTATCTGCAAAGATAACACAACTGAAGCAGTCTAGTCTATTAAAAACAGTGTATATTGATCAAATAGCAACTTCTCATTGACTTCTGTGAAGCAGCTCACAGACAGAATAAACATGCAACAGAATGTCTAAATGACTGCTCAACAAATGCCAACACATTCTTAAGTTGTCTGTTGGGAAACAGAACTGTCATGTTCACACTGACCCAACAAACCCAAGAACTGAAGATAATGATGTTTGTTGTGTGAGAGTGAACTAGACAAAAAAAAAGCAGAACATTTACTTAGCAAAGGAAGTTGGGAAGGTATAAACTGATTTCCAAAACTGGATTTTTGTTCAACTCGACAAAATCTCAAGATATTTTATGCACAGTGTTATTGTTGAATGTTAACACTATCGTTAAAAGGTTTAGGGTCAGTAAGATTTTATTTGAAATCATTTTTTGTCAGCAAAGACATTTAATGTTAAATTTATTCAGCAAATCATCATATTAGAATGATTTCTGAAGGAACATTCAGCTTTACCATCACATGAATAAATTACATTTTACAATATATTAAAATAGAAAAGAGTTATTTTAAACTGTAATCATATTGTACAATAGTACTGTGATTTTTTTTCTAATAAATGGGTGAGCAGAAGAGATTTCTTTCAAAACATTGTACCAACCCCAAACATTTGAATGGTGGACTACATAAAAATGATAAAATATTACTTAATCAAAATGATTCTACCTTCACTCATTGTTTTACTATTACCAATATATACATTTTATGAAAATAGAACGTCATCAGCACTATAAAAAATAACATAAATGGTAGTATGAGAACATGTCACGCATAACAAATAAAATACTTGATATATTTGAGCTTCTTCCTTATCTAGAAGAAACCAACTTCATGAGGTGCATCCTGGGATGCTTTTTAAATAAAGCCCAAATATTCCATTACAAAAAGTTTTTTTTTTTTTTAATTCTTGTGAAGAAATTCATATGCAAGTATTGATCGCTTAAGCATTTAACGAACCTCTCGACCGCTAGCGCTGACGGTTTCTAGAGAAAACTGATTTTGTGTACTCACCAGTGCTGATGTTGCGTGTGCTGGAGCTCAACTTGATGTGGCTCTTGCATTCGTGATGTTGACAGCAGTTCAGCCCCTGACGTCCAACACTTGCCAAACACACACTGGAACACACATGCGCAAAACAAACAGCGCGTCCCTCCAACACAAACCATTAATTCAAACACATACCAATATGTGTGCGAGTTTAAAGACAAGGGCACACAAAGTCGATAATGCACTAAAAGGGAAAGTTTAACATTGTCCTGCAACCATCACGAGGAGCTTTTAAGATCAACTTCACTGTCAGCGTAAAAGTTAGAAACGGATATCTAAAGGTTTGAACCTGTTGAGCAAAGTCAAAGAGGGCCGTGATGGGAGCGAGGAGCTGTTTAAGTCAAATAATGACTGATTTCTGGACATGCATGTGAATCAGTGGGCTCATTAGAACATTCCCAGCAGCCCAGTGTTTATAAACAGCCCTAGTTCATCTAACTGATGGATGAGCGCTCGCTATCTCTCCACTCTTCCTGCCGCTCCTCCGAGAACGTACTTGCTCATCCCCGGGTTTCACAACCGCCCCGACACACTCCCACGTGTCACTACACAATTCAGCTGGACGCACGCAACTCAAGACCCCTTAATCTGTCTCTCTCTCTCTCTCTCTCTCTCTCTCTCTCACTCACTCACTCACACACACACACACACACACACACACACACACACACACACACACACACACACACACACACACACACAGAGACCCCAACCTCTCCTCTGCTCCATGGGTGGGCCCTTCATGTCCTTCACTGGGGGCAGAGGGGACATTCTGCGGGTTGCAGATCCAGGCCTGATGCTCTTAACTCACAGGATACTAATGACAGCGACTGTTGTAATGAGGAAAAACAACATAGATGTGTTTTTCCAGGAACAACAGGGCTACTGCAATGAACCATGGGGTAGAATGAGGAGCCAAGGTTCTTCCCGAAACAAAAAAATGACAGATTTTAAAAAAGCGTTGTTTTTGGAACCTAAAGATTAGAATACTTAGGCAGTATTTAAGGAAGACTTAGCTCTTAAGCCACGCAAAGGTTGTTCCGAAAGGTAGGCAGCACAATTGCACAGACTTTAGAAAAAAAGTCAAATTTTAGCCAAATTCAAAGGCAGCATCGCACATATCCAGGGTTGCCAAATCTGCGTAACAAAACTAGCCCAATGGCCATATCCCAAATATCAAAACTCAAAATAGGCCTCTCCCATACCTAAAATACATACACCGATCAGGCATAACATCATAATATTCCTAATATTGTGTTGGTCCCCCTTTTGCTGCCAAAACAGCCCTGACCCGTCGAGTCATGGACTCCACTAGACCCCTGAAGATGTGGTATCTGGCCCCAAGATGTTAGAAGCAGATCCTTTTAAGTCCTGTAAGTTGCGAGGTGGGGCGTTCATGGATTGGACTTGTTTGTTCAGCTCATCCCACAGATGCTCGATTGGATTGAGATCTGGGGAATTTGGAGGTCAAGTCGACACCTCAAACTCGTTGTGCTCCTCAAACCTCAAACATCCTCAAACCATTCCTGAATATTTTTTTCCTTGTGTCAGGCGCATTATCTGCAGTTTCCATGAAAGGGTGTACATACAGGGTCTCTACAATGCTTAGGTTGGTGGTACGTGATAAAGTAACATCCACATGGACAGCAGGACCCAAGGTTTCCCAGCAGAACATTGCCCAAAGCATCACTGCCTCCGCCAGCTTAACTTCTTCCCATAGTGCATCCTGGTGCCATGTGTTCCCCAGATAAGTAAACAGTCTTAACCCTTAATCGTCCCTTTGGGGTCCAGCTGACCCCACTGGACTTTTCCTCCATTTTTTAAAAGTGTTCCCTTCATCTCAGGGCCATGAGACTCTGTGACTTTTCCTAAATAATCTATCTAAACATGCAAAAAAAAATCTGGGCTTGATTTGGTTGTTCAAAAGGTGTGTAAAAAAAAATTTACCGTTTAAGTCCCTCGGGGTCAGATTGACCCCACATTGAAAATGAATGGGAAAGTGTAAAAAATACATTTTTTTTGTCAATTTTTTTTTACTAAATCCAGTATAAATCTGACAATTTCCACATTTATATCAAGGTCTGGTCCTAGAGCATAAACACAAAGTAGAACGAACTTTGTCTCATACACACACGCACACACACACACACACACACACACACACATGTTTGTTTTTGTGAAATGTGAGGACATTCCATAGGCGTAATGGTTTTTATACCGTACAAACCGTATTTTCTATCCCCTTACACTGCCCCTGCCCCTAAACCTAGCCCTCACAGGAGACTGTGCAGTTCACTTTCTGTGAAAAAAAACCTCATTCTGTGTGATTTATAAGCATTTTGAAAAGTGAGGACATGGGGAACGTCCTCATATTTCACCCTCTTTTTGTAATACCTGTGTCATACCCATGTCATTATACACATTTGTGTCCTGATATTTCACGAAAACATGCCCACACACACATGTGTGTGACTGCAACAGAGAGCATTTTTATAGAAACTGGCAAATAAAATCAACAAAACTGGCATAAATCTGAAAGATTTTCATACATAAATGAAGTACTAATACTAGAGCACAAATGCAATATGGAACAAGCATGTTCACTCACACGCGCACACACACACACAAACACAAACACAGGTGTCTGGAGCATTTTCTTGGATTTTGGCAATGAATGGGAAAATGTAAAAAATGCTTTTTTTTTTTCACTTTGTTTGTAAAAAAAAATCAACTAAATCCAGTATAAATCTGAAAATGTCTACATTTATATCAAGATCTGGGGCCTCATTTATAAACGTTGCGTACGCACAAAAGAAGGCGTACGCCGCTCTCTACGCAATAATTGGTATTTAGAAAAAGCAAACTTGACGGGAAAATGTGCGGTCCTTCACGCAAGCTCTGACCCAGGCGTACGCACAAAAACGGATGAAATGAGAAATGGCGACACCGTCGGCAGATGGAAGAAACACGTGAAAGTGTGTGAAACTGTAGACCGTTGTGTAAAAGAAATGGCAATAGGCTATGCCTCTCATAAATAACTTGAAGACTTCACAAAACAAGTATTACAATTAACAGCCTACACGAACACCCGTTTGATCGATCTGCAGTGTAAAACAAACAAAATCAAACGAAAATTACAAAAGAAATGCAAAAAAAAAAAAGTGAAATATGTTCTGCAAAAATATTGACATGTTATGCAATTCATCCTCATATATAATATGGTAAACAGAACGAAATAATGTACAAAACTGATATTCTCGTCAATGTGTCCGTCTGGCGGAGCAGATAGGCTAGATGCAATTAGATAGACAGATAGATAGATAATTAGGGAGATAGATAAATAGATAGATAGATGTATTAATGGTCCACTGGGGAAAGTTGTTTTCATAGTAAAAATTTCTTCATCAGCTACGGAATCATGGTATTCATGCAAATGCCTTTAGTTTGTTTCATTTTCGATAAAATAACTGACGTATGTCTCAACCATTCAGAAAGCTGCAAGAAATTACATTTGCACTGAACTATTTCCCATTTCCACGTAGATAATAGGGATAGGGATTAATAGGGATTCCCCAATAATTTCCGCCAGTCTCTCATCAAGAGGGGTCAACTCCGATGTCCTCTTTCCCCCACCCGTGGCAGACACACTCTGGTGATGCAGCGCTAGACGCTTTATTGCCTCGACTTTGATGTCCGACCATTTCTTTTTTTTTCGGCCACGGTCCGAGGTTGTGAGGCTTCAGCATTTACGGCGTCTGCAACCTTTTGCACTTCAAGTGCCTTTTTGGCATTAGTAGCCTAATGGCCACACTGTGCCCTCCAAAAAATATTTTTCTCCTCTTTTCCACCTCGCCAACGATAATTTCTACTTCACATTGCGTGAAGTTACGTTTTTTTGATTTCCTCTCTGTATTTGCCATGATTTCGCAATCGATGAATATTAATTTGTGGGCGTTTCAAGGACTATTTATGGGCAACTATGGGCGTGACATGAAGCCGCAAAAGCTGCGCTACATTTAGAATTGATTGTGATTTATTAAGGGAAAACTGCGTAGGATGTGCGTGCGCACGGTTTTATAAATCCGAATATTTCTGTGCGTACGCACGTCCTATGTTTCATCCGTACGCCACTTCTGACGCAAATCCTACGCAAAGTTTTATAAATGAGGCCCCTGGTCCTAGAGCATAAACACAAAGTGGAACGAACTTTCTGTCTCATACACACACGCACACACACATGTGTGTGACTGCAACAGAGAGCATTTTTATAGAAACTGGCATAAATCTGAAAAAATTCCATACATAAATGAAGGACAAATACTAGAGCACAAATGCAACATGGAACAATCATGAGAAAGAGAGGGAAAAGGGCAAATAAAAGAAAGATGAAAGGCAGCTTAACTTTTGCATAACTTCCCTATGGACCTCTATTGGATAATGTGGTCATTGCACTCTCTTTCTCTTTAACTATAATTCCTAAAGTTTTTCCACAAACCTACAGATGGCGGTATTCTATCCCTAACACATAGAGCAATGTCCAAAAACTATTTATATTTATTTAAGATCATCATTCAAGTGATTTTTTCATTAAAAAATAATTTTTAATGAGCCAATTTATGACATAGTTAAGTATTTGTGCAGTAAATAGGTAAAAAAAACTACCAAATACCCACAAAAACACACCATAAATGTATAGTTGAGAAGTAAATAAAAAAAATGATATATAGTTTTCCATGTAAAAAAATTATATTTCCTTATGCAATCGCTCTGTAAAAGTTTGGGGTCTATCTGACCCCAAGGGACTCAAACGTAAACCCTACTTGAGGGGCGATTAAGGGTTAAACAAATCCCCAACAGTAAACTGATGCCTCATTCTATTTATGACGTAGCCCAAGCACTCGCGATACTTCTCATAGGAAGGACAATGGACTTGCAACGGTTGCTTTGTTGCGTCCGGTGTAGACACTGTGCTTCTAACACATCACATCTAGACACATTTTTCTTGCTTCTAACACATCAACTTTTAGGACAAAATGTTCACTTGCTGCCTAATATATCCCACCCACTAACAGGTGTCGTGATGAAGAGATAATCAGTGTTATTCACTTCATAATGTTATGCCTGATGGGTGTATTTTACAGACACTGATATGCAAACTGAAAACCACTAGATCCTAGTGGCCCTCCTTCACAGTTTTATCTTTGGTAGAATATAATATATTTCAATACAAGAATTTCAGTCATTTATTATGCAATGTGTCAAAACTTTAACCCACTGGGAGAAAAATAAACCCGTGGCAAGAGTTTAGGGGCGTTTTCACTCCTGAAAGTCCACACCAAGGTCCGAACCAAAGTTCATGTTTTGATCAATTTTATACATTTGGTTAGTTTTGGTTTGGTTTCACATTGCGATTTATGCAAGCGACCTAAAGAACTTTTACATGATATACTCGCGTCCACTCATCATCTATGTGGGCGGCATCTTGACATTGATTGGACGTGCGTCTTGTCATCTTTGACAAGAATGAATGAATAGACGCATATCATTGCCACTAGTGAACAGTGTGCATTGCTTGACTTTCTTTTCGTTTAGAATTGTTTCGTTTAAAAGTGGACATTTCAAGCTTTCTATTCACATATTTCTCATGTCTGTGAGGCAGTAGCTGCTGAGTTTGGGTTTGTTTGAGATGCGCTCCAGTTCATGTGCAAAGCATGTGATCGCTCCCGCGCCTCCATGTCACAATTATTGTCTGCTATAGACTATTTGCTGCTTATTTATTAAATCCGGGCGATTATCTGATTAAACGTTGATTCAAATTGATACAATTTATACAAAACAAAGTTCACTTTAAAGAAAGGCTTTCTACAAAACAAAACTTAATGAAGTGGTCAAAATCATTTCTGACCTTCTGTCTTCTGACATATTGTGCATCTTTTTACTTTTCATTATCCATGTAGCCTAGATGAAATTTATAAATAACATTATAATATTTAAACATAACTTCCTGTAAATGCTCTGAAAGTCCGAACCATACAGAAAATGCTTTCACACTAAACCAACCAAACCTTTGTTCAGTTTGATCCGGACCGAGACTACCTCTTTTCGTCTGACCAAATTTCGTCTGTTTGGTCCGGGGGAGGTTTCACATCTGTAATTTTGACTCGGATCAAACTGAAAAGTATGAAAATCCGGACCAAACAAGGTAGGTGTGAAAGGGCCCTAAAAGTAGACCAATTCTACTAGCCAACCCTGCACATCCCAAGGCATTGCGAGCTCAGTGAAAAAAATGTATCCAAGATGGCAGACAAACTTTACACAACATTTGTCAGCTGTGTAATTTTATCTACATAGTACTTTATGTGAGGAATGCTGTCTATCTGACACAGAATTGTTCAATATGGTGTTATTGTTAGCTAAAACTATTAATAAAACATTTTCATTAATTGAAACAAAACTGAAAGAAAAAAAAACGTTTTAGAAATGTTGCTGTAGCAACTAACTGAAAAACTTACATTCAAGCGATATTTTTTTTAAAATAAAAATGACAAAAGTGCATTATAAAATTACTAAAACTAAAATTAAACTGAAAATGAGGAAATAATAATTAATACTAAAATAACACTGATGGAGATTGTGTGAGGGTCCGTTTAATTTACTGCCTTAAAAGGCAACTCACTAGGTTTTTAAACAGATCCTTTATTTATAACAAACATTAAAATAACCTGCACTGAGAACAAATGTAACTAAATCTACCCTACAATACATCATGATATATTTGGAAATAAGCATTACCAGTGAGATTCATCAAGAGTCTCCAGCGGATGAACTTGACCTACGGCTTCTTTAACTGTACCAGTGAAGCTGCAATCCACTGCAAACTCAAGTCAGCTCTGCCTGCGTTTTATTTCACACCCACTTGTCATGACCCAATCAATTCCTGAAAGATAAAATTGTCCCATAATGCATTTTTCTCATTCATCATATTACTGAAGCTAAATGAGTTGCAAAAGTTGTTTCATGTTGATTATTTGCTTACAAAGAGAAATATGAAGATGTCATTACGGTTTTGCTGGGTTTTCATGTTTTATGGGGACATTCCATAGACAATGAGTTCTGATCCTTGATTCTCATTGGTTGAGCTCCATAACTGACTCACACATGTACATGTGACATTACAGCAGTATTACTGCGCCTGTTGCTTGGCAAACATTTTACTTCTGAAGAACTACATTGCTTGGTTGAAGAATATTTTTTTCATCAACAGCATTAGATTTTTGTGTTTGTGTGTGTATTTATTTTATGAAATCTTTCCAGGTATGTGGAATAACGGTTTTATAAAAGCAATAAGCCTTGTGTAGGATAGAACAGAGTTTGTACTGTATAATAAAGCAACAAGACCCAAGAAGCCGTGGTTTACAGTGAATTTAGAACAGATAATGGACGTTATTATTAGGGGCTTGTTGCTTTATTATACTGTACAAACTGTATGTCATATCCCACACCCCTAAACCCACCCATCACTGAAAACTTTCTGCATTTTTACATTTTCAAAAAACATAATTTAGTCTGATTTAAAAGCCGTTTTCCCCAAGGGGACCAAAAAATTTGTTTGGGATATAGCCATCTTTTTTGCGACATTTTGTCCCCATAACGTAGGGCTTACCTGAACACCACACACACACACGAAACATTTCAAGCAAGTTTGGTCTCAGAAAGAAACAAAATCTTTAGTGAGTGTTGTGCTGTGATACAGAATAAAAACAGACAAAGTCAGACAAGACTTAAAAAAAAATGAGAACTTCAATAAAAGAAGTTACCAAATGACTGACAGGTGCAGTGCAAAATCAAATCAAAGGCAACAATATAAAGATTAAAAACATCTATACCATTGCAAAATATTTCTACAATGGATTACATGAAAACAGCCTAACTGACAGTAGGCAGATTGTCGGCGGCCCATTTTCACAGTTCTTTCTCAGTCTGGTAGAGCAGCCGAATACAATGTTTATTCCACTATACAAAAGAAAACGTACATGATTGCATGCTTTGTTAAAAAAGAAAAAAACCTTTGTGTGAATTGTGAAGTACAGTACAAACCTTACAAAAGTCCCTTTGGTGCTAAACACTGAACCAGTTATTCCGGTTAACGGTTTACCATCAGACCAATAAAACCTATTGATAAAAAAACAAAAAAAACAACTATTGGGGGAAAAAAGACTGTCAGCTGTGGCTGTGGAAATGTGATGCTCAAAAAACATCTCCAGCATTTCATCCAGTCACAGCAGGAATGGGAATTGCTCAGTTTTGGAGGAGTGCGGCGGTCTCTTCATCTCCATCTGCAGAATCCCGAGGAGATTTGCTGTACTTCATGAACTGCAAGGATATCTGAAGAAAAGCGTCAAGGCACAAACGCTGAAAAATGTTTCCAAACTATCCTGAATGAGTTTGAACAAGGCTCAGTGCTCATGGGATTCTGACAAATGTGCTTCACATGAAAAGGAAGTCACATGACTTTAGCAATGCAGTTGGATGCTTTGGCAAAGATTAGTTGTGTCAATATACATGACCTCAAGTGATTCAGAATATCAAACACACGACTCAAACATTTATGCAATATTGTCCATAACATGAGCCATGTGACCTTTGACTGCATGTTCTCAAAACAAACATTTGTCAATTAATCAACTTATGCCATTTAACAAAACGAAGCTATTAAAATATATAAAAGATACTAAGGGTGTGTTCACACTTGGCCTGTTTGGTTGGATTAAAACGAACCCTGGTGCGGTTTGAATGAAATATGAACGCAAAATGGACCAAAGACATGTAAACGAACCAAAAACGGGACATGATGTCACAAGATGCGACCCTAAAAAGGACAGAATGCTCAAGCAAACCTGTTTTTTCTCATCACAGTTGTGACGTTGCCCATCACAGTCGGTACATGCGTCAGAACCGCGTCTCCTCGCAGCAAATCTTGGTTTGTGTGTGTGATGATGGGATTCCTGTCGCCGTTTTGACTCCTTTACACATTTGAGAAGCTCTTCACGAGTTCTCAGCTGGTCAAAATACCATCATATGTAGCTACACACATACAACGAGCACATTTAGCCCAACACACAGCGCAATGCTGGATATTCGATTAGTTCCATCACGAAACATACGTAATAAAAGCCGACCAGGTTGTGAACACATCCCTATGCCTTTAGTTTTGGTATCTTTATGTTGAGTGTTAAAAAGCCACTGTGAACGCCAAGCAGACCGGACCAAATGAACCAAGCGAACCGAGCTACAAGTGTGAACACACGAGCCTGCTTTAGAACCATTACGTTTTTGTATGGCATTTCTTCACAACACTTCATGAGCTCGTTTAGTCCTCCATATTCTCATTTTCATAACGCATGCAGACATTTCACATGTTTTCGTGGCTGTAGGTCCATGAGGACTGTGTTCAGTGATCCTCACTCACAGCTCGGTGGCTGAAATGTGGCTTTGAAAAGGATACTATCAGGTCAAGTGAGAGCGTTCCCAGGCTGCCGATGAGCCAGGGGAGGTGGTGCACGAGGTAGCTGGCCTCTCCCTGCCCTGGATCTGGGTTCTTCAGTAGCACACTGATCCCATATGTTGTGTTTCCCAGAATGACCAGGGCAAAGAGGAAAAAAGACACGCCCTCTGTTGACTTCCTCTTAAACTGCAAGACAGCAAAGATATGTTTAAAATAAGAAGCAACATATGTATATCTTTAACTTAAAAGGGTATTTCAGCGCCGGGAAGATGAATGTGTATTTAAACTGTCATTTATGTAGTAGAAATGTGAAATTATTTTTGAATTTGGTGCCTTCTACACGGAGAAAAGACAGAAAATGTATTTTTGTCTCATGTGGATGAAAGACAACAACTCCCAGAATGCACTTGCTTCGAGGCCACTCCCAAAGCTACGGCTACTGGTTATCACTTGCCCAAAATGCATAATTTGCTCGTCTCGGGGATATGAGGGGGGAATAATTTGAATATACTACCGGGTTTCTACTGATACAAAGCTTAATGCTAAAAAGTAACCGTTTAAAGATCTGAATGCATATGAAGCATGGAAATGTATGAATAATAATTTTAGCTGTATTAAATGCATTAATCAAATAACACTTTACATGCCAACCGTCATATTCACAAAACTTTCATGGCCCCCAGAATATTCTGTTGTATGAATATGTAAACGATCAATTATTCTATTATCAACACTTGAATGTGGGTTTCATAAAAAAAAAAGAAAAATGGTCAAAGACTTCATCCGAATCAGGGGCCGGATTCACGTAACATTCTTAAGAATAAAATGGGAAAACAACGATTTTAACTTGACACAGCGCATTAAAAACACAACGCCGAGTGATTAACTCGCATCAAGCCAGTCATGATGAAAATAGTCGGCACGCTTATTATGAGATCTATGATAATCTGCAGTTAGTGCAAAAAGGCAGGTTTCGAGGTTTTTCATTCAGCAATACCAGCCTTTCAAATAACACCTTTCATTTTGTTCTTAAGTAATACAAAAAAAATTCTTAAGGAAATATTACAGAACTTAATTTTCTTAACTTCTTAATCTTTAAGATTTTAGTGAATCCTCTATTGTGATCAGAGCGATTATTAAAATATCGTAGATCGAGTCGTATACCTCTTCAACATTTTTCTTGGTAACATTAGGCAGGTTTGACTTATATGCCGTTGAATGTTTGGCAATTTTCTATTTGCTCTTTTTGTTTTACACAGATCTTCTGCTATAATATTTCAAAAGATCCTTACAGCGCCCCCTAACGTATAACAGTGATAACACGGATTGCCGGAAAAAACTTCATCATTGTACAGTCAACATATATGTCGTACCTAAGTTTATTATATCCATGTCGTAGATATTTACTGATGGGATTGGGTATGAGGATTCACAAAATCTGTCTCTGCCAAAATCGTACAATGTGCACCCCAATTTAATAGTCCTAAAAAAATTACTATATATTTTGCTAAAAAGAAAAAAAAATTCATTGTATTATTAAATAGAAAACTATAAATCAATTAAAATGTCTTTCTTTTAATTATGGGGTTAAATATGACCTGGACAATTCTTGATAGATTACGTGAGAATCAAAACTTACATTAGTGTACATCTGTGGCAATCTGGAGCATAAATACAGTACTGAAGATAAAGAGCCGATGACAAAGCCTATAATCTCCTTTGTTTTGAAGGGCTGAAAAACATGAAAACATCAAGTCCCAAACCAGTGCTAAAACCACATAAATGGATTAAGTGCAGCTCAACTCAATGATAAAAGCAACTCTAGTCACCTTCACTGAACCGCTGACCCCCTCCACGGCCAGCAGTGCCCGACCTTTGAACCCCGCAGGCATTTGATCCTCTAGGGAGGAGTGAGGGAGGCTAAGGAGGGAAGATGTAATTCCCAGAAGACACAGCATGCCGACTGCATTCAGCAATGCACTGTTACTCTCTAGAGAGGAGAAAGACAGTTCCATGAATTAGTGTTTCACGCATCAGCACAATCTTATAACAGACTGTGAAGGCCGAGGGTCAGGGAGGAACATACAGTACAGTTCTTATTGTTAACTCAAGCTATTAAAATCAGTTCAGGAAATGTAAATAAAGCTAAAATAAAATAAATATTCAATAAAAAGAATGAATGAAAGAAAGCAAGGTATGTCCAATTACAAGTCACAAGTATGGTATGATTTCCAACTCACCCCTAGATGCTTTATTCTTTAGTTTATAGTACATGTACATAAACAGCATTAGCAAGTCTGCCAGGACGTAGTACACTGCAGTGTATTTCTAAAGGAGAAACCAGAGGTTGAGGAATATAAAATAATGACAACAATAAAACACACTTTAAACTACAGCAAAACTAGGATCAGTCATTAAAGGGGTCATGAATTGAGTACTATAAGAATTAAAGCTGCAACTAACGATTATTTTTTCTGTCGACTAATCTAACGATTATTTTCCCAGATTAATCTGATGATTCTTTTTTTACTGATTATTGTATTTCAAAGAGGGTAGTGAATTTGTATATTATTTTAACATGAAATCAATGAATGATTACAATATTATTTCTATATTAATATTAATTGTATTTCAGGAAGGGTAGTGAACTTAAGGCATTTTATAATGAAATATATGAACACAAGAAGCATTTTAAACATTATGTATAACTAATGATACTATTCATCATAAAATGTATACAGAGTAGGCCTAATTAGGAAATAAACGTCGTTGCAGCCCTAATAAGAATATCCTGTAATTTTCTGAACTGAAAACTTCCTTGTTAGTCCAAAAACAGTTTATATCGAAACCAAGCCCAGAGAATGGCTTATTGTGGAATGTGATAGGTGAAATGCGGAAGAAGATCAACACCTGATCCTACATCGTTACCACTGTAGCCCCGCCCACTGATTCACGCAGTGGTAGGTAAATAACATGCGTGACGCCAACACTGGACCGAGCAATTAACCCTCTGGTGCTCTTCGTTTAGGGGTTGCATTGGTTGTCTTCCCTGTCATAAGTGACCAGACACCTAAAAATTTAACTTCCTCCACCCCAGTAAAACCAATGCAATTTATTTTTCTTCAATATTATTTTTAATTTTGAGATGATTTGATGGTATGTTTTAATATTTATGCAATAATTATGGTCTATTTTTGCCATTATTTTAACCTAAAAAAAATGACAACATTTTTTTTTATAATTTTCAGAGACTAGGCCTTCAAAATAATTTTTTTTGAAGACAGATTTGCGCCCTCTTTTGGAATTATTTAAGAAAACATGCAATCATGTGTGTAATCACTAGAGGTCTCTATGGAGAATTCCCTAGTTCTGTTTTGAACACATTTAATGATTTTTTTTAATGGATTTGAATATATATTTAAAAAAATCTCAAAGACTATTTATTATAAAGGTTTAGTTTTTTTTGTTGTTGTTAGAAATAAAGATTTTTTTCTGTGAATGTGTGTTTTTGCAGATTTCCCATTCAATTCCTATGGTGTCATTTTTGACCGTAGAGCACAAGTGGGAGTATTTTTTTTTACAACCCCTTAGCATGCTCAAATCATGCCCTCATTTTTTTTGTGTGTTTACATAGAGACAGAGCGTATTTAGGCCACGCCCACACCGGGGAGGGAAACAATCCAGCGCTCTCCATTGACTTTGCATTGCGGGAGGCTGCATCCTTGTCATTTCGGAGTTATAACAAAAAACAGAACAATGTCTAAAAGCTGATATGTGACAAAGTGTACAGCAAACAAGCTAAAAAACATAGAAATAAGTTTTTATAAGCTGTCGACCCAAAAAAACGAGAGTTTAAGGAGACAAAAGTGGATAAAGGCAGTAAAACGTGACGCTTCAGCAGGAACAATGGGTACATTTTGGGATCCTGACACTCAGTATGTCTCAGTATGCCAATGTGTGCAGTAAATTTGTTGTCACTGTTAAGTCAAATATCCAACTTTCAGGTTTATATGTTACATTTCCTGTCGCTGATTACGTTCCCCTCCAGTGGGTGTAGCTCTCAGTGTAATATAACGTGTCGCGCTCTGTCTCAAAAGGCCTGTATCCACTTTTTTGTCCTTTAACGCTCGTTTTTTTGGTCAATAGCTTATCAAAACTGCTGGGTTTTTGGTTGTGGGTTTTGTTTAGCTTGTTTGCTGTACACTTTGTCACACATCCGCTTTTAGACATTGTTCTGTTTTTTGTTATAAGTCAGAAATGACAAGGATGCAGCCTCACGCAATGGAAAGTCAATGGAGACGGTTTGATTGTTTCCCCCCCCGGTGGGCGTGGCCTTCAGATTATGACGCGTGTCGCTCTGTCTCTATAACTAACGCTAGAAAAGTCAACAAGTTTCATATCATTCTGATGAAGCTGTGATTTAAAAAAATTCTAAATGTGGTTCATAGGCTCGATTTTTCATAGGTGTGTGTGTGTGTGTGTGAGTGGATGTGTCAATATCACACTCTTGATGTTTTAGAGTGTCACCCCTTTACTGCTGTGTACTTTTTTCAGCATTGTGGCCGATTTGTAGATTGTACACACAAATATTCAGTTAATTTTTGTGTTTTTGCCGATTTCCCATTAATTTCTGATGGTCGGTCGAAGACAATGAACACTACTTTTTTTTTAACGACCAATTAGCATGCTCGAATCATGAACCCAATTGTTTTGTGTGTTTACATACCTAATGCTAGAAAAGTCACCAAGTTTCATATCATTCCGATAAAGCAGTGATTTTTAACATTTCAAAACAGAAAATTTTCCGGTCAGAAATGACCGAAGAGCACCAGAGGGTTAAGCGATAAACATGCCTTTGAAAACGACAAAATGTTGTGCAGTGTCAGGTTGTGGAAAAAAGTTAGCTGTATAACCTTCCTTCAGACGCTGGATTTGCAGAGACTGAAATTAAAAAACTATGCTGTGCCTTCTATATTGGATCCGACAGGAACGGTGTAACACACTTATGTGAGGAAAAAAGTTTTTACAGATGGTTTATTATGTACATGTATTGCATTTGATATGATGTTCTTTGTCTTTGTGTCAGTAAATCAAACCAGTGACTAAACGGTCAACTTCACATTGTTTCTCTTACTGGGATGAAAACAATCTGTTATTTAAACTCTGATTAAATTATATATAGAAAGCGATCAAAGATATATAGAAATCGCTGGAGCTGTCAAATCAAACAGAGCGAGTTTGTCAGTGACTGAGTTCTGGACACACACCAAAACTCCCGTTATAATCATCAAATCTCTTATTTACATTGTATTTGCACTGTTAGTTATAATGAAAGCATTCGTTAGTGTGCAGAAATCCAACTGCATTCATGCGCTCAACACCTGTGATCGGATACAATGCTCATCACTGTAACCATACCACAATCTAGATATAATGATAGATCTAAATATTACGCTATAATAATAACACTTTTCAGGATTAGTAAACCTTGAGAGCTGTAATAGTAAAAACATGGTAAAAGTTGAGAGTTCCACAATCCACATAATACATACAGTTGTGGCCAGAATTATTGGCACCTCTGGTAAATATGATCAAAGGCAGCTGTAAAAATAAATCTGCATCGTTTATCCTTTTTATCTTTTATTCAAATTAATTTAATTGAAAGTGGGGGGTAAAAATCACATTATGAAATAAATGCTTTTCTCCAAAACACGTTGGCCATAATTATTGGCACCCTTTTATTAAATACTTTTTGCAACCTCCTTTTCCCAAGATAACAGCTCTGAGTCCCCATTCCTTCATACAGAATCTCTCAAGATCCTTCAGATTCCCAGATCCATGTTGGTGCTTCTTCTCTTCAGTTCACTCATTTTCTATAGGGTTCAGAGAACTGGGATGGTCATGGCAGAAGCTTCTTTTTGTGCTCAGTGACACATTAGTGTGTTGATTTTGATGCTTGTATTGGATCATTGTCCTGAGGGAAGATCCAACCACGGCTCATTATAAGATTTCTAGCAGTGGCCGTCAGGTTTTGATTTTCTTTCTGTTGGTATTTGCATGAATCCATGATATCTGAACAAGATGTCCAGGACCTCCAGCAAAAAAACAGGCCCACAACGTTAAAGATCCAGCAGTATTTTTAATTGTGGGCATGGGGTAATTTTATTCCTGTTTGCACCAAACTGGTGGGTTTTCTGAAAACGCTCTTTTTATAGTTTCATCTGACAACAGAATATGCTGGAGTTTGAGCGGGAAGGATTTTTCTTGAAACCCTCCCAAACAACATGTGGTGATGTAGAGGCTGTTTGAAATTTTTTTTTTTTTGGCTTTCTGACCCCAAGACTCAACTAATCTCTGCAATTTTCCATCTGTGATCCTTGGAGAGTCTTTTTCCACTCAAACTCTCCTCCTCGCCGTGCAATAGCACGATATAGACACAAGTCCTCTTCCAGGCAGATTCGTAAAACATCTTTAGTTGAATGGAACTTCTTCATTATTGCCCTGATGTTGAAAATGGGGATTTTCTATGCTTTAGCTATTTTCCTACAGCCACTTTCTATGTTGTGAAGCTTAACAATCTTTTGCTGCACATCAGAACTATATTCTTCGGTTTTACTCATTGTGATGAATGATTAAGGGAATTTCCTTATATTTATACTCCTGTGAAACAAGACATCATAGCTAGACAATTTCATGTTTCTAGTCACTTAAAAAAAAAGTATATTAATGGGAATATACTTCAGAGATATTTTACTCATAAAAAAAATCCTAGGGGTGCCAATAATTATGGCCAACGCGTTTTGGAGAAAAACATTTATTTCATAATGTGATTTTCCCCCGACTTTCCATTCTTTGACTTCAATGAAAGGTTAGATTTTTGCTAACTTTGAATGATAGATCAAAAGGATAAACAATACAGATTTATTTTTACAGCCATCTTTGATCATATTTACCAGGGGCGCCAATAATTCTGAACACAACTGTATTTCACCTGCAAAGATGTCAGCCAATCACAGCAGTGGGCGTTTACACTGAAGTCTCACAGCAGACACGCCTCTTTAAGAGCAGAGGGCTAAAATCAGGGTAGGAAAAATGCCTTTTCTAAAATATGACCATTTATGATCATACTAATTATAAGTGCACCCAAGAGACAAAATAATAAAATAATGCAGTTCATGACCCCTTTAATCAATAAGGGTGTGTTTAGAGTGCCTGAATCTACATATTAATTTAGCAGAGATTTTATCCAAAGCAACAAATGAACTATTGTTTCTTACCTGTAGTGGAAGTTGTTCAGCCAAGAACGATCCGATAAGATTACACGAGTCACCTGCCAGCCACAATAACAGAAACCATATAGACAGAGCACTGTCCATATTTCCTGTCTTGCAGGAATTGTAGTATTGCCTACAGTAACAGACAGTATGATCTCATTATTTCTCATCATGTGCAAAATATCACTTTACATACACTACACTTCAAAGCCTCGGGTCTGTAAGATTTTGTAATGTTTTTGAAATTAGTCTCATGCCCACCAAAGCTACTTTTTTATTGTATTTTTGACCAAATAAATGCAATTTTGTGAAATATTATATACACATTTTAAACAAACGTTTATTATATGAATATATTTTAAAATGAAATTTATTCCGGTGATGTAAAGCTGAATTTTCAGCATCATTACTCCAGTCTTCAGTGTCACATGATCATTCAGAAATCATTATAATATGCTGATTTACTGCTCAAGAAACATTTCTTATTATTATCAATGTAGAAAAAATAAAAACCTGTGATGCTGCTTTATATTTATGTGGAAACTGTGATATATTTTTTCAGGATTCTTTGTCCTTTGATGAATAGAAAGAGCAAGAGAACAGCATTTAATCAAAATAGAAATTATAAATGTCTTTACTGTCACTTTTGATTAATTTAATACATCCATGGTGAATAAAAATCTTCCTGACACCAGCCTTTTGAATGGTAGTGTATGAGTGTTCAAAATTATTGCTGTGCCTGAATTAAAGCCACAATATGTAATTTCTCGCCGCTAGAGGTCGCTTATTCAAAACAAAGACGTAGCATGATGACGTCTTGATTTTGCAGAGCTATTATAGGCCTTTATCACAGAGGAATTGAATACCGGAAGTGCGCGTCGAAGCAGTGTGCTGATTCTTCTTATGCATGTTTTCAATGTGCTGTGAACACCTAGCTGAACAAATGACAATTAAAATAAGCATCTGCAGGATGATTTAAAAATCCAGACATTTTCCGAGACAGGAGAAGAGATAAACTGATCATTACTGTGTTCAGGATTTTCCAAACTCTGTTGAACTTGTAGTTTTTTAATCCGACATAAGCCGAGGGTCGTAAACATACGTGATTATTTCACCACACGGTGTCAGTGCACGTCTAAATAGTGTCCGCGATTAAGTGTGTGTGAGACCTGACGAATAAGATCTGAATGAACATATTGATTTGTATTAATATTTTAGTCATTGTTCTGTCACTTTTCAATGACAATCATTTCACTGTAGCCTACAGTATATGTAATTCACACATTTATGCCAAAATTCAGTCACGCTGTTAACGTATTACTGTTTAAGATTAATTAAATGCTTAACATTGTTTACTTTCTTTAAGGCAGTTACCGCGCATTCATTCATCTATTTATTACATGAAAATGAACCATGGTTTTTATTAAAAATAAAATAAAACATGGTTATTGTAGTTTATCATGGTATTTGTAGTAAAACTAATACAAATGGTAGTCAATCCACGAAAAAAAAAAACTATAATAAAACCATGGTTAACTTTCGTAAGGGTGTTTATCAGTCAAATTAATTAAAAAATGTAACAACAGGTATGAAATATGATTAGCAAGAGAAACGTTGATGTTAATGTTAATGAGAAGACAATCACTGGACTGCGGCAGGTTAGAAATGTATTTATTATTCAGAATGCACATTTGGATGGGAACATTTCAGCAGGCTGACGATATGAGACGTAAACATCCGCAGTTTGGAAATGCATAGGCCTACAACACACAAACATACAACTTCATCCCACCATATCAGTCTCACCCGTGCTCTCCTCTATTCTTTTAGTGTCAGGAAATGGTCAAATCTGAGGTAAGGATGTCATTAATTAGTATTAGAGCACGGGATCGCTGCAGTTACACCCGCGTTTTGATTGAGTCGCGATGGGACCGGAAGTAGAGGTGCACTGCTTCGCTTTCCGGAAATAGGAAGTGTGATAAAGGCCTATAATGCCACAGTCGCCGCTTCCGCTTCTTCCGGTCATGTGTATGTGGGGTAACACAGCCCTGTTTTATCATATTAGACACATTATTTGAGTGTGTTGAATATTATGTTATAATGCTACACTGTGCGTTTGCTCGGCGGCTACTATGAGACACTTGTTCACACTGGAGTAAGCTAATGCTAGATCAATATTAGGCATGGTAAAACACGGTACTCACGATAAATCAAGAAAACCAGATTTAATCAATTAGACTGTGTTGAGCTATATAACAATGATTAGTTTTCTGTTGATGAATGTATCCAAACAGCTGCTCACCTCTCTAATAAAACAATATATTAAAGCAATTTTTTGTTTCCATGGTTTCTAGTACAAAATAAAACCGGAAATTGAGGGTGACATGGGTATGATTTCATTGATAGGCGAGGCATGGACACGGTGTCCTGGTTAAAATTGCTTATTTCTTTGGATTTAAACATTCTTGGAAATATTTGGGATAATGCAAGTACAACATTGTTCATATAAAGTGTTCTCTTCTGAATATTTTTTTTTATTGCCTAGACTTTCAATAGACAGACAAAAAAATAAATTATATAAAAAATATCTATTTGACAGTATATGCAGCGTTTCCCCGTGGTATCGAATATCGATACTTTTTAGGTATCGTATCGAAAAGAGAAATTCCAGTATCGTGACATACACAGTTGCTCACCTCTCTAATAAAACATAATATATTAAAGCGATTTTTTTGTTTCCATGGTTTCTAGATGTCATTGATAGGCGAGGCACGGAGTGTCCTGGTTAATATTGCTTATTTTTCTGGATTTAAACATTCTTGGAAACATTTGGGATAATGCAAGTACAACATTGTTCTATGGTTTTTGGATATTTTAATCCAAAAATCTTACATAATGTGCTCAGAAATAAACATTGTATTTCTAATATGTCGAAACTGAGGCATACACAGAGCAAAATCACCCTCTTATAAGAGTTGGCGTACTCACGGTATTGAGGACACCATGAAGCAAACTATTGACAGCAGTCCCAGAACTACACTGGCAACGTCCCTGCCATCCTGGGCACATTCCCCCAGTCCATACCAAATCCACTCGATCCCATGCGGGCAGAGAGAGCTGAAGTTCCCATCACCACCGAGCACAAGGCCATCCGACATCACTATAATAAACATCAGTAAGGAAACATATAAGGAATAAAATCCACCTAATTAGTATGTTCTTCTGTTTTCATAAGAATGCTATCCATCACAGGTATGAAAACGTGCTAATTCAAACATATTACATACAAATACATCTAGCGCATTACCTGTGGTGTAGATCTTCAGCTGCTGAGGTAGAATATGTCGATCTTATCCCGCAGTCACCTAGAGAAGAAAACAAAACAAGCCATCAAAACAACGAGGCAATCGCTAAGCGCTGTGATTGGATGGTTGAAAGTCGTCAAAACAGCGAGGTAATCGGTTAGCGCTGTGATTGGACGGTCGAAGCGCAACCGTTGGTGGGTTACACAGCTATAAACGTGTAAAAAAAATGTGGTTTTAGATGGTTGCACCATCAAACGCCTCGCTCTCGTGACGGGAAGTCAGGCTCATTTTGCGAATAGGCTCTTTTGAACGGCTCGTTTGAGATCCAGTTAAAAGAACGATTCAGCTTTATTTTGCGTCGATGACGTAATTGCGTCACGTGGTTCATGAAGTTGTTTCACTTCCGCATTCGAATGTGAACTTTACAATTACAATTATTATTAAACGTTTTTTTATATAATATATACGCGCTGTTTCTGTATACTTTGACAAAACAGTCGTGGCAACAGACAAACATTTGAATAATGTCTACTCCTGATTTATTAAAGTAACGTAACTGAAGAACCGTTCGAATGATTCAGATTCGTGAATGACTCATTCAGATGGGTTTCGTGAACCGGCTCATTTAACTAATCGATTCAAAATGTTTAGCCGTTTCAAATATTTTGCACTAATCAGTTAAAGAAAGAAACTTTAAAGTCTCATAACCTCTTATCACCTAATAAACAATATGTAATACTAATGCTTAACCTGTGTGTAACAATAAACCTGCACAAGTCTTTGTGCTTTGGTCAGGGAAGGTCAAAAAAAATCAACATCTCTCACATTTTCACAAAACGGCGTGAAGGTAATTGTTTTGTTTTTTTGTAGCAGTTCACAGGAGATTAACTGTATTGGGCACAGGGCTTCGAGACTAAAATAAGTATAAAGAAAATATATAGTTCTAAAAAAAAAAAATTAAACGTTTTCTTTACCTTGGCAAAGTAACCGTTCCGTCACCTCCAGACACAAACCGCTCCGCTCATATCAGCTGATCATCTCGCCTGACTTCACAATAACATTCCGGCCCATTCAGCAAAACATGACGCGCAGGTGTGACGCAAATAGCCATTTCTTAAAGATTATAAACCTACAGGAATGGAGTCATATCGGTTTACACGACTGTATAAATTGGAGAGGTGAACGGGGTTAGTTGTCACCTTTTTTTGTTGCTCCAACCAGTATTTCTCATGGTTGGTAGGTTTGTTTGTTTAAGCCATTATCTGTATAGACAAAACTTAAAAGCCTTGACTACATACATTCACTATTATTGCCCTGATAACTGACGGAAACATGTCTAAATTAATGAAGTTTCCATTAATGAAACCTGCTATTTATCAATTATGCACTGATTAAATTAAAGCACAGTCGTTAAAAAATTAAAAGGTGTAAATGCATAAATATCAAATCATTCTGAAATGTTGTGACAAAGTAAATTTAGTATTTACAACGGACACCTATATAAAATACCTTTGGTTTAACTTTTTAGGTAAAATGTTATATTTTAAAATTATTCCCTCAATGTTTAAGACTGTAACCCTTGTAAATATAACACTGGCATTACTGTAGTTTATGATTGGAATTAAAAAACAATACTGGTTGAAAGTTGTTTTGTACTGGGTTGTGTCAGGTGCCAGACATCCATTTAAATGTTAAATCACTTTTGAAAGGGCTATGATTAAACTTTAAAACAATACAGAGGTCACCATTTTATTGAAAATAAAGATCAAACGTTCTCCTTTTGAGGGGATTTAAACTGTAGGAATAAGAAAATACACATGCAAAGGAAGCAGGTGGACCATATATGATAAACTTTATCATACAACAGGAGGGAGAGATGAGTGTATCATTTATAAAGTATCATTCACAATAGATTTACAAATATAATAATAATACGTCATAGTTTAAGAAAGAAAAAAAAGAATGTTATATACTAAATCAGACCAAAACAAGACTATTTAAATCTGTACAAGTGTCTTCATCGACACTCAACGATTCATTCTTCGTCCTCCGATGACAATGCCACAATGCAAGTGTGAAAGTTCTCCCGCAATATGTACAATGGATCGTCGGGGTGGGGGAGAAGATGAAATAAATGAAGCTTCTGAATCGTATATCAGTTCCAGCGTCATCCCACCCTTCAGAGAGCAGAATAAGACTGTGCTTGAGAGGAAGACAGTTTGTTTCTCGCAGACGTTTCCTCGGTTTCTTCACTTGATGTGCATCAGCTTCTCAGCGTCCACTTTTAAACGTTTGCGTTTCGGTTGTACCACATCATCGTCGGAGTCCTCCGAATCCTCTTTCTCAGCCTCGGCTCGCGTCTCCTTCTCCGCCACTACAGGGAACGTCTGGTCGGGAAAAATCTCCAGCAGTTTCTCCTCGAAGCGCTGGCTCACAGCTTTGCCCGCCTCTGCTACTTCCGAGTCGGCCTAAGAGAGGGAGGAGAGGGGAAAGAGTGTGGAAATGTGAGGGAAGGTGAGGAGAAAGTGGGTGAAATGCAGGCCCAGGGATGAGCGGGTGAGGGTGAGGAAAAAGAGGAGAGAATCACAGAAAGGGTTAAAACTCGCGTTTCGGGCTGCTTTGGGTGCCAGCACTGCTGAACCCTTCGGTGTGGTGTACAAAACATCTTACCTGAACATTACTCTGTTTCTCCTCATCATAAACCTGGATTATTCGAGACATCTAAAAAGGGCAACAACAGCACAAAAAAAAAAAAATACAAAAGAAAGGGGGGGAAGAAAGATTTTATACCATAAACACAGTGAGGTCACAACCTCATCTGTATTTAAAAATGTCCAAGGAGCACAATTTTTGGTTCGCCCATATTAAAATGCCTTTCGGTTAAAAGGCACATTAGAACACACACATAAGAACTAGAAGGGGGTTTGCCTTAAAAATACTATAAATAAAAAAAATAAATAAATAAAAAACAGCAGCGCCAGTTATGCTGACAGACCCAAGCTAAGGGGAAAATTACATAAAATTCAAAAATAGTTAATAACGTGCTTCTTTGACATGAATGCCACAGTCTTGTGAAGACAGTAAAATGTCTCCCACACTTTGACAGATATAAACATTTCAGTAATCTCACTGAAGTATCACAATGACAGTGTTAAGTGCAAGAGTTTTTAACATGGGTGTCTTGGAGGATTCGACTATTCGACTCACAACAAACACCCGATTTATGCACGTCAAGCATTTTGTGGCCACTGTGATGAACCCAAACACTCGAACAGGTAAAACCCATCCACTGAAATCACCTAAAGTGGACATTAAGGAATCTACACATCCTTTGGGGAAACAAGCCAAACAATCACTATAAAAATGTTATGAATGTATTGCCGCTGTATTTAAAATTAAGATTTTACTTTCAATAACACAAACCTTGTTATGCGACAACATTTAAAACTCAACGAAATGCTAAAAATGACAACTTTCTAAGGGATGTAATACTAAAATCAAATCAGTTGTATACATGTGATGTGATTATAAAAGTGTCAAAAGCCGTTTAGTTTTATTTTACAGTTTCACAGTCACTGAACACTTTACATACACACTTTAAAGACCCCATGAAATAGAAATGAGAGTTGTGTGGCTTTTGGTCCATGTATGTTTGCTTTAAAATGATCAGTATTATGCTAAAAAGCTGACAAAATTCACTCGCTCTATAGAATGAAATGTTCCTTGTTACGACTCGCAAAACTCCCAATTAAAGTGTATTGGCCATTTAGTGGGAAAAAAAAGTCGAGACCCTCCCAAACGTCTGGTATTAATATGAGATGCATAAACTTAGACTCATCAAGTTTGCTTCATGGGGTCTTGAATGAATGTCAGAAGGTATGAACGACTGCAAAACTGACATTCATATCATGCATTTGATTGTCATTTTTATTTTTATTGTTCAAATAAAAGTGCTGAACAATAATTAAATGTCTTAAACAAAAACAATGTTTGCGACATATAATATAATAATACAATAAACATCCCTTTAACGGAGTGAAAAAGTGTGTTAGCCCTCAACAACACATCCAACAACAACAAAAACTGTGCAGCTGATCAATGCTCAGCTTGACTGAAACCATTCCTTTAATGGTTAGTACTGGTGAACATGAAGTAGTAAACACATGCAACCCATCACATGTTCATGCTGTGTTGCTTTAGTGCATTTCATACTCTTCAGATACTTGTTTCTTACATGCAACATCCCATCACACCCCACAGGTTAAGGACATTCCCCGAACTCACCTCATTATATTTGGCACAATTGCTAAAGACCAGGCGCACGTCGGACACAAACTCCTTAGCGCTCTTGTAATGCAGGAGATGTTTCCGCTGTAGTTTCCGCTTTACCAGGGTCAAATCCATTGGCTGCTTTATTATTTTATAGTAATTGGGTACCTGGAGAGAAATCAAGGCTTCAGCATTAAAACTATAATGTTGCAGACATGCGTCCCTCTTCCAAAACCAAATAATCCGCCCATCAAATCAACATTTTTAGTTATGATATGCGAACCCCAATGAAAAAGCACTATTATTAAAACTGAAAATATAAAAATAAGATCTTTCAAAATATTAAAGCTGCAGTCCGTAGTTTTTCCTCTTTGTCGCCATCTCTGTTCGAAATCTACAATTGCAGCTATTTGCGGAATTAACAACTTAAACAACTTTACGTGAATTGTGCCTCGGTCGGCACAGCGCAGAGGAATCCAATGTTTTGAGGAGAATGTGTGGCTGTCAGTCACCGCTCTGGTGTGGATACTGTCATTCAGAATCACAGATTATACTTTTTGAAAGTTTGAACAACATAATTTTCACTGGAAAATGTCAATTGAACAAGTAGATAACATCCACTGTTCTGACCAACTAAGAGGAAAAAAGCATTGCAGTCAATCGCAATGATTAAATCTAACGATCGCTTATCATATCACGTCAAATTATACTTATTAATGTTAACAACATCAGCATAGCGTGAAAATTATACTTTGTTTTCAAAGGGTTAATGTTAACAACATCAGCATAGCGTGAAAATTATACTTTGTTTTCAAAGGGTTAATGTTAACAACATCAGCATAGCGTGAAAATTATACTTTGTTTTCAAAGGGTTAACAACATCAGCATAGCGTGACTACATTTAATGTGTATTAGGGCTACCTGTAGTTTAGTTTCCATTTCTGTGCAATCTAATTTCTAATTGTCATATACCAACAAATGAATGTGGAGTAGAGGTGAATTGCTCCATCTCATAGCTAGCGCAAAATTATTTAAATTTACCATAATGCACATAGCAAAACGAGAAGGGCACAACAGAGAAAACTCTGTAACTGTATAAATTAAGCGAACAAGTGTGCTTCATTTACATAATTGAACCATTGAAATGTCTTGACCAGCAGAAAAAAAGCGGTCTCTGCGTCTGTTTTGAACCCATTTAAAACACGGAGTTCACGCCATCTTTCAAAAGACATTTTTATCCTTGTTTTCGCATGGGCTCGGTTGCAATCTCTTTTTTCCTGTAGCCACTCCGAGGGTGTGTCTCAATCCGCTCCCTAGCTCAGTAGTCAGGGCACTAATGAGGGAGTCAGCCCATTGACTTATGTCCTGATCAGTGCCCTGACTACTGAACTAGAGAGCGGATTGAGACACCCGAAAGTCCGAAGTCTTTTGCATTTTACAACGGGTGAATCTCCATTTGTCACTGGTGATTGTCGTTTGAACATTTCTGGATCCACCATCAAATTGATAAGTTTAATTGGTAACACTTTACAATAAGGTTGTATTTGTTAACATAGTTAATGCATCAGCTAACATGAACGAACCATGAACAACACCTCTGTTCAGCATTAGTTAATAAAAATCCAGCTGTTCATGGTTTGTTCATGTTAGTTCACAGTGCATTAACTAATGTTAACAAGATTTTAATAATGCATTAGTAAATGTTGAAATTAACATTAACAAAGATAAATAAATGCTTTATAAGTGCAGTTCATTATTAGTTCATGTTAACTAATGTAGTTAACTAATGTTAACTTACGAACCTTATTGTAAAGTGTTACCGTTTAATTATATCAAGTGCTGTGAGAAAAGGCTATAAATCTCCACCTCCAACATCCTCACACGCAATATAGCCTCCTAGCCGGGACACCTTCTTTAAGTGTACAGATGTGACGTAATGACGCAAAGACAAGCTTGAATTTCCCACAGAAATTCACCAGTACCACTGGAATTAAAAACATTACTACAAGCTTACCGTTGTAAATCGAGCTAAGGTAAGCAGGTAGTATTAAACACTGGCTGGTTATGTACTTGTTCAAATTGATTTTGGATCATTTTTAACCCAAAAAAGTTACGGACTGCAGCTTTAAATTGATAAATACTATAATAGTCAGAAGGGATATAGTGATTAAAAACAAACATTTCAAGAATATAGACAGAAAATGGTTCTGTCTAATTAAAATGTTCAGTTTTTGCTGCTTATTAGAGCATCTCCTAATATCTAGATTTTCTACAGTCTCCCTCATAAGGAAAGTCATGAATTTACTAGGCTGGTATCTTATGAGCGCCCTCCAGTCATGCAAGTACAGCTCATATATATATTATGAAGGGGAAAAGAGTCGAAAGACAGATTTCTGTTTGTGGCGGTCTACGTTTACATGCACCTTCATAATGTGATTATAATGAGATTTAGTAGCCTGGATGCCAGCCAAACTTATCCCTGCCCACAACATTTGAGGTCGGCAGTTCAGTCTGGACTCGATCCATTGGGGAGCAACTATGCCCGAACAGAAGCTGTTCGGACCAATGAAATTGTCAGGGCGGGCTTTAGACGATGATGGACAGATGATCAATAGTAATGTAATCATCCACATCATCAAAGGCTCTTGGGTTGAATTTGTTCTAATCCTAAACGGAGAACTTGTTCGTATATGCATTCACCTTTACTATTTCTCTCAGAAATGATGATCGTGTTGGTAAGTAAACTCTGTGTATCCTTAAATTCTTTTTTACAACACTGGCAAACATCGTTTACACTTACTTCTTCCAGCACGCGACAGGGGGGCTGTTTTTTCTCCGGAAAAAAGGCATTTACGGGGTAAAATGTGTGTTTTTTTGGCTGGGTTGCCTGGGTCTAAATATCACATAATTGGGGTCGCTTCAACCCGCAGACATGGAAAAACAGCGGACTTGGCAACACTGTGTGCAGTTGAGTTCTGTTGACATTTGACAACTGACGTTATGCATCGCTCTGATTGGTTGTAGGTCTATCCAATTGAGGTCTTTCCTGGTTCGGTTGAAACACGCCCCATAATCACAGCCCAACGGAGCAGTATCAGACTCATATTCTGACTAGAATTGAGTATGACGATGTCAGGCTAGAGATTTAGGCAATACTGCGATTAAATTTACCTCATGGAAACAATACTTCAAATAACCTTGTAATCCGAGCAACAATAATCGTAGTAAAATGCTGATTTTAAATCGCGATAAACATTTTAATTCACATCTATTCCACTCTGACCAAAGTGTGTATTTTTGGTGTGCTGAAGAAACCGTGCTGTGTTGACAACACTGTGCGACATGAATATAATGCAGTATATTGATGGTCGAAACATTTTGATGCCCAATAACAGAATCGGCAGGAAGAGCTTGGCCAGTAACACATGCAAGTCCATACCATATGTGCGTTCATTATTTGGGCTGTGCATTGAGGTATGTGAATAATGGCGGTATAAATGACCACAATTATTAGAGAATAATCAGAACAATGACAATTGCATGTAAACAGGAACGACGAGGTTTGCTAATGTCATGTAATCAAGCCCTTACTTTGTCTGATTATTGGATAGAAATCACATTATTGGTGCACATGTAAACATAAAATGTAATTTAAATGTCACATTGACTACATCAGGAATAAAATCTGACAGCAATGACATCATAAATTGTGTTGCCTTAGAACCAGAAACAGACAGAACCAGTTTTTGCAGTGAGAGGCGCCTTTTTTGAATAGATTTACTTATGCGCCCCGGGCGCCTTAGCGTTTTAACCGCCTGCATGAAGTTGAAAAAAAAAGATCAACTCTGAGCAGAAAAGCTCCCGACGACATCACGTTTTTCCCCCATTGTCCAATCGAATGAATGGAGAGGCGGGCTTTCCGTTGTAGTGACGGTTATCTTGATTAGACTGACAGCACAGTTGATTCGGGGGTTGCCTAGAAACATAAAAAAAAAAAACGCAGCGCACTGCTATTTTCTAAATTAAAAAACGTCAATCATAAAAAGGCAGTGCGGTGCGCCTCGCGTTTTCAAACCTGAAAAACACATTCTGTCTGATCGGGCCCTTAGAAAGCAGGTCCCCATGTAGACAGCAGGAGAGCTCACTATGTGTTAGAACAGAACTATGGACTACAGAAATAAGTAAAGTAGTCATGTAAAAACAAAGAGAAGGGTATATAAGACAACATTATTACCCGTCAGCCTGATGCATTATTGCATTCACTCAATAACGTAAATTACGCAAGAATCATATTCCCGCTATGACAAATAACAGCAGGAAATGGCCCAGAGGCTCATACATGTTTGAAAACAGATGACTGGAGTCACTACAGAGTGATGTTGCCGTTGATTGCAATAGTGTTAATGACCTAGCAGAGAGGCACCAATTAAATACTACAGATCATACTGAACAATGGTTTAATTACACATCTGAGTTTTTCCCTTTAAGAACACGCCATCAGAAATGTCTGCTTTTGTGGGAAATGAGGATATAGTGGTTTTGATGGAAACTCACCGTTGCAGCAACAGGCTCTTGAAACTCCGTACTGAGCTCATGACAAAACAAATGCAGCAGCAGACGCTCGCATCGCTGCAAAACACAAGAGAGAACAAGAAACTTAAAGGGTCTGCAGTTCTGGAAAAACATTAACTTTGTTGGAAAAGGTTTATAGATTAGATCTAATGCCCATGCTGGTCACTCAGGTTCACATTTTAGCAAAGTATTGTAATATTTTAGAGCCAAGCATAATCTCACAATATACTGTATGTATTTGCTTATATTATATAGCGTGTCATGTGAATTATTGGGATCAATTAATGACAAGATTCCTCGTAAGGAATCTTACTTGGCAAATCTACTAATCTGGAGTCAAGTAATAAGCTCCCTATTTTCGTGTTTGTTTCTCAGTGCGACTCACTCGTTGGTCCTCTGTGCTCATTGCGGTCTCACTTTTGTCCTTCTTACTGGGTGGATCGTCATCAGAGTTGTATTCCATCTCTGGATTTGTGAGACTTCTGCAGAACGTGCACATCCAATCTCCACTGCAGCAGAAGAGGGTACAACACATGATTAACACAAAAATCAGGAATTAAAGCCTTAAAAGTAACACGCCACTATTTTTGGAAAATAGACTAACTTCCATCAACATAACCAACGTGACAACGTGATCATTACGCAGGAATGAGAGTACAGTTCCTAGCCATATTGGCCTAGAAAATAGCAACAGTTCATTTTCCGTCGGTCTTAGTACACGATGTAAACTACAGAAGAGTCAAGTTTTAAAAAGGAAAAATATCGAAACTCTTTGGTCATTTTTTGCGCGAGATGCTAACGGTCTAATCAGATTCAATGATCTATGCTAAGCTATGCTAAAAGTGCTACCGCCATATCCGGAAATCGGCTGAATGGATTTGAAAACGGTAAAATTCAACTGTTTAACTCTAGGGGAGTTTTCAAAAATAGTGGCGTGTTCCTTTAAAATCTAAAGTGAACAGTTCCTACATGTTTGTTTTTGCCATGAACTCCATTTATAAATATAAGTCAAGGTTTCTGGCACCATAAACAGTTTTAATTGAGGTTTTCAAGAACATTTTGCACTCTCTCTCTGTTATGCTACTGACCACAATATGTAAATGACCTCAGTTATGTTTAGATAAACAAATATGTGCCTGAAAATCCTTTCGTCTCTTTCATCTGTTATACTACTTATAATGACGTTTACAGTTATTTATTTTTGTACTAATTTTGTTTTCCCAGGTTAAATGTAAGATCTAACAAAATAATTACCAACACAATAAAAAAAATTGTCCAGACCATCCCCCCCTGTACATGCCAACCCGAAGGTTGAAGCTAGCCAATTGACAAATCAAACTTCCCTTTTGACAAATAAGAGGTTATTGCACTAAAAAAAAAAATATCCTGTTAGTTTCAGAACTCAAAACTTCCTCGTTAGTCCAGCTTTTATTAAAACTAATCTCAGAAAACAACTTGTTTTGGAAATTTGGATTGTCACATTATGATGTAATAGTGTGACAAAAGCTATCCGATCAGTAAACATGCATGTGACCAGGTGTAAACAGGACCTTAGAAAATTATAAGACAACTTATCACTGGTGGTACAACCCTTGCTTCATAAAATAAAACATGACAACAATTTGTCATGTGATACAATTTAATTATACAATAATATGCTATTGATGGCATCTTAATTTTATGATGGCATGTAAAAAAAAAAAAAAAAAATTCTAATAAACAAACTAAACTACTCACTTATGATTAGAAATTCTAAAAAATAAAATAGATATTTTTAGATTTGAAATGCAAATGCATTATTGAAAAATTGTCACTACCTCAGGTGTCCAACACATTAACACCATTAAGGCCAAATGCGTTTCATCATCTGTATAATAAAGCCACAATCTTTACCTGGGCGAAGATTTGAGTGTTGGGATATGGCAGGTCATGTGGAAGACTTTAGGACAGCGATCACAGCACAGCAGTTCTCCTCCATTCTGACACACCGCACACCAGTCCTCATTCGGGTCGTCTTCCTTTCCTGCACTGGTCTGGCTGTTGGCGTTAGCAGTGCTCCCCCGCTGACTTCCATTTGACTCGCTGGTCCCGTTGGTTAGAGGTGCTCTGGAGTTTGGGTTCGTACAGGATGAGAAATGATCGCTCTGTGGTTCAGATTTAACATGTTCACCTAGTGTTCTTAAAATGTCCTGGACTGAACCGGTGGACACAGAGCCGAGGATAGGAAGAGGGGGAGTTAGGCTTCCTTCTGGGCTGCTCATCTAGATGAGGAGGAATAGGAACAAGAAAGAGATTGTGCAAAATTAATTAGCCAAAATTAGCCAGAAAGAACAGGTTTAGGTTCTTGGGACCCAAAGCGGAAAAAAACATTTTAGAATTTTGATTCACGTCATAGTTTTTGGGATATTTTTGGATCATATAAAAACATTTTACATATGAAACTTTTGTATTATTGTACAACACATGAAGTTAGATTCTACAGAGAAAAACATGTTTTTCATTCACAATTTAATGTTTAAGTTTCAGCTCATTTTCATCTTAAATTTTCTATTTTACAGTGTACTTACTATAGTAATAACAGTAAATTATGCATTACTACAAGCAACTAACCCTAAAAATAATCCTATAATAAGTACATTGTTAATTAATATTACGCAGTACTTATTTGTGTAAATATACTGTATAAAAAATAAAAATAAATAAAGGAACACCTTAAAATAAACAGTGCTATGTGTGGTTTTGTCACAACAAAAAACTTTCCAAGTCCAAGGAGGTTAAATAAAAGAAACAAATGGAAACATTTGGGACTAAGTGACGAGTGCAAACTACAAGCTCAAGGTAAATACCATGCAAGCATTCCGTCTGCCATCTTTACTGCGTTCTGTTTTGACGTTTGCTCCCGAATAGCTACACTCTTCCTCAACTCCCGGTTCCTGTTTGACCTTCACCTGGTCCACTGTCGTATTCCCCGTTACAGGTCTACCGGCTGACCCACAACTAAACACACGCAAACAAACAAAAGACACACCATAACAATTTTGCATCATGCAATGTCTCAACAATACAATAGCCTTTGATCAGATAAACAGTTCTAAGCTATAAATAAACAGATGGTAAAAACACACAATGCTGACCTGCCCCGACTGCCCGTGCTCGATGTGCTGGACGGACGAGCTGGAGTGTGAGAATTAGATAAACCTAGTGAAGAAGAGACACAGAGAGCATGTTAAAGCGAAAAAAAATTTAAGTTAGCAGACATTGTTCTATCTGAGGGCAAACACCAATCTGAATTATATTTCAGTTTTAACCTCTTAACCTGCGCCCCTATTTTTGAGACTTTTCTGAAAACGACATACCCAAAAGAAAATGTGTGCAGCTCTTAAACCCTATGGTCTATATTCATAAATCAGGGGCCAGTTGCATAAACTAAGCCATTATGTTAAGACTTAAGATCTAGTATGAGCCACTAGCAGTTAGGCAAGTGGCATTCAGTCTTACTTTTCGTATCAAATTAGGCCAGTCTATGTTTTTATGTAACTAAATTATGAACAGTCTTAAAGAAAAAAATGTATGTCTAATTTGTAAGACTAGTCTTAACGGTTTATGCAACCGGCCTCTTTTGACTCAGATTGGCCAATAGGCTTTAAATATCACCTCATAAACTGTATAAACACACCCTAGCAACCATTTAGAGTACCCTAGCAACCGTATTGCAACATAAAGAAGCCATTTCTCAGCTCCAGAACATCGTATGTCAACAATGATATGGGAGTGGGCTGTTTTGTCTCGGGTGACTAACCAGTACACACAACCTAGCATTTGAGTGGATTTATGCATCACAGTAGCATCCGAGTGGATTTTTTTTGCCACGGCAAGCACTACTCACATTTTCTTCAGGAAATGTACATTATTTTAAACTAGACACTTGAAATGTTGCTACCCAAGAGTCATAACTCAAAGTAATATGGGAACAGAGTAATATACATGTAAATGACTCCCGTTTTTTTATTTTATTATTCACTTAGGGAAAAAATTATGAGGCTTTAATGTTAAGGGCCTGAAAATAACCTAAATATAAAACTGAATGTCTAATCATGTTATGATTCAAATATGAGGATGATACTCTCAGAAATGTAGCTTCTGTAAGCTTTTATGTAAAGAAAAGTCTAGGCGTCCTTTCAAAAAGGCCATTTATTTCAGAACATTTGTAATTGTAAAAAGTAGTTTTTCATTCAAATAAATCTGCAATAAACTGCTAATTATAATGGATATACAGTTACTGAAAAACTAAAGCAACAATTTACAGAAATTACAAAGTGTAAAAAACTCATTTAGTTGATAAGAAGTGCCAGTCATAGAGTCTGCAGACGTAAGCACGAGAAATATTCACCAATACTGCGCAAGATAATGCCTTTTGATTGGTTAATACATCCATCAATCAAACCTTTGTTGGCAAGGCATTGACTGCCTTTATCCAACGAAAACCATGGGCGCAATGATTGACAGCTCACCAAGCCTGAAATGCGCTTCCTGGATATGATGCATCACAGGAAAGCCTGTGATGGAAGGAGAGAGACCTGGGAGGATTCATATTACGCAGAAGAGACTATTCTTGCAGGGGAGTTCACCAGAAACTGATTAGAATCGATATTTAATTGAAAATGGACATGATTGATTACTCGAACTTAAAACGTTCGTGCAAACAAAGGAGGATTTTTTTTTTTGGATTCAAAAGTGGGATGCATTTTGAAGAGTGGACCCTTACTCTGACATGTATGCGAGTGTTTATTGGTTTCGTCCGATCTGATCTGCACGAGATGAAAGATGAGTATTGCGTTTGTTATGCTAATGTTTAAATGGCCGGTCCTCTAGCATTTCATTTAACCCTTTCCTCTCTGGTGTATTTATTGCAAAAACAAGTTCAGAACATGAATCTTGAGTGTTTTAGCTTTCAAATGATGCATAGTTTGTGATAGTTGATTGAATATTTTGTATAAAACGAAACTAAATAAAAGTACAGACATGTCACTTCCGTCAACCCCCCCCCCCCCCCCCGTTAACAAGTTAATAATGCATTCTCATGTTCTCCAATAGCCACAAAGTGCTAAATTAATCCGAATTTTGTAAAATTGCTAAATAATATGATTTCATAAAACTTAATATATGATGAAGAAAATTGCTGACATGACCATGAAACTTTGGATGCCAATTATGAGTAATAAGAAATTGCATTTAATGACCCTCATTTATTTACATTTACATTTATGCATTTGGCAGACGCTTTTATCCAAAGCGATTTACAGCGCACTTATTACAGGGACAATCCCCCTGGAGCAACATGGAGTAAAGTAAATGCATGAGGCAGAATGATATGAATAATATTTGAAATGTTTACAATGTTTAAAACATGAGTTTATTTGGAGCAGTTAGAAAACTGCTGCACTGCAGATTTTATTGCCTTTCTATATACGCTTAAAATGTCCTTTTTTGAAACAACAACAACAATCGAGGCAATCAAATAACCATGATGTAATAATAGTGAAATGCATATATATATGCTTGATAGAGTTGTTGGTGAGATTGGTTGTGTGGTGAGGTAGTACACCATTTGGCACGCATTAATGATGGCAGTGGGGCTAATTCAGCCTTAGCCCCAGGGTTGGTGCATATGGTTGCACTGGAGATTAAGCCATACGGAACCAGAGGCACTGAGCATGCATTAATGGTGCCAGCAGAGCCAGAACAGCCTTAAACCCCGGGTTGGCACGTATGGTCAGGTGGGAGTTTCAGCCATACGGTACTGAAGGCACGAAGAGTTTGGCATATATAAATATTATACATATAAAATACTGATATGCATGAATATTTCATGACATTATTTAAATGTATGCTAATCTACACTGACATTTGGATGCCAAACAATGTGTGTCAAAAATTCATGTCAATGGTCTGTTGCGAAAATTGCCACATGTTGAAGTACCTGATGAACCTGGGGAATGTGTAGAAGGTCCCGGTGAGGGATTGGTGGGACCAACAACAGGATATGAACTAGCAGAAATATATCGACTGAGGAGGTTATCCAGTGTGCTCGAACCGGCATCTTCAAGCTGGTGATTATAAAAACAAAGTCAATTTTTTGCAACACAACAGCCCTAAAACAATTCAGCTTTGTCTTCGCTTTGGTTATGAAGCATCTGTTATATGAAGAACAATAATAGCAGATCCAAGTATAGGGATTGTCTTTGTCTCGTTGCCCTAGGTGCCTTAAACTTAATAATGTTTAGAACCTTTTATTGCATTTGGGCCCAAAAGTTATTAAATTTAAATGCTTTATTACATTCAGGCCCAAAAGTTATTACATTTAGGTCTTTTATTACATTTCCACCCAATTATTAGATTTGTGCCCTCATGATCACACATTCAGGGGTTTGAACTTACAACCTTTTGGTTACCAGGCCAGATCTATAGCCACTAAATCTCACCACAGCATCTAATCATCAGTCATTCTAAGAAAGTGCAATAGTAAAGTTACCTGAATAGGAGGGATTTCAGGCAGGCAGGGCAGGTTTTCAGGGTTGGTGACTGATGGTATGAGCTCTATAGGGCCGACAATTGGACTGGTGGGGCCACGGTGAATATGGGCATTGGCCATACTGGCACTGGTGGGACTGGTGGGGTTGGCAGCACTAATGTTGTGTAGCGATGCCACAGGGAAGGGGCCAGCATGCCCAGGATTAGAGTGCTATGAGGGGGGAAAAGGGAAAGGTGTTGAAAAACGGCAAAAATCCTTTCATACAGCAAATACATTTACTAATTTCTGAATGTTGAATATGGTGTGTATACGAGTCCTAAGTGAAATGCAACACCATTTACGGTTTTCTTTTTTTTCTCATGCAACTATTAAGAAAAAATATGATATCCAGTCTGACATCTGAAAAGCTAAAGTCTCCATATTAAACACACTGCATGGTAAAATAATTACAATATGAATAATGTGTTAGCAGCTCCAAGAAATAATTACATGCTAATGAGAACCATATTTTATATTACTCACTACTTACTCAAATAATGACACTATAAAATGTTAAAAATAGACATTTCAAATTTATTAGTTTAATACATAATATATAAACAATTAATTTAATACAAAAATATTATTTAAAAATATATAAAAACACAGTTTAATATCAGTCCGACTGTCCCATATAATGGTTATATAATTGTTATAGATTCTACCTACAGACAAATGACTGTTTAATATGCAGCAATTCATATTTTTTCATAACTAAAGATTCACATCTCAGGACAGAGGATAATATTAAAAACCTGCCATGTTATTTCCCGGTAGTCTCCAGTGATTGACTGTATGTCATGTGACTTACTGGAGCCTGTCACATGCTTTGTTGGTGTCAATAACATAAATGCTCACTCACAATAATTGCTGACACTCCAAGAAAGCTGGCTAGATTAAGCATCTTACATTTTTTTCACTTCTGTTCTAATAGAAATCAACAACAGTGAAGGAGAAGAGAGTGATGTTTTTTGTCATGTGACCTGCTGGAGTCTCTGCACTGACCTGTCTCTGAAGTTGAGGCTGCATCATGGGATACGGCTGGCCATTAAGTCGAGGTTGCGCAGAAGCCATGCGGTTCTGCGCTGATACCATGCGCATGTGATGAGGCGGATACATGTGGGATGAGCCATTAACCCCGCCCCTCTGGAGAGCCTGCATACTAATGAGCCTCGGAGGCTGAAAAGTCAGAAAGAGGAAGAAAATACGTCCTGGTCCTCACATGAACAAATCATACAATCAGGAATAATCACTTTGAATGCTGATAATTTCAAAATCAAGAAATATTTATAAGAATAAACCAAATATAAATCTGCTGACATACACTCACCTAAAGGATTATTAGGAACACCATACTAATACTGTGTTTGACCCCCTTTCGCCTTCAGAACTGCCTTAATTCTACGTGGCATTGATTCAACAAGGTGCTGAAAGCATTCTTTAGAAATGTTGGCCCATATTGATAGGATAGCATCTTGCAGTTGACGGAGATTTGAGGGATGCACATCCAGGGCATGAAGCTCCCGTTCCACCACATCCCAAAGATGCTCTATTGGGTTGAGATTTGGTGACTGTGGGGGCCATTTTAGTTCAGTGAACTCATTGTCATGTTCAAGAAACCAATTTGAAATGATTCGAGCTTTGTGACATGGTGCATTATCCTGCTGGAACTAGCCATCAGAGGATGGGGACATGGTGGTCATAAAGGGATGGACATGGTCAGAAACAATGCTCAGGTAGGCCGTGGCATTTAAACGATGCCCAATTGGCACTAAGGGGCCTAAAGTGTGCCAAGAAAACATCCCCCACACCATTACACCACCAGCACCAGCCTGCACAGTGGTAACAAGGCATGATGGATCCATGTTCTCATTCTGTTCACGCCAAATTCTGACTCTACCATCTGAATGTCTCAACAGAAATCGAGACTCATCAGACCAGGCAACATTTTTCCAGTCTTCAAGTGTCCAATTTTGATGAGCGCGTGCAAATTGTAGCCTCTTTTTCCTATTTGTAGTGGAGATGAGTGGTACCCGGTGGGGTCTTCTGCTGTTGTAGCCCATCCGCCTCAAGGTTGTGCGTGTTGTGGCTTCACAAATGCTTTGCTGCATACCTCGGTTGTAACGAGTGGTTATTTCAGTCAAAGTTGCTCTTCTATCAGCTTGAATCAGTCGGCCCATTCTCCTGACCTCTAGCATCAACAAGGCATTTTCGCCCACAGGACTGCCGCATACTGGATGTTTTTCCCTTTTCACACCATTCTTTGTTAACCCTAGAAATGGTTGTGCGTGAAAATCCCAGTAACTGAGCAGATTGTGAAATACTCAGACCGGCCCGTCTGGCACCAACAACCATGCCACGCTCAAAATTGCTTAAATCACCTTTCTTTCCCATTCTGACAATCAGTTTGCAGTTCAGGAGATTGTCTTGACCAGGACCACACCCCTAAATGCATTGAAGCAACTGCCGTGTGATTGGTTGATTAGATTATTGCATTAATGAGAAATTGAACAGGTGTTCCTAATAATCCTTTAGGTGAGTGTATATTCTGAACCAATCATAAACAAATGCCTTCTTGAGAAAGGAAAAATGAAAGATGATATGTACCACTTTTTAAACAATGTTGGTATCATCTGACAAATATGAAGCTTAACCAGAAAGACTTCATCGGTCATCAACTTCCACCCAAAGACAATGCCAGCTAGACCAGAATAAACCAGACATGCATGGAAAGCAGGAAAGATCTAATCTCTAACTTACCGGTTGCTGTATCATCTGTGGTGGACCTCCTTGTCTGGGATGCTGGGACATCTGTGAGGCGATGCGCATCTGCTGCTGAATTTGTTGCTGATGTTGTTGTTGTTGCTGCTGCTGTTGCTGCTGCTGTTGTTGTTGTTGTTGTTGCTGCTGCTGCTGTTGGTGCTGTTGGTGCTGCTGTTGGTGCTGGTGCTTCTGAGCTATCGCAGCCTGTTGCATGTGCTGCAACCTCAGCTGGGCTAGGTTGATCTGTCCCGAGTGCTTACCTGGGTGGTTGTGACTGGGAGAGATCTGCTGATTGACCATCATGCTGGGTGGAGGAGCAGTATGTGCCACTTTTTCAATAACAAGATTGCCTGAACGAAAAAGGAGAGCAGGGGTTAATGCATCTTGAAGCATGTTCACACCAAGTCTGAATTTGTGTCACTCTCTGAAAAGTAAAATAAAATACTGTAGTATGAGGTTTCATTTTATAAAAATATGTAAATAAATAATACAATAAAATAAATTTTGAAATCCATGAAAATCCATAAAAACAAACACCCACAGTTTAATTTTAAAATCTGGTTGTGTATGTTTGTCACTGAAATTAAAACATGGTTTTTCTATGTAATATAAAAGTTTGAGCTGCAAATCAAGTTAAAGTTGAGTCAATACCAAGGTTGAGCACATTCTTGGCCCAGAAGGTGGGGTCGCAGAAGAAGCGGACGGCTCCATTACCCTGAGGTACTGGGTCCACACGGGCCTTCATAATGAAACGCAGCTGGTATGTGATCTACAGAGTTTGGGAAGTCCAAAAAAGCAAATGAGGAAAGACAAAAAGGACAGAAGAGTCTACAATAGCAATGTTTTTTGTAATTTAAGTTGCTGATGTTGACAAGGGTTAGACTCCGATTAAACAACATCCTTTAAAATGAAAGACGTGGCTTTGTTTAAAATAGTATAAGTGGCATCTCCAATGACAGAACTGTTATTGTTGGAATGTTTAATGCTAGTACAGATTACACATTTGCAAAACTTTTAATTTGGGTACAATTTTTTGTGAGAGAAATAAGTGTTGTGGCTGACCAGTCTCTTGCTGTAGAGCAGGGCTGTACTGCTTCCATTGCTGATGGCCCAGTTGGTGAAGTTGAGCACATGGATGATCTGCTGGGCCAGGATGCTGATGTCCCTCTGTTGGTTGAGCAGCTTCATACTCCTCTCTTTGGTCACACTCTTTATACGGTAATGGAGGAAATGAAGAGGGAAGAGAAGCATATTAAAAATGACTGAAATGAAACAAATTCTGGACTAGTGTCAAACCAAAAACGTGAGCGGCCAAGGGTCAGAATAATGTGCTCATATCACATGTAAAGTTTCTAGAACAACAAAAACTTGACTTAGACTAATGCAAAACAAAACTAGATACCACAACCACATCCCATTATAGTTAATAAAGCAGTTACCACAATGTTATTTTAGCATTATTTTTATATTATTATATTAATAATAAATGTAATGATCTTTTTGAATTAGCTATTATTTTTAGTTTTATTTTGTTATGCATTTTAGTCATTTATTAGATGTTGTTTATCTTAAATGATTTCTATTCAGCTTTAATTTGTTTTGACTTCAGTTTTTGTTTTAGTAATTTTACTACATTTCGGTTAGTTGCCAAGACAATCTTTCTAATGTTCTTTTTTTAAGGTTTTCATCTACTTTTTATACTTCATTTTAATTACAGAGAATATTTTTTGACAGTTTCAGTTTCCAACAACAACACTGGTTTACACTGAAATGTAATGTGACGCATAGAAACGGGATGTCCATTTTAAATGCGTCACATTGCACAGAGCATCCATTTCCCCATCCATCTAAAAGAAAACCTAAAAGGTGACAGCCACTGCATCAAAGTAGTCAAGCAGCCAGTTTTGTCATTTTTTGGCTCTCCAAACAGTTGAAATGTGGGCCATTTGCAAAATCTGATGTATGTAGTCAGAAGACCCACTCATGAAATCTGTTCACAAGCAGTCACAGGTTACAGTCATACCAGGTATTGATGACTTCCTGTCCCTGCTTACCACTTGTGATTGGATCATCGGAGTTGGATGTTAACATCAGATGTAATCATGGTTGCATAAAGTTTCACTACACTTGAGTGTTAGGATCTCATGACTGATGAAGACTCCCTGATGATGCAACACCATTAAATACTGTGACATCTGTCGGGTGTTCGATTCATCACTGACTGGTGTGAATCGCAGTCTATGGTGTCAATTGGGGCTAATTTGAGTTGAGCCCTGAAGCACAGAGTTGTAGGTGTCTGACAAACAGCACTGCCCCTTTCAGACCTTCACATTTGGCCTCTCTCAAACCATCTGTCTTCGGTTTTGAAAACGTGATCCTTCAGATGTCGATACATTGTTGAAAATTGCCTGGAGGGGTTTGTACTTCTGTCTTGCATCAATCACTTGTAAACGGTGTCCTTTCTTTCTTACACTAGCAGTTTTGCGTCAATTCACACAATTGGTAAAGCTTCCCCCACAGCAGTTTGCAAGGTTTATGGCATGTGATGAGGGTCACACAATGTAGTGGCTAGGAAAAAAACAATGACCTTGTTTGCACAAGGTATTAACATGCGTCTCAGGTGACAAATGGTCAGCTGAGACAAATCACTGTTTGCATCTAGAATTAGCATGTAGCTCCAAAGCATCTGCATATGTGAGCAGATTTTGTATCTCAATAGAGGCATCACTTACTGCATTTTAAATATCAGGGCTCGAATTTTGGCACTGTATTGCGTATCATTTTAAGAAATTTGATAAATCGCAAACATTTATTCATTTTACTTGTAGGTTTTATGAGTAAATTAATCCACACAGATTCTAAAATCAAATTGCACATTTTAAAACTTTCTGCTAGACATAATTTCACAATTTCACGTGTCTTCTCTCGCTCTCAAAATGTGCTTATCATCACTATTGCATCAACAGGTGGTGATAGACTCTCGCAGGAATTGCCATTGTTGCATCATCACTAAAGTTTATCATTTGCACATCTTTAACTCTTACCAACTTAAACATTCAAGCATTTTTAAAAGTATTCAGTACTCGTGCGTTCTCTGAGATGGTTTTCTCTGCGCACATACATAAAGACGCATCACAAACAGCTTGCGAGTAACAAAACTGAGGGTTTCTTTGCGGATTAAAGTGCTTTAACGGTCAAAAACACACAAAATGTTAGACTATCCTCGTAAACACAGTTGGTTATGTCTTAAACAGTAGAGAAACAGTAGAGAAAAAAAACGCATGTGTAAACGTATAATGGATCCGTGCACTAGCTCTTAAAGTGACAGCAGCCTAATATGTGTCTGTCATTAATGTTGATAAAACAACAAAAGACAGCTTTAATTGTAAGGAATCAGGATTAATAGCCTATTTATTTAATTTATAAAGGACTAAAACACTATCCAGTGTTATTTTACATTTTATTATACTTTATTCAGTTTCTGTATAGTATTTCTGTACCTGAATACTAGTGTTAAACCTACCCCAAAAAAAACTTCTCACTTCATTTAATTTGTATCTTTATTCTATTGTATTCATTAGTGCAACTTAATTTTGAAATCAAGCTTCCTTGTGTTGTTACCATATTATAAAAACACAACTACATTGAGGGAGCAAACATTTAGGTAAGGTAAATGTAATTTACCCCATTTTCCAAAACAAAGTTTAGGCCGTGAATAATATACAGACATATACTTTTTATTCTCACCACAAACATGACATATTCACTGTTATTCTAGCTGAGCAGTTGCATTAACTAAACGTTGGATCTATGAGCTTCACATCTTCGCATATATATTTATTAATTTAGCAGAAGCTTTCATCTTAATTGAATTGTCTGTGCCGCTGAATGTTGAGATCAAGGGCTTTTCTTTTCTTCTTTTCTTTTAAAGCCATAACAAGCCTGCAGTTTAAACCCCTTGTTTTATTGTAAAGGTAGATTGACAGGTCTGTTTTTGTCGTTTGATACGGTACGAAAGCACATTATGAGAAGATAGCACCAGTTTACACTGCAATGAGTGCACATTATTCCTTATGTCAATGATGCTTGATGGATTATGTCTGCAGAAATAAGCAGTAACATAATCAGCCACCATTTTCTTAGTGAATTCTTGATCATCTCTGCTCTCTGTACCAACATCTTTTAATTGGAATTTCAGACTTGTTTCCTTAGAAATCAAATACGTATTGCTTTATTGATGCCTGTATGCTTACCTCCAACTGCTGCAGTAGAGATTTGCCCTTCTTGTTGATTTCATTGATGAGAGTAAAGACTGCTATCTTTATCTCATGTTCCACCTTCTTATGCGTCTCGGCAACTTCTTTGATTCTAAAGGGAAAAAAGGAACAAAAAACATAAATGCTCGGTAGTACATAAAACAAAATCAATACAATTCTGCCAAACATTTAATCATGCCCAGCTTTTCTTCTTCTTCAAAAAAAAAAACAAGATCTAGAAGTCTTGGCAATCGAATTTGAACGCCATCTACTATTCAATTCAATTCACATTTATTTGTAGGGCTGGGTATCACAACTTGATTCTAGTACTTTATACAATTTTGTTTTTATGGATATTTTGATAATTTTTTTCTAAAACACAAAAAGGATATTGGATTATTTTCAGCAATTTTCAGTACACAACAAGCTTTTCTTGCGATTTTGCCAACCGTCATGTGTGCAGTTACTTTTCATACACGAGAAGCGTGTTCATACCTGGACACAAGTAGTTGCAGTGCTAAACTTTTATTTGAGGAAATCTGTTTATAATATAAGCTATTAGGTTTGAATTATTGGTCCTGCGCTGTCTATTGACTCTGATTTGAATATGTCTATAATAGCTAACGTACGTGCTTAAGTGAACGCTCAAGTTTAATACAATGATGATAATGCAAGGCAAGCATCCACATGTAGGTGATCTACTTTTTAGTGTTTGTGTGCTCGGCTGTGGGGGTGTTGCAATATTTAGGTGATGCAACATTTGGGTGGTCTCGTTAAATGGTTCCGCATTTGATTTGTAGCATTTCACCTCAGCATTACAAACGTCGACAACGCACCGGAAGCCGCCATTTAAGTACTGAATGATTGAATGACAGGTGCACCTCTTGCTCCTTTGTTAATCTTATGTTCAAAGTTTGCGGAAATAAATATAGAAAAAAATTGATTCGTGGCCTTTGAGAAACGATTTTGAATCAACCACATTTAAAAAAAAAAGATTATTCAAAAATGTGATTGTTTTGGCCAGCCCTATTTATTTGTATAGCGCTTTTTCACAATACATATCGTTTCAAAGCAGCTTTACAGAAAATGCACGAGTCCAAATTACAATTAAAGTGATTTGTTATCAGAGGAGACTGTGTCCCAAGTTATGGATTTCAGAAAAGTACATACAAATCACACAGTTAGCTAACAATGTATTAATAAACAATGTGATTGAATATCTGATGCAACAGAAAGCCTACCTGTTTTGCACCTGAGATGCAGAGAACTCCACAAAGTTCCTCTTCTCTTGCAACTTACTCATGAAAGTCTCAATGATGCCTTTCTGGTTTTGAAAGGCTTCTTCTAGAAACTGGTACCTGCAAAAAAACATTGGTGAATATTATATTATATGGTGCTTTTTTGGAGCCACAAAAATATCGTTGTATGCATTTTATTCATGGATGATAGATTCCTTTAATGCCATGTTTTTGTTCTTCATTTGATTTGCTTGTTTAAAAAACTCTTTCATATTTTGCCAGCTGATTTAATACAGTTTAGACAAAGATGATCATTATGATGATGATGGTGTGTGGTTACTGTAAACAGTGTGGTCAGGCTGACCTGTGTTCTTTGTGTTCAAGCAGCTGGCAGTCTCTGCAGGTTAGAGTGTCACATGTCTCACAGAAGAGCTTGAGGGCCTCTTGTTTGTGCACTGGACAGAAGACGGGTCTCTGGCCTGACGTCCCAACCGATTCTACAAAACAGAACCACCAATGTCAAATTCATTGTTTGCTGCTGACCCTCTCTGTATATATGACTGCCATATGTTCTCATATGCCCCTTGCCAAACTTAATCGAAAAGAGGGAAACTAAGTGGGTTTGCTCTAATGAAAACAGTACAGGCCGAGCAAGAGACTCACTCAAAACTCTGCCTGTTGCCATAGCAACGACTCAGCCTGTTAAACGTGCAAAACAGATGCTCCACACCGTTGCTGAAACATCCCAACTACATCAAGACCAGTAGACCAAAGCATCTCTTAGCGAAATGAAAAACAATCATATTGCAACTGCCTTGCAAATATAAGCAATTGAAAATGGAAATAAATTAGCCTACAACACATACCAGGAGATACTTCCTCTTTTTTGCGTATTTTATGGTCCTTAGTGAATTTGACCCGTTGGTGCGCTTCAATGCAGGTTTTACAGAGCCACTCCCCACATTCCACACAGAATCCAATGGCACTGGCATTATCTTCACAGCTGGTACAAACCTGTTATAGAGCAAATAAAGGATGGTATCTCTTTAAATAATGTCAAGAGGACTGAAATATTGGCGCACAATCAAAAGCTAATAAAGCAAAGTTTAATCAAGGCGTATGAATACCCATTCATTGACAACACGAAGAGCAATGCGATTCAGTAACTTTCTAATATACATTTATGGGATAACGGTGCTCATTCTAATTAAGCATTTCAAATCAATTATTCACGAACGCAAAATTATCAGGAGTGATGGAAAGACTCTAGTTATGTCAAATTCCCAGAGCTGATACTGACCTGTGTGGAGTTCTCCTCGGTGCTTGTGGCCTCTGAAGTGTCCTTGACAAAGTAATTGTCCACCATGTCAATCTGTTTGTAATCCTGATGGCACACCGTGCAACGCATGACGTTCACTGCACAAAAACATAAAAAAGAAACAGAGTTAGCAGATTTATGCATCTAATTTTGAGTAGTACCCACTAAGCCCTAGACAATAAACTATCATGACAGGACAATAAAAATGTATTAATTAATAAAAAAGGCGGAATAACAACTTCATATTATATATATATGAAAATATATGAAAAATTATATTCATTATATACACGAAAACTGTGTTGGTCCAGCAGTATAGATTTGTTTGCTGTGCAAGGAGACCCAGCTTCTACTCCCCATATAATATGAAAATCAGGGCCGTGCGATATTGAAGAAAAATGTGCTATGCGATATCCTTGTTAACTAATGCGATATTCGATATGCGGTACGATATTGCTTTAAGTGTGTAAAATCTATTTCTTTCCCCAACTGATATCTTTCACTTAACCCCTTAACCGGATTGAGGGCGCATTCATCCTTAAGCTTTATTTGTTTAAATTAGCTCAAATGACTGTCAGATGTAAGTAATTACAAGTGACAAACTATACATCATTTAAAAGATCTAAGAGTCAAGCTTCCATTTTTTACCTCTGTTTTATTCTCAAAGTCTTATAGTGACAGTAATTTGTTAATATGTGTCAGGAGTTATGAATATGAAAACCGCGTCGGTACCGTTTGATTGTAATATGAGCCTCAGCTGCTCTCATTCATAAAAAACTCCTCTATTCTCCTCACGAAGACTCGCGACAAATCAACATCCCTCAGGGCTTTTAGTTCAAAAGTGTGCAGATAAGGAGAAATATTGATAGATTCTCATATGTCTGTGTCAAATTTCTAAACAGAGGAGTATTTTTTATTCAATACTTCCTCAAAATACGCAGATGTAGCCTAATCATGAGCGATTGAGACTCTTATGTGTTGTTTTCAATTCATACTGGCAGCCAGAGGGCGCTCTGTGCACATGTAGTCCATATATGTTACAGACAGACGAAGAAGATACCATGTGCCATAATAGAAGTCCATAATAAAAGCTTCCTGAGATCGCTAAAGATGCAAATAGAGACATTTAAAGACAATAAACACACAATCGCGACGATGTATGGTTTGTCTGTGTTCTTTATACCATGTTGGGTGTATTCATAATAGATTATATTTATAATGTAATGCTATTCGACATAGCTTTTATCAATATGCAGAATATTGTAAAATTATATATTTTCTGTCTGATTTTTTGATCCGAAGCCAAATGAGACCACAGAAGGTTATTTAAAACATCCCACTTGTGATATAAAGTAATTTTGGAGAAAAAAAACATGGTTTTAATCTTTATTGTATTTTGATTGTGTGCTAAGCTAACGCTAGCTAGCCAATGCACCTGCCACCTGGGCAAATACGTTATTTTTATTAATAATTTTGAATAGACTGAAATGAAAAACCAACTGAAATGTTTCTATTGTTAACAACTGCATTTGAGGCACTTTAGAAGGTGAAGTGAGAAGTTTGATCATAAATGAGGTTTGAATAGAACAGTTTGAACAGAGTCGTCAGTGATTACAATGAAGACAAAAGAATAAGACGAGCCATAACCGGGCCAGAGAGGTGTGAAAGTGTTCTGGGGAGACTGAAACTGAATGGGCCGTTTGCACCTCAAAACAATAGAGACAATAAACTGAATGGTATCTCAGAAGAGATGGCAATAAACATCAGTTAACATTTTAGAGAAATCTCAAAATAAAATCATATGACATGATCTTGAAAAACATTTCATAAAATTCAGAGTTTTAGACTTATCATCTTCAGATTTGAAATATAACATGGTCAGACATGTGGCTTCAGCTGTAGTGCACTTCTAGATTGCTAAAATGCCAACTTCATAAAGATATTCCATACAAATATATTTCTAGTAACTTTACAAAACTTTGAAGCTTATTATAGCTATTTTTGATTATGAAAATAATAATTTTTTTAATTTATAATAATAATTATTTTGAATTTACAGTAAACTGCCAAGTGTCTGCTTTCAAATGACGCCATACTTATGATTTTAGTGCAAAGGAATCATTAACTGTAACAGTTTTAGTCTGATTATGCCATTTCTTAGGATTTTTTCAAAAGCGGGGGTGCAGGCTAACAGGTTAAAGCATAACCGACTGTGTTTACATGAATACTCATCAAGACAGCCATTTTGACACAACTGTGTGTGTATGACAGTTTGAGTGTGTAACAAGACACGAAAAAAAGAACGGCTTGTGTGCACGTTTCGGTGTGTGTGTGTGTGTGTGTGTGTCAGACAGCACGAGACTGCAAAGAGTTGTTTTTCGTAAGTTATTGCATTTAATAACTCTTTTTAACGTCAAGCAAGTCACATAAGTAACAGTCATGTGCTCAGTCTATTCTCTGCGTCAACCTCAAACTTACACTTTTCACAATGTTGAAATAGCATATTAAAATCATTCAGATATTGCGTGCCCTTGCAATATGCATATTGCGATATGTACATTTGCGATATTTCGATAATTTTGATATATTGCGCAGCCCTACAAATTTATAATATATTTATAATTTAAAATGTATAATATAGTTTTTTTAATAAAGTGATATATATGTATTATATATGAGAGAAAGCGGAGGGAGAAAGAAAGGAACTTTCTAGTAGATTGGTGGACTACTGACATCCCAAATTACAGCAGAAACGTTGATATTTTAGATATTATTTAAAACAAAAATTAAAACATCTGCAATGGCAATTGGCAGCTTGACTGGACTGACCAATTTTAAACAGGGGATTTCTTTCTGCCACATCATTGTTTTTACCTAAAATAATTCATGCAGCCCAAGATCAAAGATACACATTGATGTACATTTATGATTTATTTATATACACATGAATTATTTAACCAGGACAAATACTTGCAGTCTTAGAACTGGATATCTGGTCTTCATTTAAATTCCATTATGGGAAAGGAAGGGGAAAAAATCTTCCTATAGGGAACGTTGGATTTCTTACTGAGGGTGCATGCATAAGAAACACAGGCTTCTTGTGCATTTAAAATCCGAAAAGGGATTTTTATTATTCAATAATTCATAAGCATTTATTAACTATTATAGCCATCTGCTGCAATAACTGCAATAACAGAGTATGCTCTTTGTGTGAGTCATGCAGCAGCATTTCACCACAAATAATGATCTATTCATAAAACTAATTTAATTTCATCTTAATTTAATTTGAAACTATATTGAGTGATTGGACATGTCCCTCCCCCATCCGTCACATGCAACACCCCCACCTCTTCTCCTTGACAGCCCATCAATCCCCCCAAAGCCACAGCTTGAACTAGACCAAACCGGTTTGAGCCAGTTTGCACTGGCTCATACCGCTTCCAGCCGGTTTCCCTTAAGCACCCAGCTGCAAAAACCCTGCTAATGATTGGCCGGTGAGAGAGAGCAGCTGGAGAAACACTGCACTGAAACAGTGCAACTCACAGCTGAGTTACTGATATTAACTGGAGCCAGTGATGCATTGCCTGAGGCACATCTATTCTATCGCACATCTATTCCACAACAGTCACATGCACAGCCCTGTAATGCAATCAAAATTCCTCATTATTCAGAGGGTTATAAACCACATTCTTTAATATTTATGATACATGTGAAGTCTTATAAAACCCAAGATCGTTCTCTCTTACATTTTGCAACACCACTGACATTTTAAGATGCAGTCTGGCAAAATTCACAATATTCAACTAGTTCACATTATCAAAATATTAGCTAGCTAAGAGCTGTTAAAATTCATAAACATGGTGTACACGTCTACAAAAAAAACAAGAGAAGTGTCTGAAAACAAAGCTAATAGACCAGACAGCCACAGTCAAGCTGAGAATAACAGTTTTACAACTCTAGTTTGAGTACAACAAAGTGCTTGTTGAGATTAGCAGCACAGTGTGTGTAACGGAGACTTTTCTCAGTTGGGTTACTGCGATGAGTCAGGCTGGTAAACGCAGAGTTACCGCCCACTGAACTTTAATTAAATGTCTACGACAAGCCCAAAACAAACCTGGCAAGTGAACAAACCCTTCAATTACAGATCCAATCCAAAAAAAAGGAGGAGTAAACCACCAAATAAGAGTTTAAATTTAGCGATTTAAAATGATAATGCAATTATTTCGCAAAATACTGCAAAATGATTTGACTCTTACAAAACATAAAACTACATGTCATGAACATTATGGATTTTTATTTTCCAGCAAATGTGAGTGAAATTAGGTGCTTAACCTTCGGAAAATGCTGCTCGTCATCTTTAGATCTTTGGCTGATCTATTTTATTTTTCTTATATGAGGAGGATTGCAAACTTGGCATCCCTTTCATCAACATTTGGGAAATGCACAGCTTGAAAATCTGACTTGTGCATTCCTTTCAATAAAAACCTAAATTACATGTATACAAAAAGCTATGGAAACAGGGTTGCAAATAACAGTAGATAGTTTACAGACAGATCCAACAATTGTGTTATTTATAAAATGACAGCGTTCACATTATTTTAAACATAATTATACATTATTTACTTGTCTTATTTTCTTGTTTTTGCTTAATAAATAGAAATTGTGTTTGGTTAATAAATAAAAACAATGGGTAACGCTTTATTTTATGGTTCAATTCTCGCTATTAACTAGTGGCTTATTAGCATGCATGTTGCTAGGATATTGGCTGTTTATTAGTACTTATAAATCACATATTAATACCTTATTCTGCATGACCTTATTCTACATAATGCCCAAACGCTACAAAAAATCTTACTAACTATAGACCCTTTTCCCATTTCCAGGTTTCTAAGCGCAGTAGTTGTTGTCATAGTTGGGTTAAATATTATAGCTGTGAATGAGAGAATACATTAAATATTTTTGTGTGTGCCCATGTGGTGAAAAACACCACGATAGTGACTTTCAAAATAGAGTGAGATTGATAACGGCACAAATATGTAAATTTTTACCATCACTCCCATAGACGTTGTATTAGAAACACCCTCACACTCAAAGCAGCGGTAACTTGTTTATTGTAATTTGATGCAAAAGTAATGAAATACAAAGTATTAGTGTTATAAATGTACTTTTTTTTTTAATGAAAATAAAAAAAACGTTGCAGGATTTACGATATTGATGACCGTTAAAACGCGTAAAATAATAAGCAGTAAATTAGGAGTTTATTGAGGCAAAAGTCGTAGTTAATAGTGAATGTGTGTTCCCCGTAATAAAGTGTAACCAAACAATGAACTGTATATCAATAGAGAGCACATCCACATTCTCACATTGTAGGATTTTCATTTTTGGATGCATTTGAGAAGGTAAATACTCTGAATTGGGAATCTTAATAGTTTAGTTTACCATGTCTAATCATTCTAGGTTCTCGCTATGAAAAGCATGGGGTTCATGCCTGTGATGCATTAAAATAAGGGATGTGACAAAGTGTACCCTATTCAACAAACCTAAAAATGCAAATTCACAAATTTTTGTACATATTTAGATCGCTACACTGAAACCTGGCCTTAATTTGTATTCTTGTGGTCAGTGAATGAGCCCTGATTCAATATGAGAATATTGATCTGATGGCACTCTGCAATAACAGTGAAGAGCCGGTTTAGAGAAGTGAAGAGATTTTTACAAGCCTTCGGGCTTGTAAATATGCATCAGTGATCGCTTATATGGGTGAATAACCAGAACCACACACAAATATTGAAAATAGCTTTACATGCTGCAGCTAATGCTGAATCGAGTCATATATTATTAACTACAATGCATACTGCTAACTTATTACATGAAACGCAAGCATAATGAAATGATAACTGCACTGACTCGATGGCAAAGCAAGTGCATTGACCATAATTCAGGATGATCATCTCAGATCTCCACTGCACCAATAATGACATTCAAGAGACAGTGATGACGCTCCAACAAACACTGCTAAAACTACGCCATGCATCATCCGATCAACACAGCAGCGCTTCTAGGCTGATTTATCAGCAGAAAATGCAGCATTTGGGGATGGTATAGTGTGTATTGTCAAAGAAAACCATTGTGCATGAATCTGGGGTCAGAAGCCATGACCCCTGCATTATCAATAACTCTGGACGGTTAATCCCAGTTACCTTGTGTTTGACCACATTAGTTCACTGGTGGTTCCTATGGCACAAATATATCATATTACACAGACAATCATGTGTCAAAATATCAGCAAAATATCACTGGATCAGCAACTAATTGAGTAATTGTCGACTGAGCATAAAGCTCATCTGATTGACACCTGTCACATAATTTGGCCGAGCATGCACGAGGCTGCAACATCTACACATTTCAACATAACTCAAATAAAAAAACTAATTTAGACGAGGCTGACTGTTTTAAATGGTTAGTTCATTAGAGAAGCCATCATTAGCACGTAAAGGTTGGTTAGTGGAGGGGTTTTCAAAATGGGTCACGCGGGGGGGGCTTAGAGGTTCTGTGGAAAGTTTAGAAAAAAAAATGTGTCATGTCAATTTTATTAGTATAGCGCTTTCAAAATACATCGTTTTAAGGCAACTTTACAAATAAGTATGATGTTAATGTTAGTAATATATTCATGCCTTACATTTGCATTTAGCTAATTTAAAGCTGGAAAATAATATTTTCCGATGATGTAAACAATCACAAAGCCGAGATTTGCTATATAGTATATTTTGCTTTATGTGAGTTTACTGTATGTATGTGATTACAGTTATATGATAGATAGATAGATAGATAGATAGATAGATAGATAGATAGATAGATAGATAGATAGATAGATAGATAGATAGATAGATAGATAGATAGATAGATAAAATAACGTAAAAATAAACTGGGACTGTCAAACGATTAATCACATCCAAAATAAAAGTTTGTGTTTACATAATATATGGGTGTGTACCGTCTATAATATTATGTATATTTGAATACACATACATGTAAACATTTAAGAAATATTTGCTTTTACATAGGCCTACTGTATGTGTGTGTGAGTGTGTGTGTGTGTGTGTGTATAATTATGTATATATAAATACACCCACATGCATGTATATATTTGAGAAAAAAATGTATGTATGTATGTTATATATATATATATATATATACACACACACACACACACATGCATGTGGGTGTATTTATATATACATAATTATACACAGTACACACTCATATGTTATGTATACATAAATACATAAACTTTCATTTTGGATGCAATTAATAGCGATTAATCATTTGACAGCACTAAAATAAATAATAAAAATGAAGATAGATAGATAGATAGATAGATAGATAGATAGATAGATAGATAGATAGATAGATAGATAGATAGATAGATAGATAGATAGATAGATATCTAACAGTATAGTACTATAGCGAGTTTAACGCAATAGAAAATAAATATTTTCTAAATCATATTTTACACATTTATCATATAATAATTTTGATTGTATCCATTTGGTCTTAGCAAGTAAAAGTATATACGCCTTTTTAAATTTTAGTATAGGAGTCTCTTGCACATATTTGGGGGTGTCTGGCATCTAAAAGATCCACATGCACACACTGAGAAAATGCGGCTGGAGCCGTACATGGAGTAATCCTAGGTTATGACAGTTACTCGTGTAAAAAAAGTACTACAATCAGTCGGTGTATAACCATAACAGCAAGGGTTAAACACCGAGCACCTGCTGATGATCTCACATGTATGTGACTGCATATGCCATTATGTGTAAACAGTTGAGCAATGGGTCGTTTCTAGATTGTTGGGGACAGAACTGACAAAGCTCACTTCCCTTTTCCTGACTTACCAATTCGAGTGTCCTGTCCATGGGGCCCTTGCACCGGGACGGTGATCTTCCGCTCCGGTTGCGGGATGCACTTGAGGCAGAAGGAGTGCAGGCAGGGAAGTAGTTTGGGTTCACAGTCACGGTTCTGGAGACTCTGTTTACACACAGCACACGTATCCAGTAGGTTTAACGGGGCGGCAGGGGTTGAAGAAGAGGATGCTGCTGCTGCTGCTGCTGCTGGAGGAGGCGACATCTCGTTAACGAGAGCGGGTGATGGACCAGCAGCGGTGCTGTCCGCTGAGGAGGACGACGACGGCGGCGGCTGCGGTGGCGGTTCAGTGCTCTCGGCATTTGGGGTCCCGTCTGTAACGTTAGCTCCGCCGCCGCTGGATGTCGTCAGCGCTTCGGGAACAGTCTCTTGAGACTTGGGCTCGTCTGTTCCTTCTTTCGGGTCCGTGTCGATTAAAATGATCGCTTCGGGGTCCTTTGCGCCGCCGTCTCCGTTATCTTCGGTTCCCGAGGCCGCTACCTCCATATTTGCGGAGCTCTCCGTACAATCTTGGCCTTTGTTGTCCGCCATCTTTGCTCCTCTTTGAACCGCCTGACGTTCGACGCGCTCAGAAAATCCGATGTGTTTGACGTCATGCCGTCGCTCTCATGTTCGTCACAGACTTTCAGTGAATAAGCAACAAGACTTTTTAATGCAAAAATATAATAAAGTTATATTTGGCGTCAATTTATTTTATATACGTAATGTATATAGTAATTACAATAAAGTCTAATAATACAATAAAATATATTGTTTTTATAAATTACGTTGTAGATGTTTATGTTTTGTATCTGTATTTGTATTAATTGTCATTTTGTACAAGTTATGTAAATCGTATGCTTTGCGGTGGCTATATTCACAAAATCAATAAAAACAATAATATTAATATTGATGCCGCTATTCAATTGAAAGTTTTGTTTTAATCTTTTAATATTATGTTTATTTTAAAGCCGTCATTTCTTACATTTTAGATCTAAACTGCAAATGATTAGACTTGTGTTAATCACTAGCGTCACACAAAGCCATTATAATAAATGGCACAGTAATCTTAATCCTTATTAATAACTCCAGTTGATCCTTCTCTGCTCTATTTTCGAAGGTGATCTGTTTGTAGGCGACTTATTACGTCTTTCACTATTTGTTTGTTTGTGTGTGTCTCTTAAAGCTGCACTCAGTCATTGTTTCCACGTTGTTTTACACATAAATAATTGAATAATACATTTGAGAAATCTTTAAATTCATTTACAAGATCATTCACATGTGGAGATGTCTCCAGTCGCATCGGCAAACAAATAAAAGCTCTTCTATGTTACATAGTCAAGTCAAGTCAACTTTATTTATATAGCGCTTTTAACAATGTAGATTGTTTCAAAGCAGCTTACAGTGTTAAACAGGAAAATAATGCAGCATAATTTATTCAGCTGTATAGCCATTCTGGAAAAATTTCAAGTATCATACAGTGACAGTGTGGGCTTTAGATCAATAATTTGATCAGTAATTTAGTTTAAATGGTTAATTTAGTTTATTATTTAGATGTATTTCGATGTTTCGTTGAAAAACATAGTGTGGGTCGCCTCGTGGGGGCAGATGTTGAGTTACAACCACAACAGTTGGACCAATCAGTTTAGTCTTCTTAAAGGGACAGTTCACCAAAAAAAAATCTGCCATTTACTCACCAAGTTGTTCCAAACCTGTATGAGTTTCTTTCGTCTGCTGAAAAATATTTTTTTAGATTCTGAAGAAACATGGAGTATTAAAATATTATTGTCCCAAGCGTGATGGCGGAGTTAGTCACCAACCAAGTTGCGTTCAAGTCACTTTAGAATAAATTTTATGTCAAACTAATAAGCAGTGTGTAGTATTTTGGGAGATGATCAAAGAAAAAAACACACAATTAAGCAAGATATTAAACATACCTCAAGACCCACAAACCACTAATTGCAAGTACACAACCATGGTTGAATGTTCAAACAAAAGTTTACAACAAAGTTACTTAGAACAGATTTAAATAGATCATAACAGAAGTTAAATGTTCAAGGTAAACCAAAAGATATGCCAAACTTCAACAAATGAACTATACTACATTCAGTTCATGACATGACTGGAATGAAAAGTGAAAAAATCAAGACCAAGTGTGCCGTTTAGTCAGAGGAGTTTTGTTGACTGAGAAAATGAACAAGTCATTATTTCAGCATTTTATTGTGTATTTAAAAAAAAAAAATTACAAATAGAGTAGAACATGACCATTAAGAAACTAAATGTCCATCAGATAATCACACAAGACAACACAAATATTATAAATGACAATACAGCCACATGAGCTTAGCAAAACTATTTTTATGTACTGTTTATAGTGAACACAAATGTGAGTTACTGATTTCCAGAGCAATTCTTGTTTGTTTTCGGTGCAAAATCATGAACTACACACCGGCAGAGCCTCTGTCTGCACAACAACACTATTGCTCAGTTGTTTTATAAAGACAATTTTCCCTGTTCATCAGGAAAACGGAACAAAGTGATCATTAAAAAACAATGTCACACTTTGGTGATCATTTTCTTTTGCAAAGTCTGCACAGTTTCAAGATGCTGTTGAACGGTTCTCATTCTTTAAAAGTCCTGTCGAATATTCTCTTTGTTCTCATCTCCCTGTTGCTGTTTCATCTGTGCCACTTCATTCTCCAGCTGGATGATGGCTCGCTCAATCTCATAGTTCTTACTAACAAGAGACACCCAGCTGCAAAAATACAAGCAGAAATGTCAACGAAGAGTCAACTAATTGCATTCAAATTTGCACATAACATTTTGCAAGTGGTTTTCATAATAGGAATATAATAAAGCACTGACTTTGACTCAAGTTCTCGCAGTTTTGCTCCTCCAGTCAGCTGGTCGTTTTTGCGTTGCCAGTTCAGATCCTGTATCTGCTTTCTGGAATGAGAACAGAAGCATGAGAATAGGGGGAAATTACTATAAACCTGTTAATAGGCAACAGCTTCATATTAAAGGGATAATTTTCCCAAAAATTTAACTTATCCCATAATTTACTCAACCTCAAGCCATCCGAGGTGTATATGACATTCTTCTTTCAGCTGAATACAATTGGAGTTATATTAAAAATGTCCTGGCGAATCCAAGCAGTCAAAATTTGAAGCCCAAAAAAGTGCATCCATCCATTATAAAAGTGTTCCACATGGCTTTGGTGGGTTAAATCGATGGGTTTGTGTAAGAAAAATATCCATATTTAACACGTTAGTTTTTCTTACAAAAACCCATCGATTTGCTTCAGAAGGCCTGTACGTTTTGGGAGTTCATTTTAGTCCATCCTGAAGTCCGTTTTGCAGAGATGGACTAAAAATGAACTCCCAAAACGTACTGCCAGATTCTGGAAGATGAATTCTTCAAACAGTGGTACTAGAGGATGTGGTGCTGGTCCTTCAAGAGTCACTCTCAACCTATAAAACCTATAAAGCCTATAAAAAAACCTTCTTCATGTATTTTACAACACTTCAGCTTATGATTCTTATCTAGTGGGGGTCATTTTTTAGGATTCTTTACCTAACTGGAGTCTCTGAGATCCTGACACCTTGCAGTTCTGGAGACTCCAGGTAGGTTGCAGCTCTGGAAAATGGTGGCGCTGGAGACTAAAGGGTTCCTGATGGTTTCACCCTTAATTCTTCACCTTAATTCTTAATTCTTTTGCAGTTAACAGGTGTCTTTTCTCCGCCACATGATTTTGTCTGACCCTGCTGACCCAACGAGCATTTCACTGTCCAATGGTCACGCCTTAACTGCAATGTCTAGTATTGCATTAGTATTGCATCCTTCTCATGGGCATTTAATACTTTTTGACTTTTCAGTCTGAGTTAAATCTCTTTTTTGGCTCAATTTATCTGTAAAAGAAAACATGCCTAATAATTCTGCACACCTGAATATAAGGTGATTTTCATTTCCAGCCTTCATGAACAATTATATATCACTTATACATTATTAAATACTAAATCAATAGTAGTTATTAGGATTACTGTGGTTTGGAATTGGTCAAATGTGCCTGGAAAAAAAAATATGATCAGAAAATCAACGTGCCTAATAATTCTGCACTCCCTGTATATCTAGTTCCACAAATTAAATTTAGTTCCAAGTACAAACAAATCTGTATTTATCAAACGTGCGCATGCGGTACTTACACACTGTTGTCGATAAATCCCACAGAGAAACAGTAACGCGCCAAGCTCGTTCACGTATATGGTAATTTGCATTAAAAAAATGCCTCCAATGAACCATATATTGTATGGTGACAACACCTCCCTTTATAAATCATGTGAATGTATATGCCCTAAACTAAATCTCAACATAACCCAAGAAGTACATGTTTAGGAAAGCGTTAGGGGTGAATTCAGGGTGATTGGGACACTTTTTCCAAGTCATCTCAATGGCAAAAACTGTCCCAATCACCCTACCGACTGAGAAGCCATTCTGAGCTCTCACTAAACAGATCAGCGCGGTCTTTGAAAACACACTCTCTGCGCAACGCATGGTTTGTCAAATCTTCCAGCAAAGCGAGATCAGCAATGACACTATACACTCTAAAAAAAAAGGCTCGTAATCATAGGGGAACCTTTTTTAGTGCTATATAGCACCAATTTTGGTGCTTCAATGGTTCTTCAGCGGTTCTTCAGAGGTGCTATATAGCACCTTAGTCAAAGAACCGGTGAAGAACCTCTGAAGAACCGCTGAAGAACCTCTGAAGAACCGCTGAAGAACCGCTGAAGAACCACTGAAGCACCAAAATTGGTGCTATATAGCACTAAAAAAGGTTCCCCTATGATTACGAGCCAAGGACCATTTTTGGTGCAATATAGAACCTTTTTTTTTTTAGAGTGTAGCTACATTTCAGAAGACTTCCCAGCTGTCTTTTATAGCTTTTCACACCATGTGTCTAGCTTGAACTATGAAATTACTAATTGAGTATTTGCAATTAAAGGACACAGGAAACACACGGTGGCACTTTCTTTTTGTAGTATCACTATAGATTCTCTGCATTATATTTACACACATTCCTACGTATAAGTACAAGTTGGTAGATCCCACACTCAGCGTGAAACTGTTCTTAAGCACTCATTACTCACACACAAGGCCCATGGTGTTTTAATATGTCTCTTGTCCACTTTCAACCACTTCTGTCCTGATTTCTTCGAGAGGGGGGTCTATGGTCGGGTAAATGTGTGTCCTTTCAGAACTTTCGATCTTGTGGACAAAATAATTCCGTTCAATTTACATATGAACACAACCGGAAAGAACAGCAGCTATCATTTCTTCTCTGATAGCCACAAGACTGCGAATGCATGTTAGAAATCAGGAATGGTGGTGAGAGAACACGGTGCTTTGGTACGTTTTGTCTTCAAACCAAATTTGGGTCTTCAGCCGACAAAGTTTAAATCCCATCTGGCTAGTGCGCTTCCCATAATTTTTACGCATTAGGTCAGAAGGCGGAGAGTAGGCGATCTTTTGTGGCTGTTCAAATGCATTCTACCATATGAGCAATCCGGTCAAATGCGTTTTCAACTACCTCTGGAAGTGGTCAAAAGTGCAGAAGCTCAAAACGTTTTAGACCCCGTTTACACCAGTATTTAGCGTAGTCCACTTGTGATCCGATCGACTAAAATGCATCTTAATACCAGGTGTTGACAGGGCCTAAGGTTAAATTCAAAGGCAAATTAAATTGTTTGTGCACAACCTCTATATGTAAAAGTAAATTGCATTGACCACCTACAACTTACTCACCTAACCTTCTGGAGTTCCTTTTGTGCATTTTCAATCATTAAGGCCAAGTTACTGTTTCACAGAGAAAACAAACAATTATGATCAACATAAAATCCAGCAAAATAATAATATCGCACCAGAAAAGAATCAAAGCCTGCAAATAGTGTTCACAACACCAAAACAGACTTTAACCCCTTAAACAATATAACAGATGTATAGTAGTGGCCAAAAGTAATGTCCAACCTAAAAATGTACAGTCATTATTCATTCCAATATTAATAAAAATGTGTTAAAAGATTTTGTAAGCATTTATATAGTTGTGCTTGGAGTCAATTGTTTTATTTGTGATACCATTTGTGCAGATATACATTTTTGACAGGCCCTTACCAAATATATTTTCCCCAAAATAATTGTCAAATAAACACCTTAACCAAGTTTAGCGTTTTGTTCTTCCCTCATATATTTCTGATAAAGATTCACATCTTGAGAAGACCGACTCAAGTCTCTTCACTTACTCATTGGACACCTTCCATGCATTCGTTCCATACTGGGCCATGAGCTCAAGGTTCTCAATACGCACTGCCTGGTGCTCCAGCTGGGCCATGGAGTTGTTGACACTCTCCTGCCATGCTGTGATGTCATTCTTCTGCCCAGATGATGGAGCAGGAAGCTCATATCTAAGAAGACAAGCAGGTGAGATTGGTCAGCAAACACCACACTTTGTGTTAGGTATGAGCTCTTTACTGTATTGTGAACTCATAACCATCTTCACAGCTCTTATATGATGTGTAATACTCCCCTGGGAAATTGGCTACTAACATAGCATTTTAAAAAGAAATGTTAATGTTTCCCTTAATTTTCTGGTTGAAAAAACTACTTCCAGATCTGTTACACAATCTATCAATGTTACTGCAGTTAAAGGATTAGTTCACTTTTAAATAAACTTTTGCTGATAGTTTACTCACCCCCATGTCATCCAAGATGTCCATGTTTTTCCTTCTGCAGTCGAAAATGAAATAAAGGTTTTGGATGAAAACAGTCCAGGATTGTTCTCCATATAATGGACTTCAATGGGCTCCAAACGGTTCAAGGTCCAATTGACAGTTTCAGTGCAGCTTCAAAGGGCTTTAAACGATACCAGACGATGAATAAGGGTCTTATCTAGCGAAACGATCAATTTCTCCAAGAAACCGAGCAGTATTTATGCTATTATTTTACCTCTTAACAGAGGAACGCGATCGTCTCTGAGCTCCGCCATAACTTCCGGAGAGTGAGGTCAAATTAGATTGTGGTCATAGATGGTATACGTAGATGCCTCATTAGCTACTGCACGGATCAGTAGAATGAGGCATCTACTATCGATATATCTATAACCACGATCTAATTTGACCTCACTCTCCGGAAGTTATGGCGGAGCTCAGAGACGATCGCGTTCCTCTGTTAAGAGGTAATACAATAATAGCATAAATACTGCTCGGTTTCTCGCAGAAACTGATCGTTTCGCTAGATAAGACCCTTATTCATCGTCTGGTATCTTTTAAAGCCCTTTGAAGCTGTACTGAAACTGTCATTTGGACCTTGAACCGTTTGGGGCCCATTGAAGTCCATTATATGGAGAAAAACCCTGGACTGTTTTCATCCAAAACCTTATTTTTTTCCGACTGCAGAAAGAAAGACATGGACATCTTGGATGACATGGGGGTGAGTAAATTATCAGCAAAAGTTTATTTAAAAGTGAACTAATCCTTTAAGACGTATTTAGATTTATTGCACCTTAATGTCCTACCTTCTTTTAACGCAAACAGGTAAGTTAAGTAGGACACAAGACAACAGTTCAACACCTGTAACAGAAGTTTTGCTCAGTAAACTCACCTCTTCATACTGAGCAGCTCCATGGGTTGACGAGCAGCCAGTCTTTCAAACTCATTCCTCATGATCTCTGTCTAATGGGAACAACACAACACTGAAATTAGGGTGTGAACATGTAGATTATGGGAAAATAGTAGCATAAAGGGTCTTGTACCTCAAAGGTAGAGAAATCTGGTGTGGGCAGGTAACTCAAATAGTTCTTGGTTGGTCTGTATCGTCTCGTCTCTTCTTCCACCAAAGCAGCTGCCTGAAAATAATTAAAAAAAACTATTAATTCCCTCCTTTTAACGATACATGTAATACTATAACAGACGTAATCCAGAAACATAGAAGGTTAAACAGCCAAACTGTCTCGTTTAAAAACCAGAAGTAGGCGCAGCCGTTAGCCGTCAGCCAGCAGGTCAAATGCTTATTACTTATCGTCGTTTTAAACACACACGAACTAAAGTAAACATTCAGTGTACTTACTGCTTCTCTGACTCCTGGAGCATCATAACCCTGGTCGAAATATGGCAGAGCATCAACAAAAACATCACCAGCGACTGAAGCCGGTCCTGCCATCCTTTACAAACACACGCTTCGCGCTCTGCTTCTGTTATGATCGGATCGAATGGCACAGGAACATCAGCGCCCCATTGTGTACCGGAGGATATCCTTCGGATTTGAAGGGACAGCCATTGTGGTGTCCGAAACCATAGTGGACGTTATTGAGTGCACTCATTGAATCCCACTTTGCACCACTCGTTTTCATTCACTCCATCAAGTGAACTATGTAAGAGGACTAACGTAGGGAATAGTGAATGAGGGTTTAGGGGGCGATTTCAGATTCAGCCTGTGTTATTAGTCCTTTTATATGTTTAATACTTTATGGTACAGAGTTGCCATATGGCAATAATTAATTTCTACTCATTCCCTTGTTATTCAGGGAAAAATAAAATGTATTGCACTATGATGTGCTGTTTTTAAAGGCACAATATGTAAGATTTTTGGATCGAAATATCCAACTAGAACAATGTTATATATTTTGTTGACTTGTGTACTTCCATCATGCCAAATGTTTCCAAGAATGTTTAAATTCAGAGGAATAAGCAATTTTAGCCAGGACACATCGCCTATCAATGACATGATCATGCACGTTACCCTCGATTTCCGATTTCAGAGTAGCATTACAACATAACTTTCAACACACTCAAATGTGTCTAATATGATAAAACAGCGCTGTGTTACCCCACATATGTGTGACTGGAGAAAGCGGAAGCGGCGACTGTGGCAAAATAAAAGCTCTGTGAAATCAAGACGTCATCAAGCTTCGCCTTTGTATTGGGACCTCTAGTGGCGAAAAATTACATATTGTGGCTTTAAGTCAAATGGCATTTGAATGTTCCTCCAAAATTCTCTTTCCTACTGTTACCCTCAAATGGAAGACACCGTTTGAAGTGCTCCAGAAATTGCTCTTAACCTCATTTCTAAAAAATCTCTTCTCAAGGGTGATTTTTTGCAACACCTTTGGAAAGTAAATTAGAAATTTGTATTTACAAATTAACTTTGTATAACACAGTTTTACTGTAAATTGAGAAAATATCAATATCAATCAAATAATCATTTGGCAACACTGTACCACTACTGAAAAAAAGGTATGCTACCATATGGCTGTACCACAGTGGAATTGCAGTAATGTATTACCCCATTGGGATTATTTATAGATAGTAGCATCAATAATATTGCAGTTATGTATTTATTTGAAGTGTTTATTGTAGTATAGTTGTTATGTATAAAATTATTTCTTTTCAGAAAATGAATACATTTTTGAATACATATGTGCTTGCTAAGGCAGCACATATACTAAAATTGGATCGATACAGAGAAGATAAGCATGGCCCATGCGAAAGGATGACACGCAAATCCGTGAAGCGCTCCATCTTTTTCCAAGTTGTAAGTCGCTTTGGATAAAAGCGTCTGCTAAATGCATAAATGTAAATGTAAATGTAAATGAATACAGCAATATTTTACAGAAAGGGCAAATGGAAGAGTGCAGAGTTAGCTCTTCCATGTGATGAGAGTGAGGATGAGTTAGCCATTTTGAAGGTTAAATGAAAGGGATCCACTTCATTTTGGTTCCAATTATATAAATCTATCAATTTCTAAAAGTAATTTGCATTTAAATAGAAAAGAAAATCTTAATTTTATAGAAAAACTACTTTTTTGACCATTTTCTATTGTGGAACATGCGTTGCCCATATAGCAACGTTTCACGTTTCCCCAAGTCCCCCCTAAATTTTGTATGATTCTACCTATTTCATGAAATAAAAAATATATATAATGGTTAGAACATAATGCATATACAGTAATAACACAATAATACTGTTTTGTTATTCATAACAAACCAATGAATAAAATATCAAATATATAGCCTACAAAAAAAAGCAATGAGTTTGATCCTGTTCAGTTGCGGAGCCAGAGGGGTGTCGACACGGATTTTGGATTCAACATTGTGCTTTGTGCTTTTAGTGACCGCACCTTCAGTATGTCATTAAAGTTAATTAAAGAACAAACGAAAAAAATAACACAGACTGATCTTAACTGAATAACTTTTGTAGTTTTAACATGCATTCATCTATATTGAATTCATATACAGTGAAGATTATGCAATGTTATTTTACGTTTGATTATTCAATTTCTGTACCTGAAATACTGTTAGACCTGAACCTTCATTTAAAGCACTTCATTCTTAGCACAGTTCATTTGTATTCAATAATGTTTTAAATTTATGTAACCTACTAGCCACTTGTAGTTTTTGCTGTAGATTATTCGTTGGAATCAAGAATTGTGAAATTTCTACAATTTTGGTTGTTTATTTATTAGAATATAATGTTACATCGGTCAAAACAATGAAAACAAATAAGCATTACACATATTCTTTCACGGTCTATGGACCCCCTTAAGTAGCCTTGGCCACCCCATGTATAAAAGTCTAGTTCCGCCACTGATCCTGTTTGACCAGCAGACGAAGAACTTCATAGAAGTTGAACATTGCATGTCTTTGATATCAGGACATGTGGATGTCCTGTCCATCAAATATGCGGTGGAGGTACAACTCAGACTAGAAAACGCTCACGCTCCCTCCAGTCTACCAGAGATAGTCAGTTTACCCTTATTAGCTGATGATTCTGGTTATGTTCAAAATGGAGAAATTTGTCAGACTGAAATCAATCTATTGAAGTGTTCAGACTGTGAAAAAAAAACTATCGATCAGGTGTTTTCAATCTCATCTGAAATGTGTTGGGGTAAGGCATTACAAGTAACTTACATTACATAATCAGATTACTTTTTGATGTAACGAGTAAAGTTAACACATTAAAGGAAAAGTGCATTACGTAATCAGATTACCTTTTAACATAAATGCAAATTACATTATAATTACACCAATACATTTATTTACAACCAAAAAAGTTACTGCAGATTAAATATTTTCAAGAACAAGAGTGAGTGTAATAGTATAATTGCTGAAATATAGCTAGTTAGGTCCAATTTAGTGGACAGATGTATCAGAATTTCCTCCCACTCTAAAAGTAATACTTGGAAAATGTAATAATGATAGGACTCATTAGATGTTACTTGGTGTTACAACATTTTTACCTGCAATAATCTCCTAGTATAGAAGGAATGGATGGATATTCGGGCGCCATCTTGGTTTGTAGGAAATCCACATACAACTGCTTGCCACTTGATGGCAGTGTCTAGAATAATGCACTAGTGCCAACTGTAGTGGTTGTGCAACTGTGCAATCAAAACCCATGCATATTTGCATAAGCAACAACATGCTATTTGAATAACTGTCCACTATAGTGACCGCTATCCATGAAAGGGTTAAGAATAATCATAAAGTCATCAAAACTATAAAATAACACAAATGGCCAAAACTATTATTATAGCTTCTTCAAAGTAGCCCCAAATTCACATAACAGCTATCCCACTTTCATTGTATTTTTCACCATATATTTTAAACCCATGCATTCTGGACATTCATTCAAATTTCTCCACAACAAGATCACATTGGTTGATTCACATTGCCTGTTCACCTCTGCATCTGAAATATGTTTTTATTTTCAAATGTTACAAAAAGTATAGTTTGTCTACAAAAGAAAGAAAAAAAAACTGTACAAAATGTAAAAGCCTCTTGCATTGATATTTCGCAAAGAGCAAATGTGGCAAAACAAATAAAATGTTTGACATTTAACTTGAAAAGCAATTTCTGTGCATATGAAGAATCATAAATTAATTATTAAAGGGGAACAGAAGCCATCCTTCATCATATTTTCTTTTAAACTACAAATTTCCAGTTGGAAAAGGTTTAAGGTTAAAACATAAGCTTACCTTATTGCCTGGTTTAATAAAACATACATTAAAAGACAAAATCATGTAAGACATCTGAAATGGACATTAACCCAAACCTTGTTATTATGCATTCATAGTCAGTTTTTTCCTTATTTATCAAAATTACAATAACATGACAGACTCCTCCCTTTCCTCTTTGTTCTAATTCAGTTGTCTTTGTTCTTCGTGCTTATAAACTCATTTCCAGCCTTTTCCTCTTCTGTGACGGGGCGGCAAATCCAAGCGGGAGAATTTTCAGGGCTGAACAAGCTGATCGCAGTCAATCTCCACCCTCGAGGGTTCGCTATGGGAGAGGAACTGACATGCTGGTTGAGTCATCACATGCTTTTGAAAAAAGAAACTGTGGCCACTCTTACGCCATACTTGGCGTCTGACACGGTTCTCTATTTCTTCTGCAGGAATTTCATTTTATTCCCTGCAAACAAACATTATTGTGAGTAAGACAACAAAAATAAGTCCTCCTTTATCTTTACATTTAAAGGTCCCATGGCATGGATTTTTTATTTTATTTTATAATGTATTCTGAGGTGTACTTATAATGTTAGTATGATTTTTACATCATAAAATGTCATAATTTAGAAATAAAAGGCATTTTTTCTATACTGATGTTTTCCCTCTGGCTGAATGCCCTGTCTCAAGGGGCGTGTCTGCGGTGAGACTTCAGTAAAAACGCCCACTGTTGTGATTGGCTGACATCTTTGCATCTGAAATGGAGTATTAGAACATGTAGCGAAGGGGGCGTGGTTTAACGAGGTCTACGAGGCACGAGCCTGCCAGAGAGACGGATGTCAGTTCTCATCAGTTCTGTCAGTCTCAGTTCAGTGAACTGTTGTAGTTACTAGCATATACTTCAGGTTATTAGTTTATTTCTAGTTGGAGGGACTGTCAGAAAGTTAGTAACTTTAGTAAATTATGGATCAGCGCTGACTTGAGACGCAAACCGTTTAGAACGATTCAGTCCGATTTGGTGAACTGGTTCGACTGGTTCAAAAGAACGATTTGTTCGCGAACCGGACATCAATGGACCAGAGACAGAGAGATTGCTTACAAAGTGATATTGTACTGAGTCGTGAGAGCGCTGTCAGCGCGAGTTTTATTTTGTTTGTATCTGAGAGTTCTGAATAAACACGAGTCCCAGTCACGCCGAGTCCGTCTTCCTCCTTATTCTACCAACTTTGTAACACATGTAATGTACCATTACAACTGTCGAGGTGAATAAGTTACGAGTGTTGATTATAGCATTATTTTTGAGATATTTTCCTATCATATGAAAAGCGTCAGTGATGCGCATTGAGTACACAGTGCAAACAAAGACACAACAGCAGTAATCGAATGTAATCCAGTTTATTGTGGTGATAGCTGGCTAGCCTAGCCCGGATACCCTCACGCTTACCCCCCTTCTGCTTAAAGGGGTGGTAAAACACATTCTTTTGAAGGCTTGACTGTGTTTGTGGGGTGCACTGTAACATGTGTTCATGCTTCGTTTTAAAAAAAATTGCCTTATTTTTCATATATTTGACCTTTATTCTACACTGCTCTGTCCCTCCTTGTAAAACGGTCTGACGCTTTCCGGGATGTATGAAGCCAGTCCCTTAAAAATACGCGATGGGCTCTGATTGGTTAGCTGGCCCAGTGTGTTGTGATTCGCTAACCGCCTACTGCACGTTTGTCGGAAACGTCACGCCCCTTACCTTTACCGGAGGCTGTGCTTTGGTCAGTATTAGAAACAACGGCGTCAATAAAACCATATGAGCCTGAATCAGACCCAGAACATTTGAGTGAAGATGATCGAGCAGAACCTGTTCAGTCCTCAATAGTAAAGACTGCGGATCTATAATCGCTACTGAATGGCACTTTAACTTTTGTATTTTTAGAACGATTATAGCCAAATATCTGTCGCAAGAACTAACCCAAAACGAACACTAAGCACTGGCTTTAACTAGTAAGTTAGCCAAATCACACACAGAACCATGTTTAGCATGCCTGTAGATAAACAATACATAAAAGCTCTAATCAAAGAATCATTTACACTAATGCCAGGTTCGCTGTTGAGATTTTAACGTTAGTGTTTGTAACGTTAGGTGTTCGTCGGATAACGTTAAGTATGAATGAGCATTTAACAGACTGGTTTGCAGAACAGCGTTGTCATCTGTTTACTTCCTTGCTACAACCTATTACAGGAAAACACATCGATGAAAAATAAATCAGACTTACAGGTTGTGGCCCGTAAACAGCTTCTGTTTGTAAATCCAGCTTTCAGGACAAGCCGTGGTGCATATCCTGTATTGAACTCGCGAAGTTTGTGGAAGTTGTCCTCCGTGAAATGTGCAGCGCGCGCGTCGTGCATCCATGCACGGGCAGTGTTTTTTTCACGCAGCTGACGTTGTGCAAATCCGGCATTGAAATCGCGAAGACGGTGGATGTTTTCCTCCGTGAGATGTGCTGCAGGGAGCCCCGCGCGCGCCTGTTCCCCGCTGTCTCATATACACGTGCAACATGTTGTATGTTAAACGCTCTACAACGCACCCCCGTCCCAAGGAAGGCTGAACAGAGCAAGTACCCCAGACCTGCAATCCGGATGAAAATAACAGCGTTTCCTTGGCATCGCGGCAACAACACTCCAGCCTAACTATACCACAACAGCGCCGCGATACAAAATGGCCTCACCCCCCCTTATTTAATATTCTCGGAGGAGGGGTTTGTGTAAATATTGAGCCTGGTGATTTCACCAACCCTGGAGGAATGTGTGTAGTCGCCTACTGGCCGTTTGCTGTAGTTCTTAGAAACTGATTTCTTTAAAAGCAAATATCTCCCTTTGCTTTAAACTTTGAACGTTGTAACTTTGCAGATGTTGTTTATGCTCAAGCAGCAACATTACACGCTAGCTAAAGTTAGAATAGTGAAATCGTGGTTTACCACCCCTTTAATCTCGCGCCGCGTTTGGTGCCTCCGCTGTGGGCCAGATGCAGGACTGGGGGTCGGGGATGTTGAAGGCCGACCGGTCAGTGCAGCCCGAGCCTCGGCGTGCGTGAGGTTTATCTCTAAAGATGTGGCTCTGCCGATGTTGAGCAGAAACTCACGACATGCACATTTTAGTACAGATAGACGCGACGAGGACGTACAAAAACACTGACCCACAAGATAGAAAACACGAAAACACCGTTCTGTTGGTAGAGAGAAGCCGCAGTGTGTGCACGAATAATAAAATTCTGTGTGAACTTGAGTAATTAGCTACACATCAGAAATCACGGATCAGAAGGAACTGAAAAAAGACTAAACACTGAGAAACTGCCAGCATTCACTCGTTCACAAGCCATGATCTCTCGAGGACAAACAAATATGGCGCTCGCGTGGGTGTGCCAGATTCTCTGGCCGGAGGAAAGGGAGGTAACCGTTCCTGGTATGACGTCATAGCAGGAGACTTCAGGATCAGCTCGTCTGGGCTCTCATTTTCTCAAGGGCAGAGAAAGACAGCCAGAACTCGGTTTACACAGATCAAAATTTCTAGCCACTTGGGGACAATATTCAGGCTAGGGGAACTCATATTAATGTTGAAAAACCTCATAAAATGAAAATTTCATACCATGGGACCGTTAAGACAAATGTAAAAGCAGAAAAAGATTTACCAAGCCCCTTGAGAAATTTATTGACACCACTGGGTTCAGGTTCAGGATATGAATCCAGATAATCTGCAGCTCTCACTTCAAACAACCCTGTTAAACAACGACAACAACACATTCCTCTCATTACTTAAAGGAACAGTTCATCCTAAAAATGACAACTTTAACCAGGCATATTCCTTGTCTCACCTTTCACGCCTCCCTTTCTGAGCTCTCGGTCATGAATGAAGCCAGCAAACATCTGCGTGTCCATGAAGAGCTGAAGAAACTGCCGCACTCCTCGGGAAGGATGAGATTTCATGAAAGCGTCTCTCTGCAGCTCTCGGGTGCCACCGGGTCCTGTGTCGCTCATGTGGAGAGAATAATGTCCGACCAGCTCAACCAAGAACCACACAAACGCCTCTGACACCAAAGTGCTCAGGTCCGACTTGTCTGTTAGGAGAATAAAACCACAATGTGACACATTGATAATGCATAGTGTAACATTTTGATCAAAGTCTTGGTTTTCATGCTTAAATGTTCAAAAAACATTGTGAGCTAAGTTTATCGTAGAGTCCATAGGTAGCAATTAGGGGTGTAACGGAACACAAAACTGATGGTTCGGTACGTACCTCGGTTTTGAAGTCACGGTTCGGTACGGGTTCGGTACAGCAGTTTTACAAAATTGCTTTTTATTTATTTTTATTAAACAGTGGTTTACTGGAAAAAAATGTCTGTCCTTAAATGAATTGAATTATAACTAAAAGTTTATTGAAGATATTGCTGTAAAATATATAGGGAGCCCTTACTTGCACATTAATATTAAAGGTTAACAACAGAGCCCAAGCTATTAGCCTAAATGCAGTTGCTAATTATTTTCAGGTATAATAATCAACACTCCAATAACATACAAACATTTAAACTTCACATAAGGCAGTTTTTGCAATAACTTCTAAATCTAATTATTAAATAGTTTTTTCTCCAATTCGTTGTTGAAATATAATCATTTATACACAGTAACTGTCATTTTCATGACAGGTTTATTTAAACATACATGAAATAATTAAGACATCACTAACAGGTTAAGTAGAATATAATGAATATATAGGCTAATATAGGTCATATATTTAGTGAAAGAGTTGATTTCTCTAGTGAATAAAATTCTGTGGACACAATGACTGCCTGAGGTAAATGTGATGCTAAGGTTACATGACATAGTTTAGTTTATAAGCAGTTATATTGAGGTCTTAACGCCATTGAAACACTGATTGAGTGATTACACCACATATATACGTGACAGTAAGTTGTAATGTATTGCGCACGCACCGAACCGAAACCCCTGTACCGAAACGGTTCGGTACGAATACGTGTACCGTTACACCCCTAGTAGCAATGGTTCTACGATCTAATTAATTAATTAGAAACACAGCCCTCTCTCCGTGAAGCCCCTCCTAACCAAAGCCGTTGAAAAACAGAGTTACGACACTCCCATAGACTTCCATAGGAACTGAAGAATGCAGAAGTAAAGCGTGTCACGGAGCGACCAATAGTTCCAAACAACCAATAGTTCCAGCATTGAACCCCATTCATTTCAGTGCATCTCTAGAACACTCGCTGGTAAATTGATGAAATTACTGCATATTTTGAGATTTTATGGCATTAGTTGACCTCTCAGGAATATTACTAGAAGTGGTATTTTATGTTACAGTTAATGTTTATTGTTATATAATAGATCATTAGACTTTAACTGCAGATAGATAACGTGAGCAGCACTGCAACAGCTACTATATCCAGAACCTATCGGTCATATTTCAACAGTTTTTAGTCTCTCTGAGATCTTTCTGTCGAATACGTTTCTATGAAGTAGCCAATTCATAATGCCTATGAATAATGAATATGAATAACGCCTGGATAAAAAGAGTTGAATTAAATTGGTTGCCCATTTTTTTAAAACACTATTTTAAACTTTTCTTGGGTTAAATTCTGTATATGCTAGAATCCTTCATTTATATTCACCTGTTGTGTACGCTGATGTGAGTATCATAAAATAACATTCGGATGTTAAAAACATTTAAATTATAAAAGAAATTACCACAAACCAGTAGATGGCGGAAGAGGAACACTTATTGGCTCATTAGCCATTTTTTCTCTTTTTTAATGCATTTTTATAGATCATTAAATCACTATTATAACATTAAAATATCTATTTCTGTTACTTTATTTGTACTGAAGTGTTAAATATATAGGCTAATTGTAGGAAAAATCACAAAGTCTCATGAAAAACAAAAACTTCTGACTTAAACTTCACAATAAATCTTTATTTAAATTGTCTCAGTGCTTTGTTTGTTATGATGAGAGGATTTGTAGATAATGGTAAGATTCGTGTAAAACGTAAACTTACACTAAAATCCATTCAGCGTTCTGAGACTATATAAAACTTTCTCATTCCTAGTAAATTAAACATATGATTGGTCCATTATTTTCAACAGAAATGCCCGTGATAGGCTACAACACTCAATGCTGTAAAATCCTGCCCTCACATGAACCCAAATAAAATAACCAGATCACTCAAAAAAAAACATTAACGTTATCTCTTCTTTATCTCTCCCCAGAATAAAATGCTACTGTAAAGCCTAGTCGAAGTTGATGCACATATTGTGTTAATATTTACCAGAAATTGCTGCAAATATAGTGAAACTGCTGTCTGTCCTGCTTAATCCTATTCAAACAGATTGACAGCGCAGAATTGTTTGGAACTATTGAGAGCTCCATGAACGTGTGGCGGCGAGAACAAAGAGTGTCGCAACTCTCTTTTTCTATGGCTCTGCTCCTAACGTAAAGCGCAATGTCCTCTGATTGGTCAGCTGAACCAGTGTGTTGTGATTGGTCAACATCTTTCAGTGTGTTTCTGAAATATCACACCCCTTACCATAACTGTAAGTTTCACCACACTACTAACGCAACTCAACCAGGACAAGCCCCTTTTTTTGACGTGTACGTTTCCAGAAGAAAACTCAAGACAACAATCAAGGCGTTTCAGGAAGTTCAGAAACATCTTACTGATATAGAGAATAACTCCCTTTTTTTTCATTCAAATGCTATATAGAGTGAAAATGTCTTAAATGATTGGCTGTCAACACAGGAAAGAAAACTGTGCTCATCAAGCCATTGCATTGGTCCTCCTTTAATATTGAGTATAACCAGCAAGTGACCGTTTACCGTTGGGCCAGTTTAACAAAACATCTGTACACCTGAAATGATACTTGTCGGCCTCACTGGCCTTGTTTAACGGTTGGTTACTCATCACATCTTGAATGAACAGACAATAGATTTCAAAAGATGAACAGCTCATTTGACACAACAAGACAATCGACCAAACCTTCAAATCACACGAGAGAAACCTGTTTAAAATTGCACTTTGAGTCAGATGCTGTGGGATCGGCTGTGAAGGGAATAACGGCAAGGTTGATGAGTCTAACCTCCTGTCCTGTCCCTTGTGCTTTGTTCTAGTATCTCCTCCCTGTTCTCCAGTATCTCCTGAAGCGCTGCCTGCAGCTTTCTAGGCAAGATACAGTCCTCATCTCCAAGCTAGGACAACAGAGGGAAGGGAAAGATGAATGTAAGAGCAAATTTAGGAAAGAAACATAAATATTGATATAGAGGGCAGATGGAGGAGTCGCCTAAGATTGCATTTCACAAAATGATTTGTCAGGAATTAGAAACGGAAAATGCAAATTAAAAGCCAAATAATATGATAATCAAGAATTTCTGTTGTTTGCATGCATGCAACAACAAAGATATGATCTGTGTCTGATGTACTGTACTGTTCAAAAGTTTGGGATCAGTAAGATAAAAAAAAAAAAAAAAAGAATTGATACATTCAAACTATTCAGCAAGGATGCATTCAATTGATCAAAAGTGACATTAAAGACATTTATAATGTTACAAAATATTTGTATTTCAAATAAATGCTGTACTTTTAAACGTTCTATTCATGAAAGATTACTGAAAAATAATTATTAGTTTCCTCACAAATATTAAGCAGCACAACAGTATTCAACATTGATCATAAGAAATGTTTCTTGCGCAGCAAATCAACATAATAGAGTGATTTCTGAAGGATCATGTGACAATGAGCACGGTTACATGCACACCAATGCGCTGATAACTCACAAAAATCAGGTTATTGAAATAACCTGTTGTCCCGGTTTACATGCAAACCAATAACCCAGCAATGCAAGTAAACTGCATTTACAAGACTTTGATAAATCAGGTTAATTCCTGGTTTTGACATCAAAACATAATCATTCATATGCATCTGACTCTTGAGTATTTCATATGATAAGTCGGTTGTGATATCCTCATCCTTCCCACGGCCCCTTTTTTAAATAAAAAATTGAGTGTTCATCAGAGTGGTCCAAGAACCTAGGACTTTTGTCGCACTTAAACCACGAATACACAAAAAAAATTAACAATACTGGATTCGAGGAGTTTTGTGGTTGAAATTTAAAAAAGTAACAAATCCTTCCCTCGCGGGTCAATTTGACCCTCATTGGAATGAATGAAATGTGAGGACACCCAATGCAAGATATTTTGAGCTGAATTAAAAGGGTTATGCATGAAATTGTGAAGAATGTGCTCAAATGATTATTTATTGATAAAATCTAGTAATTTAACAGTAAATAAAATGAAAAATAACAAAAATATGAAATAAGCTTTCTGGACCAAAAAAATGAAGTATAATTTTAGGGCTTCATGTCATTTTGACCCGTGAGGGAAGGATTTGTTACAAAGTGTGAGGGAAGGATGACGGTTAAATAAATAATTAAAAACCGAAGAGTGTTACAACATGGAAACTTGTGTACTCAAATTATCCTCTCATGCAGTTACAGATACAGCATTTTGACTGTACCACTTCTACTTCTGCTGCATGAGACGAGAACGCATTTTTATAGTTTCTTGGGTCAAGAAAGAGTCAGAGTTTGCAATATATTTCCTCCTCCTGTGCTGCGAAATGCTCGCTCTGTCTGGATGCGCTTAAATCCACAGTTTAAAGCCACAGGATGCTTTGCTGTCACATATCACACATTCACACTCCAGCACTGAAAATAATGATTTTTTTTGAAGTTGTAAATAAAAGATTATTGGAGGACATTTTAAAATAAATGACTATTTTAGTCTTTCTGCTTCAAAATGTTTGATTCAATTGTGAAGTGTATTAGCAATTATTTAGTACATTTTCTCAAAATAAACCCTATATCCATTTAAGTGAACAAGACAACAGCATGCTAGTTAATGTGTTTACTTGCCAGGAGAAACCGGGGTAGGGTGTGGCGTTTATAACCATACTCTGATAAAGGAAAATGGGTTAACGCGCTTACATGACCATTGTAATTGTCGGCTTATTAAGCATAATTGGGTTAAGAACGTGCATGTAAACGTGCTCACTGAAGACTGAAGCAATGGCTGCTGAAAATTCAGCTTTGCTGTTTTAAAATATATTGATATAAAGAACAGTTCTTTTACATTGTAATAATATTTCACAATATTACAGTATTACTCTATTTTTGATTAAATAAATGCAGCCTTGTTGAGCAAAAGAAACTTCTGTCAAAAAAAAAAACATATCAACCCCAAACTTTTGAATGGCAGTGTATGAGGGGGGAAAAATTAATTTGTTAACAGTATAAATATGGCCAAAAGATCACTTAAAGCCGACACATTTATGTCTTTGACAATACAGTTCAGCTACTCAGGCCCTGACTTGAGTTTCAGACCACACCCTCACAAACACACTTTCAAAAGAAGACACACCCTTGTATTATTAGAACACTAAAACCTGCATACACACCTGAACGACAAACTTGTCAGCACACAAATCCACAATGAGCACCTGAAAGAATGAGACAAAAAGGAAAAAAGAAGGATGGAATGTCAAAATGATAACAGAATGCAAGAACCCATTTGTACAAACGTATGTGTCTTTCATGCTCTTTCAAAACAGAAAGCATAAGAAAAAATATCCTATGCATTCAATCACATAGAAGTCACTATATGGACCAGACAGGAAACTCGGACTGCAAGCTTATATCATTTTCTTTAAATAAGACAAAACAATCTTGTGTTCACTAAAATGTTTTGGAGTTATGCAGATTTTTATTTATAACACATATTATGGCACCATAAATACCAAACAAGTACTACTTTGTCACCAAGTCAAAGAGTAGACTAAACTTGGAGCATCTTATATATGATTTAATACTTTATACCTCTGCCAAATAGTACTTTATTGCTGGCATGTTGGATTTCAAGATGTTGAACAATGGAAACAATTCAAGGCATGACGGTTATTGAATTAAACTCCGGCCGCGGTCATAATCAAATCTCAGAGCTCTCCACTGTTGTTTAGAAGCATCTTACATGGGATCCATAACAGTGTCCTATAAAATCCCCTTCTGGCAGGCCAGATGAGTAAGAAAGTTCATGTAAAGCTTGAATGTTTTTATTCTTCTGAAGTGAAACACTATAAAAGTTCATAACCCAGTCATATTACTGAAACTAATCAGGGAAAGTTGCTGGAAATCAATGGTTGTGATGTCAACCATGAACACACAATCACCAATATTAACCCTCTGGGGGTCTTCATTTATGGGTCACACTCAGGACCTTCGGGTCAAAAATGACCCAGAGGGCGGGATTAAGATAAAAAAAGATTTGAGTAAAATCAATGAAATATATTTTTGTTCAATAATATTTTTTCTTTTCTTTTTTGGTGTTTTGAGATAATTTTATGATTTATAATTAATATTTATGCAATAATTATGACCCATTTTTTCCCATTGAATATAATAAAAAAATTATATATAATGTATTTCATTTTAGGCCTCATGAAAGCAATTTTGCACACATTGAGCATTTGTATCACGCAATAGCACATTTTTACTACTATAGTATAGGATCTTGCGTTTTATAAAAAAAAATTAAAATCGTAGCTTCATCGGAATGGTCCGAGACTTGGTGACGTTATTGGTACTTGGTATATGAACACCCAAAATTGGGGACAGGATTTGAAAAGTCTAAGTGGTCGTAAAAAAAAAATAGTCACACTCAGGACCTTCGGGTCAAAAATGATCCCCAAAATGAAATGGGAGAATTACTTTCTCCTACTGATAACAAAAGAAGATATTTTGACGAATGTCGTAACCAAACAGTTGATGGGAACCATTGATTTCCATAGTATTTTTTTTCCCTCCATACTATAAAAGTCAATAGCCGTGTTTCCACTGTTGGGCCAAAAGCGAGCGTGCTACTGCGTGCCTGGGCCAGTCGCGTATCCACTGTCACTTCTGGGGCTTGATCGGGCCTCATCTGGGCTTCCACGGGGCCAACGGCCAGGGATTTTTGGCCCACCGAATACCTTGATCCAAAGCAGGCCAGCTCGGGATAGAGGACTGTTTACGAACAAAGGCACTTTGTTTACTTGAGTCTGGAGATGGCAGCGACAGTGGAAACTCAGCGTGGTTTTGGGCTTGGTGCTAAAGGTCCGAGTCTATAAGGCTCGTTGAAAGCCCTGGCTCGCACTGGCCCGACCGTGGAAACGCAGCTAATGGGGCCTATTAACTGTTTGGTTACCCATATTCTTCTAAATATCTCCTTTTACAGGTTTGACAAAACTTTCTTTTTCGGGTGAACTATTGTTTTAAATATGACAACTGACCTCCTCGATGGGCATCTCCAGCACCTGAGGCAGGGACGGCGACAGCGCCCCCATTACAAAAGGAGTGGGAGAGCAGCATATGTCCAGCATGCTGGCAGGGAGCACTGGTACAAACGTGTGCTGCCATGTGAAGGGATACAACAGTGCCAAGGCAGAGTGAGCACATCGGGATAAGACACTGGCCAGAGACAAAGAGAGTTAGGTTTGAATTTAACTCTAGTTGGCATTCAGAATGGTATATTTGGGTCTCAGCGTGGGTGGCGGTCTGTACCTGAGTTTGTCTGCGATGAAGATCACCCTCCTCTCCAGAAGCAGAGAAGCGAAGACCTGCAGGAGTCTGGTCACACTGAGACACTGCAGCAAACTCTCAAAGTCCACGTGCTCCAAACGAGAGTCCACCGGCCTGCACAGAGTCAGAACCTACGGACACGATAGAGACACGGGTGATTCTCCAAATAAACCTGTTCCTTGACGTTCAAGTGATTAAAAAGGTTTCAAATAGTCATGAAACTCTATGTAAAAGGCAAAATTCTA